>NW_027176606.1:1356893-1513487 GCF_023349555.1 Cebidichthys violaceus | reverse complement strand
GGGGGGGAGGCACGCGGGACTGGTAAGAGTACATCCTGACACAAAAGACACAAAAAGTTGATTTTTTTTAAAAGATTGTTGCGCTACAAAAAAAGCTACTTAACTTTAATTCAAACGGGGGTTTGTTGAGTAATGCCCCAAGTTGACCCCAACTACACATTAAGGGGGTAAAAAATCCCAAAAAATGGGTATCAATTATCCTTAAACAATATACAGAACAGGTTACCTGTCATAGTAATCTCTCTGGAAGTCATAGTCCAACTCAACAGATGAACTGTGGACAGAGCAGAGACGGTACAGAAGCGTTAACCACAGACGTGAGGTTAGTACGCTCTGACTTTGCGTATCACACACACACACACACACACACACACACACACACACACACACACACCTGTACATGTCTCCCGCGGAGCGCTTCACCGTCTTCGATCGGTGAGGTTTCGGCTCGCCTGCCAGGTTGATGTCTGCGGGAGGTGCACAAACACAAGCGTCAAGGGGGGAGGAGCTACGAGCCGTGTCAGGAAGCCCGGAGGTGTGACGCGTCAATTAACACGTTTCCATCGCTCCTTCCCTTTCACCTGGCGGCGTTTTATTTTTGAAGGACCGACGCAGGTCAGAACATTCAGATTAAGAAAATAGTTTTAGTGATACGAGAGGCGTTGATGTTAAATATAGTTAAATATAACTCGTGTGAAATGATCGGCCTTTCCCACGGCAGACATTTTGAAACAGCACAGGTGTCACTAATCGCACTAACGATGGCTCCGCTCCATTCAAGTGATCCAGAGAGATCAGCATGCGGCGAACCAGGAGCCTGAAATCAAAGCAGCTAAATGGAATCAAACCTGTGCTTTTAGTCAAAATGTCTGCTGTAAAAAAACATAAAAGGAAGCGTCACCCTTCCACTGTCGCTTTTATAAATTCCTGGTTCGCAGCACTAGAGGGCAGCACAGCCCTCTGTGAAACAGGAAATAAAAAAAGGACTGATTTGTTTCGAGGCTCAGGACTGGACTCCTTGAGGCTTTGTACCTCCTCCTCCTCCTCCTCCTCCTCCTCCACCTCCTCCTCTCCTCCTCTTCCTCACCTAGCACCTGTCCCACGATCATGCGGCCGTCCTCGCTGACCACGGCGTTGCGGGCGTTCCTCTCGTTGGCGTACTGCACGAAGGCGTAGCCCTTGTGGACGGAGCAGCCCACGATCTTGCCGTACTTGGCGAAGATGGCCTCCACGTCGCCCTTGGTGACCAGCAGGGTGTTGAGGTTGCCGATGAAGACGCGGGAGTTGAGGGAGCGCGGGTCAGTCTTGTTGGTCACGTTACTGCTGGCCATCGGGCTGACCGCCAAGACAAGGGGGGAGGGGGGGTGGGGGGAGAGGAGAGGAAAGGAAAGGTAGCAGATATGAGATTTAGTTTTCTTATTTCCTCGCACTAGAACTTATCTCTGCACCGTGGCCAACGTGAGAAGCTCTTTAACAACGGGGCTTTAAGTGAAAGACTGCAGCTGTTAAATATATATATATATTATATAAATATTCAAATTATTAGTCTACAAAATGTCCATCGCAAAGTTTGCAGAGACAAAAGTTGACGTCTTTGGACTGTAATTATTTTATTCATTAAATGAAATAAATTCAAAATTTACAATCATGTAAAATAGAGAAAAAGCAGAAATTCCTCAACATTTTAGCTCCACTTTTACGATTATCAATTATTGTTAATTCCCCGTCTATATCAAGTCATTACGATCACTTCAGCACATCTCTCACACACACACTATATATATATATATAGACGCGTGTGTGTGTGTGTGTGTGTGTGCGTGTCACAAAGGGGAGGCTCTACTCGTGGATACAGTGTGACGGTGCGATCGGGGGCCATGAAGCAGCCGGCACTCACTCCATTGTGTCTGTACTCGGGTCGATGGAGGTCTGCCTGCCTGTCTGAGTCTGTTGGAGAGAAGAGGGTCGTCGAAGGAACTATGAGAGACTGTGGACAACACCTACTACAAAACAAAACAACCCAAGAAGTGCTTCAACAGGGACGAGGGGCTGCTAGCTAAAAATGAAAAAAAAGAAAGAAAAACAACCTGCGGGGATAAATGGTTGTTCGTTATGACAAAAAAAAAAAAAACAGGATGTGTGGTTTGTATTTTTTGAAAACGGGGCAACTTCCTGGTTCTACGGATTCTCCCTGCAGTGAACGCACCACCTCTCTGAAGCTCACAACAACAAGATCAATTTTAATCCTGATTAAAACACGCGTGACGTGAGCTTTAAATCGACACGACATAGCTGCAGCCTTCCTCAGCGTGTATGTTTATCTATATCTATATCTATATATCTATATATGAGACTGTGGGGAAGCACAGAGGAGACTTTGCGTTTCCTCCAGAGCCAAAGCTCAATGACCTCTTGACCTCGAGTGAGGGTCTACTGGACACATGAACCTCCACCCACATCAATCTTTACACTCAAGGTTTGATCGATGATCGTTCAATAAAGCGACGACGACGTGAAAGACGGCCACCGAAGAGCCTCACAAATCAAGACGTTTCCTCACTGGAAGGTGTTTATTTTGTGTGTGTGTGTGCCCCCCCCCTCCTCCTCTTTGTGGGACATTCTCTCCGCATCAGGACACAAAATGCTGACCTCTTGTGCGGCCATCTTGTTTTTTGTGTTGAAGGAAAGGGAGACATTTATTGGGAGAATAGCCAAACTTCTCTTTGGCAGACTTTTCTCCACTTAAAAGCCTTTTATGTTTATATAAACCTCAATAAACGGAACGTAAGCTTCACAGAGGTGGAGTTTATTGCAGCGCTGTCATGTTGGAAGGTCCTTCTAGTGCTTTTATTCCAAAAATGGCTCCTCTCGTCTAAGAGTCCCTTCATAGCACACGGCATGATAGTTCACCCCAATAACAAGTGTTCCTCAGCCTCATCTGGGCTTCATCGTGTGAGCTGTGGTGTGGAAATCCTGACTCTCGGTTTATGGTCGGTGGTTGTGGGTGTTTGTGCTTTAGACTGTGAGAGACACGACGACAGGAAGCGCTTCGTAAACACGTGGGTGGAGCCGTGTGCTTTGTAGATTATGGGGGATTTACAATAAAAAAGGAGATGTGATCCTGACTTTCCAGGAAGGTTTAGCTCAGTGTCACTGGTGATCGGGAGAGAAATGCAAACTCTAGAACCGACTCTGCTGAGGTGTTTAAAAGGAACAGGAGACTTGAAATCACACAATCGTTACAGGAGGTGTTAGTACGTCATGGTATTCAGAAGCATGCTTATTTGAATGGGTTCAAACTTACTTTCGGTGATAATGGTGACATTATTGTTATTATCAAGAGCAGGTATCTGTTTTTCTGTGGGGGGGGGGGGGGAGGGGGGTAATAGACCAGATTTGACTCCATCAAATGACATGCACTCAAAAGACAAAAAAAACAAACAATTACAAAGCAAAGGCAGCAGGTATTCTGTGCCTGTGTCAGCGCCGGTACCGAGTCCTTAAGGCCCGGTGCAGGAGGGAGTGTTACTCAGCATTAGCTACTGGTGATCGACAGTTATGCATTGGATTATCATCAACATGTGGGAGGAGCTTGTGTAACTAGTGTCAGAATGTAGCAGTTTGATCTTCTACGTTCACAGCACAAAAAAAAAAAGAAAAAAAAGATAACCACTACATGCTACTGGCTCTAGGAAATCCAAAAGTGGAGGAATGGGCTGAATCACAGAGGGGTGGAAATAAAAGTGGATTAAAAAAAAAAAAAAAAGGGGGGGGGGGGGGGGGGAAGAAAAAAAAAAGATGCAAAAGTTGAGGTGAAAAATAAACAAAACAAAACCAAAAAAAAAAAAAAAAAAAAAAAAAGAGGTTGAGACCAACTTACGATTTGCCGCCGTTCAAAAAAGTGGCTTCAAAAACTAAACAGGGGGGAAACAAAAACGGAATATTAGAAAAGAGGCCATTGTAAAAAAAGTATTATTTCCACAAATATGGAAAACAAAAGAGGGAAATAAGTATATTAAATAAATAATAAAAAAGTCAAATAATAACGCCCTCAATGACACATCTTCAGTAAAAATAAATAAAAACAATTAACTCTAAATCTACTCTCCTCAGTTATACAGAATATGAACATTTTTGCAGAAATATTATGATTTAGGTTGAATTTCTTTGTTTCCAATTATTTAATAATTAGTAATTAAATAAGAATAAAAACAAAGCTGTCAGCCAGAGACTGTGCAGGAAAGTAACTGCAAAATAAAACAACGTAATTATCCAACGAATAACCAACTAATGCTCATCACACTCTTATACTAGTCTCACACTATCTGCACATCTGGGTCAACTTCTCCAAAAACCAAACCAGTAGTAATCTAGTCCAGCAGGTGAACAACAACACTGTCTGGGTCGGCACATCATTTGTCCAGAGGAATTCAAAAGATCATGCAAACAAAAAAAACAAAAAAAATGAGTGAATGGATTCAAAATAAAGTAGATAATAAAATGTACTAAATGACTGTTTACCTGCAATAACAACCTGCTTATTTATGCTTCTACAGATAAATAAAGTGGCACATATAGGGGCCCCTAGAGGGCCTCAAGGACGCTTCCAGAGGACGGGGGGGAGGGGGGGGCTGGGATCCTGCAGGGGGGCATCAACAACTGCAAGTCTACCCTGATTCCCCCACAATAAACCTCCTGTAAGACGGGTTTTCTCCCACACACACACACACACACACACACACACACACATGTAAACAACTGATCCGTCATGGAGCCATAACGCGACAGGTCACGAGCAGAGGAATTTAAAAAGGTACAGGCACGCAGCTTACTGCAGGCCCCTCTGTAGGCCTCGCGCCACAGCTCAGTGCACACTGCTAATGAATGAGGGGTTTCTAAATCTGCAAATTAAACTTAAAAAAAAATGATAGCAGAATTACCCCCAAAAAATGCCCCAAAATCTGTCACACCAATGCTACACGGCACTGCCAGGTGTTAATGTTCCTTTAAGAAAAAAAAAGAAAAAAAAGAACGCCCCACTCGTCATTGAGGGGGGGGGGGGGGGGGGAGAGAGAGACACATCTTGCCTGAAAAAAAATACATCACTCGTGAAAGATTTGCTGCAGAAAACACACCAAAATCACCAAGGAAACGTCTCATGGAGTCAATTTCACACGACTTGCACGTCAAGTTACAGGTGGAGGCAAAACACGGCACGAGATATAAAAAAAGAAAAGCCTCCAGAAAAAGGGCGAGCAGACAAGACTGGAACCAGCTTCCATCTTTCTTTTTCCTCGAAAACACGACCACACATCAGATAAACAAACGAGGTAAACACAGCAGCCCTGCGAGAGAAAAATGGAGTCTTAAAATGTCTCGTTTGAAAAACAAAAGCAAAAAAAAAAAAAAAAGAAGAAGATCTTGTCGCGGAAGCTACTTCACACTAGTTTAGTTTCTGCGCAGCTCAAATATGCACAACACAAAATGTACGCCACCTACATAAAGCTCAACAACAGTCTCAGGAATACCAGCCAGGAACAAAAAAAATGCATTAAAAATGAAAACCGAAAAAAAAAGTCCCAAAGAGGTTTCAAAGTCGAAAAAAAAATAAAAAAAAAAAATATAGGGGGGGAAAAAATCTCTCGGTTAAAAATACTCACCAGGAGCTTAACACTAAAAATGAGTAAAAGTCAACGCTGTTTTTACTTGAGTAGGTAAAGATCCCCGTTAACGGCTCGGCAGGCTGATTGTATCACCTTGAAACAGTGGACACGAAATGGCGTCGTCTCTACGGCACGCACACAACGGACGGAGGGTGACGCCCACCGCTGCGTCACGGCCCCTGATTGGACACTCGAAACCGCCAATGTGTTGGCTGTGCTCGTCACGGATTGGCCGGATGCGCTTGCCAGTCCGGCTCCACGGATGACGTCACACGCCAGGCCATTGTACGCCATTGGTTTGAATAACACTCTTAATATACGTCAGTTTAAGCTCTGCCCACACCTTCTTCAGGCCATTAAAGGACCATTATTTCTCAGGTTTAAAAAGTTGATATTTGATATAAATATTTATATATATATATACAGTAAATATATAGGATGCGTTTATGTTTTTCACACATATGGGACACATGATAGAATGCAATGTAGCAATTTAATACAAAGTAACACATGTTATTAATACAATGTAACAATGCAGAATACAACTTAACATAATGTACATAAGGAAGTGGAAGACAGCTAGTCTAAAACAGATTTTTGGTTTCACCATAGCTTTTAGGCTATAAATATATTTATATATATATATATATTGATATATATATTGATATATATATATATATATAAATATTTTAATTTAAAAAAAAAATGTTGTGCTGCAAAAAACGTCACGTTTAACAAAACAAATGTCATAAATAACAATAACAAACATTATTTTTACTTTCTATCACAAACGTGACTGCGCGGCTCTTGAAGGTACATCAGCAGGGTCACCATTTCATTCTCCGTGAGATTGGACCTGAGGAATAAATAAATAAATAAATAAACATGGGTTCAGTACAGGACACATTGTGAATAAAGAGAGAAAGAAGACGAGCGTGCATAGAGCACCTTGGACGTCAGCCGTCCTCCTGCGAGCTCGAGGCAGAGTGACGTCCAGTCTGGAGGTGGACTCGGGAGTTCTCAGCACTTCCTCCAGCCTGCACTGCTCCTCGTCCTCCTGTGTTGGAGTTTGCTGACGTTTCCTCCTGCCTACGGGCGTGTTCGGGCTTTCTGCTCCGCCCTTCTGTCGCTCCCTCTCCCTCCGCAGGACGACGGCCTGCCGTGTGGTCCTGTACTCCAGAGAAAAGTCGCTGATGGTTTTGCAGAAGTCCTCCGCTTTGGTGTCCCTCACCATGGCTCGGGAGTAGCCTAGGAATAAGAGGAAAGAGTGGAACCTGGAGGAGCAAACGGAAAGCTTTAGTCCAGAAGTTAAACCTGGACCACAACAAAACTTTGCACCAAAAAACGTCAACATAATGAAATGAACCGCTCACACCTGTTGATGACCCGGCGATGGACGGCTCTCAGGACCTTCAGCCTCTCCTCGCACTCTTTTAAAATCCGCGGCAGCCGGTGACGGAGCGATCCCTCCGCGGCCGGGGCCTCACCTCCTCCTCCTCCTCCTCCTCCTCTCCTCTTCTCCACCTTCCCTCCTTTCCTCTTCTCCTCTGCCTTGTCCAACATCTTAAGCTGCTCCCATGATGCTTTGCACAGGGCCTCCAGCTGCGCGAGGTCGGACTGGACCAGGGAGTAGTCGAACTGCAGAGAAGAGAAAGAGACGGGACGTTTTGTAGCGGATCCACAGAAGGGAACCATGGTTCCTTTTTTGTTTCTTCTTCTTACTCAAATGCACACTCAAGACCAACCTTGCCAGCTTTGGTGACGGCAGTGATGTCGGAGTGGAGGTCAGTGGACTGCGGGTAGAGCTGCAGCAGAAGCACGCAGACGTGGAGCAGCAGCGGCTGGCGAGTGTGCGTATCCCTCACCTGGGACAGCTTCCCCAGGTAACTCAGCTCAAAACCCCGCGCCTGGGCATATTCAAATTGAGTAGAATTTAGTTGGAAAGAAAAAAAAAACATTTATTAAAGATGGAGAATGAAGATTGGGATGACTCACCTTGCATCCGTTGAGAAAGTTGCCGATCGCCAACACCGTCGCTAGAATGCATCTGAAGGTCTGGCTGGCCGCGAGCTGCTCCATGGCCAACTTCAGGTGGAAGAGAGGCTCGGCGATTTCCTGTCGCGAGGACGACAATGTGGTGATTCATGTGAGTAGGTGAGCCATCGCATCCATGTGTTGTTTTTCAGTCTGGTGACATGGTTTGGATGGATGGAAGTCATCACGGGTTTCTACAGGATTGCGACGGTGGACGTTCTTGATGATGCAGCTCACGCCAACTACCTTGAGCCGGTTTTTATTTCTCATGAAAGTGTAGCAGTTTCTACCAGAAGCGAGTCGATTGAATGACTTTTGCATCATTTCCCAAACTTTTTGAAATGACAAACCACCGCGACCCAATTCACGATACAGGCCTTCTCTGCAAATCGCGAGAAGAGCGAATTTGGGCGTAAATGAACGTTCCAAACTATTTTTACAGCCATTTTTGCATCGCCTTATATCATCTTGAATACATAAAACAGTCATTGTGAAGAGATTTCAGTTTAATAAAATATGCATGCGTGAAACCGTTTACACACACGTTACATACTTAATAAATGAGCCCAAATAAATGCAATAAGGTGGAGTTAGCAAGCTCATCATTTTCATTTCCTCTCGTTAGTAAAACAAACTTGACTCAATGTTATAGGCTACACTTATTAGACCAATATGAACAGTCAGGCTCCCTCATGTGGCTCAAAAGTGTACTGCAGATATAAATGTTAAATATCTAATTGGCGACCCAAATAAAAACTTCTACCGGTGGATCCAGACCAATTCTTTGGGATTGTAAAGGGTAGCAAAACAGACGATCCTTCTTTACAAAAATGCTGTTGATTGATCCATCCTTATAGTCTCCATCACACATGCCACTTTCACTTACCCTCTCCAAGGAGTCGTAGTCCAGAGCGAAGGCCCACAGCTGAAGCCGGGAGTTCAGATGTGGGATTTCCCCCAAAGTGAGTAGGCAGAGCTCGGCGGGGGCCAGAGGGGAGTGCTGGTTCTGGGCCTTGGCCTCCTTGATCAGACGCAGTTCCTCTTCGGTTGGGATCAGCGCTTTGAGCCGCTGTTTGAGAAGGGAACGTGGGAAGAGATGTTCAGTAGCTGTGTCTGTCCTTATGTGCATCCTGCTCAGGTTGCATTTCGGTGAGGGCAACAAAATTGCGAAAAAGACAAACTTTAAAAGGTTAAGCAAATGCCGAAGCTCAAATTCTCACAACCTCTGCTGTACCTGAACGTCCTCTCTGTCCAGCACACTGCTGTCCATGCTGTAGATAGCCGGGGGGAGGAGGCGGGGAGGGGGCAGGCTGCTCAGGGCGATGGTGACGATGTTGCTCCTCTTCATCCCCAACACTGAGACCGACGGCTGCTTCTGTAGCGGGATCAAGAGAAGGGTATGAGACAGTTTAGTCAAGATCCTACGCTTAAGTACTTCTGTGAGCGCATTTAGGGTTGCGTTTGTCCTCAAATCTCGCTAACGAGCTATCGGTCTCACCTGCCTCCCAGAAGCCACGTTAAAACTGCTGCTACTGCCCTTAGACTCAAACAGGTGCCCCAGCCGGTTCGTGTCCAAACGGACAGGCTCGAGTCCGGCCCAAATCGTCCGAGCCCCGAAGCGCGTCATTCGAGGAAGGGGAGCCAAACTCTGCAGCTCCCTCCAGTGGAGCCTCACGGTGCGGCCCTTGATGGTCGCGCCCTCGTGGGAGGCCGAGGGCGAATGCGGGGCGAGCGGAGGAGGCGGGGGAGGAAGAGGAGGCGGCGCCGGAGGGGCTCGGGGACACGCCGACGAGTCGCCGGTCGAGCTGGCTCCCTCGTCCTCTTCTTCACCGTCTTCCTCGTCCCAGAGGTCTGAGAAATCCAAAGTGTCCAGGCAGAGACGCGCAGCTGGATTCAGGAACGACTGGTCGAAATCCCAAGTTTGGGGGTCAACCCTGGTTTGGTCCGACTCCTTCATTGGTCTGTCAGAGCGGTCCGTGAAGTTCTGTCGGTGTTCAGCTGCATTGCCCTGACAAACCAGGCTATAATTTCTGTGTTGTGCTTGAGGAAAAAGCATGCCCCTTCCTCATATTAGATAAGAACAAGGCCTTTCTTTGGTGGGTCCGATCACATCGAGGGCGCATTCACTCTCGTCCGATCCTTTCCTCGTCTCAGACACAGCGGACACACGTGGACGCTCAGCCTCACTTGCCGACCACGGAGGCGCATAACTCCCGCGGCCAAATCACAATCTGCGAACCGCCTGCGGGTTTGTCCTCCCCAGCACCGTGACCTGCAATTGCCTCGGACGCGGCGTTTGTTTCTTCAAGTCTAGAATGACGAGTCTGACGCTCTGATCCAAAAGTCCACGGTGACCACGGTCGAAGGGAAAGAATTCACATGAGTGTTGGACGGTTCGTTCTGGTCCCGCGTGCGACTCTGATGGGGAAAATTCAAGCAACGACTTCATGTGGCGCCTCCAGAAACGCTTCTGCAGCTATGCCTTGACTTTCATCTCTCTGATTCTCTTTCTGTAAATGACAGCGAGTGAGAGTTTTGGAGAGCAGAGAGAGAAAGAGAGAAAGAGAGAGAGAGAGAGAGAGAGAGAGAGAGAGAGAGAGAGAGAGAGAGGTGCATTTGTCCATTGGTGCATCGCTCTTGGCTTATTTGAGTTGCACCCTTTCCCTTAATTTCCTTATCGAGCCTGCATCTCCTGTTTGTATTGCTACTGGTGTATACACAAATGTCTCTATCTGCCTCTTGAGATCTGCTACTTCCCTCCTCCCCCCCTCCACCCCCCCCTTCTCCCCCGCGAACACATAAAAGCGAGCACGACTGACCAAATCTCGCCATGCGTCTCCCTCTCTTTTTCTGTATGACCTGCAACTTTGCGGATGACACAACAACGAAGCTGCCTTGATGACACAAGCTGCACATATTCGGTATTGTGCGGCGGACGGAGTGATTAGGGACAGCAGTGCATGAGGACCAGCATGGGCAACTTTTTAAAAAAGGAAGACATATATACATCCCAGCCTGACTGGGTGAAATAAAAGCGTCTGCAGTCCCACATACAGTGTAGAGTGTATGTTCACAGGGGTCATTTGCATGGTCGACATGCAGCCGTAATGAGGAGTCCCTCCCTCGGACCATTAGGTCGGCCCTAATTACACTTTATCTCGTTCAGTGGCCCTGCTGTCTGGAGGCGGGAACGTTTCTCCTGGGACATTTAGGACACATTGAGCTCTATTTGGAACAGCTTAAACTCTTTTTAGCATTTATTTATCGACAGTGATTTCAAGGATTTAGAAAGTAAATCTTTTTCTGCATCCCATTTATGTAATTTCTGGAGGGTTTTTTGTGTGTGTACTTCGTGCCAATGATAATCAATATGTGTTCATGGATTTGATGATCCACTATGACACCGTCTCAACTCTCTTAGTTGAGACGGTATTTCGGTGTTGATGTGGCGCAGCAACTGAAACAGACAGATTTCCCACGGGGACAGACATTTCCGGGTGATTTCCTTTGATAGAACTGGCCTGGGACTGTGTGTGTGTGTGTGTGTGTGTGTGTGTGTGTGTGTGTGTGTGTGTGTGTGTGTGTGTGTGTTGTAGTGTATACAAACGTGTGCTTCTCTTTTCATCTGTTCCTCTGTCTGAATGTAGTTCAACTCTCTCAGCGTCTCTCCAGCGCAAGATAAAGATCGGGGCAAAAATAAACGACGCGTAATCACACCCAGTTTGCTTTGAGAACGTTTTACGTCTTCTAGGTCGTGAGGGTCGGGGACCACAGCTCGGATTAGGAGCTGGGACTCATATTTATAAATTCTATTAAATAGAAAGGAATCATTTGGGCTCTGGCTGTTTTGGGAGATTGAGGTGGATTAGATGACCTTTTATGTGTGCAAATATGGACGATGACTTGATTTCATCATGACGAGCCAACAAGTGTCCGAATTTATTACAAAAGATGAGCTGAGCTGTGAGCAATAATTCAATTTAAACACTCTCTCACACACACACACACACACACACACACACACACACACACACACACACACACACACACACGCCTTTGAATCTGCAGCAACTAAACGTCTCATTTTCATGAAAGACAATTCCAATTCCTATGCACATTTATTGCAACAATGCAGTGGCGGTCGTGAGCGGTGAAGCTATGATCATAGGCTCCCTTCACAAAACCACTTTCAGATCATGATCCAGGAGGGAGAACCCTGCCAGAGACAGGAGGAGACCAAAAAAAAAAAAAGTTTTTCTGAAAGTATGCAAGGCTGGATTACCAATTGTAAGAGAAATGTTATGAATAAGCACAACTAAAACACAGTATTAACTAAACGTAGTAAAAATTTTAAAGGATTTATGATTTTCTTTATATACAGTATACTCAAGCCCCCACCTGTTTGACTGTCTTCAATACTGCCTTTTATTTCGAAAGTCCCGAACGGAAGTCCCCGCCGCTTTCCGCGCGCTCCCGCGATTTCTCTTGGGTACACTCGGCATCCCGGTGGGCGCGCGCCACACCAGACCTCAGCCGCCTGTCATCGCTCGAGCCTGACATCACACACACACACACACACACACACACACACACACACACACACACACACACGGGAGGATTTGCCACAATGTCAAACATTCGCAGGCAGCGCGAGCCCACGGCTTCCCCGCGCCACAATGAGAAGCGTCGCCGCGTGCTGCTGCTCATCCTCTAAATACAGAAGTCCATTCACTTTTTTATGGCTTTACTCCAATGTTCCTGCACAGGATGCGCATGAGGTAAAAAAAAAAAAAAAATGGGTTACTCTGTTCTATTTGATCAATGCTTAGATACAAGTTATTGTTTCCGTGTATATTAATAATTGTGTGTGTTTGAATGTCATCAGACAACATTGACAGCATCTCTCCCCCCCCCCCCCCTCTCTCGCGTCTTTATCTGAAAAGTTGTCCGGCTCTAACATTGACTGTCGTAGGCTATTACGTAACGGGAGTGCGGACAGATGTTACAGTGAGGTTGCTTGCGTAAAGACGGCATCATCTGTACACCACTGTATAACACCAGATATATATATATATATATATATATATATATTCAAAAAAAAGAAAATCTATTTTCTATAATAATAATAATAATAATTATTATAGGAATATTAGCCTGTATTATAAATTAAAAAAAATCTAATATATATATATATATATATATAGATAATACATTACAATAACTAGAATTTGCTTCATATCATTAATTGGGACAGCATAATTCTGTTGAAAATAAACATTATTAGATCATCCTGACATGGTTGCACAGATCATGTTGAATGCCTTTCACTGCAGCTCAGCAACAGCAGGTTTCAACGTGTGTTCCTGCGCTTGCAGCAGGTCTGCGTGAGCGCGTGAGCCCGGGTCGGAGGCCATGCTGCGGACGGAATCTGACCCCCGCGGCCTCTTCTCCTCCGGAGACACGTCCGACAATGACCGCGAGGTGAGGTCATTCGTTTGCACCCGGTGCATATGATGTGCGAGCGGCTTGAATCACGCGTTTGTCTCAGATTTGTCACACATCTTTGTTCTCAGATGGGGGCGAGTTGCGGAGAGGTGGATGTAGTGTGTCTGTGCGAGGCCGGTCCCTGTACACTTTATTCTGAAGCACACACGCCCACGCCGGTGAGTGCTCTCAGGCTCGCCACTTAAGTGTCCGTGGCTGTCGCTCAGTGACGTGTCTTCATCTGTAATCGTGCTCTAAATGCACACCTTTAGACCTGGACCCGTCTGCTGTCTGTCTGTCTGTCTGTCTGTGTGTGCTTTAAAAAAGGTACCGCTGTACAGTTCTTTCAGTCATTATCTCCTTTGTTTTCTGCTCTCAGGACTCACTGCTGTGTGAGCACTGTGGGAAAAACAGGGTGAAGATGACCCGGTACTCCGAGGGATACGGCACAGAGGTAATGTGGGACCAATGTGAGCCTCGGCTCCGACAAACTGACGTTCACGCACACACACACACACACACACACACACACACACACACACACACACACACACACACAACGAAACTGCATTTTGAATAGGTTTCATGGGTATTTTCTTGAGGATTATGTTTGCTTTTCACGTATCAGTAGTACTTTTGTTGCCTCAACATTACCAAGTAGTATTTCTATTGCCTAAACATAAACAAGTAGTATTGTTGCCTAAACATAAACAAGTAGTATTGTTGGCTAAACGTAACCAAGTAGTATTGTTGCCTAAACAAGTAGTATTGTTGCCTAAACGTAACCAAGTAGTATTGTTGCCTAAACACAAACAAGTAGTATTGTTGCCTCAACATTACCAAGTAATATTGTTGCCTAAACAAGTAGTATTGTTGCCTAAACGTAACCAAGTAGTATTGTTGCCTAAACAAAAACAAGTAGTATTGTTGGCTAAACGTAACCAAGTAGTATTGTTGCCTAAACAAGTAGTATTGTTGGCTAAACGTAACCAAGTAGTATTGTTGCCTAAACAAGTAGTATTGTTGCCTAAACATTACCAAGTAGTATTACTATTGCCTAAACATAAACAAGTAGTATTGTTGCCTAAACATAAACAAGTAGTATTGTTGCCTAAACAAGTAGTATTGTTGGCTAAACGTAACCAAGTAGTATTGTTGCCTAAACAAGTAGTATTGTTGCCTAAACATAACCAAGTAGTATTGTTGCCTAAACACAAACAAGTAGTATTGTTGCCTAAACGTAACCAAGTAGTATTGTTGCCTAAACACACACAAGTAGTATTGTTGGCTAAACATAACCAAGTAGTATTGTTGCCTAAACACAAACAAGTAGTATTGTTGGCTAAACGTAACCAAGTAGTATTGTTGCCTAAACAAGTAGTATTGTTGCCTAAACATGAACAAGTAGTATTGTTACCTAAACAAGTAGTATTGTTGCCTAAACGTAACCAAGTAGTATTGTTGCCTAAACAAGTAGTATTGTTGCCTAAACGTAACCAAGTAGTATTGTTGCCTAAACATAACCAAGTAGTACTTTTATTTATTTTTCATTTTAAGTCAAACCATGATGTTTGTTTTTATTGAACCAAACTACTTTGGTTGCCTAAACCAACAAAGCAGTTTTGTAACAATTTTTTTGTTTAGTTTTAATTTACAATGTTAACCACGTGTTTTAAACTCCGGCCATAATCCAGGCGAAAATGCGTGTGTATATATAGTTACGTCACCTGCAGAGTCTGACCTGCATGTGTCTGAAGATTTAATATTTATGTTGCCTTCTTTTTTAGCAGGCAGCTGTTTTGTTTACGTTTGTCCGTTTCAAGGTTTCAGCATGTGAGGAACACGTGACTAAAGGTTCATTACATGGAGGCCAAAACCAAGAGAGAGATTTGGAAACTGAGAGGAATAACATCATATATTTATATATATATATTTTTTTAAACACAGTACTATCAAAGTAAAATCAGCAGGAAGCAACCATCAGATTAGGTGTCTGTGAGCTCATTAGTCACGTGTAGAGGTGTCAGCTGATTCACGCATAATAATAATGGAGATAATAACGAGTGACGCACGAGAACACGCACGCCAAAAGACAAATGCCAAGTGTCGCTGCGTTTGGTTTACAAATAGTGGCGGCCGGTGATGATGATGATGATGATGATGATGATGATGATGATGATTCACTTGGGGCTCATCTGTGCTTCATCCAAGGACTACAAAATAAAAGCCTCATACAGTGATGTGGGGGTTGCATTTATAAAAAAGGCTTTCAAATCTTTCTCGAAATGAACGTCACGACACGTTTTTGTGTTTGATTGAATATTCGTTTCATTCCTGTGCAGGAGGAGTGCGTATTGTCGGACCCTCAGGGGGAGAGTGACGCAGACGCTGACATAGAGGACACAGATTGCAGGTTCGCTGTGCACCGAAAACACTCCCTCCCGTACACGAGCATTAACTCGCACGCAGCACTGTCCCCTCTGACCTGTTGTGCCTTCAACCCGATTGGTTCAGGCTCCCGGAGCCGGGTCCTCTCCAGCGAATCAGCTCGCGGAGACGCAAGCGTCCGCGGGTGGCGCGCCAAGACACCACCGAGAGCGAGGACGACGGCGGGCGAAGCCACAGGTCGCACCGCTGGAACCTCAGGCTCAGTCCCGACAGAGGAGCGCCCAGCAGGACCATACTGGAGGTAGACGACACAGCAATGTAGAGTCTGATCAGTCTCAGTGACAGTTTGTTTACTGGCTCAGCTGCAGGGTGGAATTGATAAACTGCAGCTAAACCGGGAGAAACCGAATTTCCATCAGTCTATACTTCTTCAAATGTGCATTATCCCGTTGAAATGACCCCCACCTCTCGTCTTCTCTGTCCTCCAGGAGAGCGTATCCCAGGTCAGGCCGCTGGTCATCTGCCGGCCAAACGCGGAGGCGCCGGCGGAGCTTCCCCGAGGCTCCAAGCGTCTGACGTCTTTGTGGCCGTCTTCCCTCTCTCTCCCTCTCGCCCTCCTCCTCCTCCTGCTGCTGCCTCTCTCCCTCTCCCTCGTCATCGTCATCGTGTCTCTCCTTCGGCCGTGGGCCAGCGCTTGACCCGACGCTTCGAGAGGATAGTTTCATTACAATAAAAAGCTCCACCCACTCCCACAATGCAGTGGGTGGCGCAACGATGTAAACAAAAAAAAAAAATGATGGTGCTTTACAGAGGATAGTAAGTTAGCGTTATGTGTTCGTAGACGTAACCGTCCATATTTTTAGAGGTTTTTTTTTTTTTCTCCCAGAATACACAGATTTTAAACTTGATTATAACCAGAGAGGCACAGGTTCAAATACATTCACTCTCTGTACATCCAGAATCTGTTCACGACGAAAAAAAAAAAAAAAAAAAGAAAACGACATAAACTCAGCCCTTGCTTTTGCCTCACGATATCTCACCTTCCGTCTCGCTTTCTCACCCCCTCGTTTGTAAAAATAGACCTGGACTCGTCTCACTCCTTATTCTAATGAGCCACAGGAGTGATACGCAGGGGTGGGGGGGTGGGGGGTGGGGGGGGATGTTCCAGGGCTTCACGGGTACATTCGAAACGTAATAAAATACAATAAAAACAAAGGCTCAGTGGGAAAATTAGAAAAAGACGATGCTGCTGAACTATGCAAAGAAGAAGTCTCCTATTTCTTTGGCACCATCGTCGCCTTTTTGGCCCCGTCCCTTTTTCTCTTTGGAAAACAGGGAGTTATAGTTTTAAAATAGAACATGACCCAATTGACAAAGCAATAGCAGGAGAGATCCGATACAGCTCATGATCTGGCAGTACATCTGTCGGTTTAATAAGTACATTACATGTATACTTTTACTTGTTGCAGACGCATTTACAACGCATCCTTCTTCTTCTTCTTCTTCTTGGACTTCTGTGAATAAAATGAGCTTTTAATTATGTTTAAGCAATTAAAACACAGTCTTACAGTTGTTTACTATTATGTTGAATAATGATACGTTTTATCTATATTTATGAATTATTATTTAAGAAGAAAATTGAGCTTGACAATCAGTCATTCCAAGCTGAAATAAAAGCTGTGGCTTTTTCTGTATTGTGTGTTTTGTTATGTGGATTTTGTATGTTTTGTTTTTTTTCCACAGTTGCTTGCATCCTTGTAGAGAATTGCTCATTCCCAATTCAGATCAGGTTGTACTTATCAGTACGAGTCTGATTCATGTTTAGCGACTTTTCTTTTTTCTATTTTCCAGCCTGTTGTATTCTTAGATGTATCTCCATGTGTGTGTGTGTGTGTGTGTTCACGTTCGTGTTTCATGGAGTCATAGAGGTTCAATAAAACTAGATTGTATTTTGAGAAGAAACAGCTTCCTTGTTGTAAATAACTGCAGTTTGTGCCGGTTGCCTTCCTCAAAACACCACAAATTATTGTTACAAAAAAAGCCATGATGACACACACACACACACACACACACACACACACACACACACATGATGAACAAAGTACCAGCCCACACGCCGTCGCAGCTTTAGGCTGATTTTATTAACTACAGACAAGCTAGCTGTTTTCCAGTCTTTATGCTAAGCTAAGCTAACCAGCTGCTGGCTGTAGCTTCATGCTACCAGTACAAATGTGGGCGTTCTGCTAGAGTGGCTTTCATTTCAGAGTAAAAAAAGTGTTCATAGAGGTTTAAACAAACAGTGAAAGCTTTGATAAGTGAAGACAATGCTTCATCTGCTGCTATGAAGAAGACGATTATAAAGAGGAATCGGCCTCTTCTTGTCCCAGCGGTGTGTGCTGCTGTTGAAGACGAGGGCCTGAGGAGGACGGTCCCACAACAAGGTTAGCGCTCCTCACTCCTCACTCCTCACTCCTCCTCCTCTCGCTGCCCGTGTCGCCATGGTAACAATCAGGACTTCAGAGGAATACAGACTTTTCATAAGTAGATCGTGAGCTGCTGCTGCCCAGAGCGACGCGCTCACTGTGGGCGATAATGTGCACGCCACAACATCTGCACGTCTGCAGTGTTACAAACACATTTAGGTTGTTAATGGAGGCCTGCTGTCCTCCAGAGCACACCGTGTTTTTTTTTCCTTCTACGTGGCACTTCGGAATGTCTCAAAATGTCAAATTGTGCAGCTTAAGCCCTCAATTTATTTAAATACATTCAACTTTTCCTTTTTGCGTAGGGTTGAATAATAACCTGACTCACTTGACTGCTTGTTTAAACCTGTGTGTGTGTGTGTGTGTGTGTGTGTGTGTGTGTGTGTGTGTGTGTGTGTGTGTGTGCGCCTCACATGTGAGCGACTGTGAAAAGACCAGAGTCATTGCGTCCTCAGGTAGGAGTGTGTTGCCCACCAGTTTCATTTTCCGACTCACCCACTCACAGTGCTTCAACTTCAAAGCATCGCAATAAAAAAAAAAAAAAAACTCACCCTGTGTCGATACAATTGAAGAGCTGTTATTTCAGAGCATTTAGAGGCCCGAGGTTAAAAGACAAGATCTTTGAATTTGGGGAACATGGACTGTTCCTTAATGCTGCCCACCTAAAGTGTAGCCTGGTTGCAGACCTCTGAATTGTATCTTAGATGTATTCACCTACTACAGCCCAGTTTTCATCAGTTAGAGAATAAAGAATGGAAACATTAGCTCCGTTCATGAAAAACAGCAACAGAACAGTTGTTGGTTGAGGTAAAACAAAAAGAATCAGCCAATGTTTGCTTGCCAATATGACCTGTTAAAGAGCAAAAGAGGTATGAAATGCGGACGAGACACAAAAAGCTGTTTAAGAATGCTAAAAGGTAACATTGACACAACAGGCAAACAACTATTTGCCACGTAAAGATATAGAGGAGCAATACCTCTCTCTTTAATAGAAACTTAGGAAGGACTTAACAAACAAACTGTTGTGATTTTACAGATATGACGCAACCCAATGTCAGTTCTAACAGTGTGGTACATTACAAGGAGAGAGGATATTTATGAGGTTCCATTGCCAGCTATTGCACTTGTGATCCGTGCGACTATATTTCAAGTCAAGGTGACAGTGTGACCCAGCTGTTTGATTTCTCTGTCAGCACAAAGGGCAACAGGTGTGAAGGGAGTTTTTTTGTTTCGGCCTCCTTCTTCCCCTGGCTTCTCTCTATCCTTGACCCAGATTCCACTGGTCTTGGATGTGGAGGAGCAATGTGATCCCACTGGTGACCCTCGGGGCATTTATTACTAATCTCAGGGCCATATGGTCCACAATTAAGAGGCCAAGACCCCAAAGACCACAGGCATTTTGGTTCGGACGGGAAGAAATCCAGCTGCCTCTAGGTCTAGATCATTCACTCTTTTATCACTTGCTTGGATCAAATCTTTACAGTATAAATTCAGAACTGATCACTACAGGAATAGGCTGCAAAGTGGAATCAATAAAAAGCAATAGAATAGACTGCATGGCCTGTAAATGTACTGTGCATGATGTGGTAAAGCGAACAAAACCTGACATGTAACATTACATTATAGCGCATAAACCTGTCGGGTCTCAGACATGGCATCCCAAAAAGTCAAGAATTGACATTACCTCGTGATATAGTACTCTGAATATAGCAACTTCTTTGGTTATAAGAGGATTCATGGGTTCACATGCCGCGCTCAAACATGCAACACATGCAGGAGGAGGGAGAGGCAGGAGAGGAACAAACACACAACAGAGCTGGTGTCTGCAGACGGGCGAAGAGGTGAAGCAGTTTGCAACAATACCGGTAGCATCCAAGAGCGGATCACTACGGCACGAACAGGATTTTCTCAGGGCATTGTTCCCCATAAACCGTTCAAGAAGTAAGTGTTCTGCAATCTGTTGGCTTCGAGAGTTGTGAATGTTTTCAGGGATTTAAAAGGATCAGCTCAAAAGTACTACTGGACAGTATGGCAGTAGAAGCTAATCACTGCCTCCAGGGCTTGGATGAGTGGAGAAGAGAGAGGCTGGAGGGGAGGAAGAGGAGATGGAGGGAGAGGTTGAGTCTGTGGGTTAGAGTCGAGGCGAGCGAAGAGGAGGAAGAGGAGGCATGGGATGTGGGCAGTGAGGAAGAAGAAGTGTGTGAAGGCAAGGAAGTGGAAGAAAATGAAGCAAGTGGGAAGGCAGAAGAAGAGGTGGAGAAGGAGGCGAAGGAGGTGACGGAAGCAGGAGAAAAGGAGGTAGAACAGCGAGAAAAAGACAACAAGTTTAAGAGGGTGGTGAAGGAAGTAGAGGAGCTTGAGGAAGCCAGTGTAGAAGGAGAAAATGAGGTAGAGGATAAGGTGGCAGCAATCAAGGAAGAGGAGCAGGTTGAGGAGGAGCCAATTGGGCAATATCACCTTGCAGAGCAATCAAGAAAACACATGAGAAGAACTGAGGATGAGAACATTCAGCAAAACCATGAAAGTGTGAGGCGAGAGCGCAGAACAGTCAATGAAGAAGAACACTTGTCTGATTCAGTAGAATCCGGTAATGAAGATTCTGAGTTGACGGGATCAGAGGATGGATTAAACAACTTTGACAGAATAAAAACCGAAGAGAGTGCTGCTGAGAAACAATATAAGGATCCCGTGGAACTGGAAGTCCTTGATGAAAAGTCATCGAGGAATGAAAGTAGCAACCCAGGAACGTGGACTTCAAAGGAAAGAAAAGAAGCTGAAGACGACTACGCAAAGTGGAGAGATGAGAAAAAAGCAATTGTAGAATCACAGAAAACTGAAGAAGAAGGGTCTCAAGTTGATCACGAAGAGCTTCAAAGGGAAGAGGAAGAGTCTACGAGTGATGAGGAAGCAGAACATTCAACGGACGAAGAAGCAGATGGCAATGACGAGGACACGGTAAAGATTTACTGCAAAGATGATTATTGCACCGACGTATTCCGCATCTTGACAGAGTTCAGGGACTCCTCCCTTCTCACTGACCTTACTTTGAGCACAAAGGATGGGAAGAGTTTCAATGTACACTCTCTTGTCTTGGCTGCTGTCAGCCTCCGTATCCGAGAAAGACTAAGAAGAAGTAATGTAGATAATGAGAGAGTTACTGAGAGAAAAGATGCAAGTGTTGGAGTCCACGGGTGGTCAGTGTCTCTGGGTCCAGAGGTGGATCAGGTTGGATTGAAGGCAGTTGTGGATTTCGCCTACACTGGACTCATATCATGTTTGAACCAGAACACGTGGCACCAGATTAAGGCTGCGGCTCAAATGCTGGGTGCCCTTAGGGTGCTGGACCTCTGCAAAGAGGAAGAGTCCACAAAAGCCAGAGGGCAGGGAAAAGAAGACATGATCTCGGCTGCAGAACAAATGAAGATCAGTCTTCAGTCCATGAAACAGCTGAGGATGGAAAGAGTGGGCTGTGATGTCATTCTGGAAGCTCTCGGAGGATCGCTTCATGGTGAGTAGAACAACGATGACTTACGCAAGTGTGCACAGCTTGTCAAGCTATGCAAGGGCATTAACCATCCAACCAAAGATCACCAATGCAACCAAAACAGTTTGACTTTCCATATCCGTGTGCTTTTAGTGAGTTTAAAACACGAACACGTAGGTGTCCTCGTCTGTGTTTATTATCCACACTAACCCTTTTACGTAAGTTACTATAACCAACCGAGGAGGCATACGGCTTAAAGTCACTGGTTAACACGGCCACACGTTAAACTGAAACACCTTTTGCTCTGAAATGATTGAAATCCTGAAGGAATTCTGTAAAATTTGAGTCAGCTGTTGATTGATTCTGACAACCGAACATGTAACAAACAGACATTTTGATTCTGCTAACAGTTGTAATTAAATGTTTAAGGCAGGGGTCTTCAACGCGTTTCAGGCCAAGGACCCCCAAACTGATGGAGATGGAGCAAGGACTCCCAACTATATACAGTATATTGTATAAAATTGTGTTTTATATTAAACTGGGCCTAGTGCCATGTATAAACATACCTTTTTCACTCAGAGAGAACCAGGACATTGTGATGTAGCATTTCAAAATTAAAGCCCTTCAAAATTGCATGCATGAGCTAACTTCAAATCACATTCATGAGACAATTTGTCTAACTTCAGATTAGATTCTAGAGGAAATGGTGCATAGTTACGAAATCATTTCACCTTAGGTTGATAGCAGACCACCTCAAGGTGTCACTCAAAGAGAACCAGGACATTCTGATGTAGCATTTCAAAATTAAACCTTTCAAAATCGCATGCATGAGCTAACTTCAAATCACATTCATGAGACAATTTGTCCACGATCCGTTGATTCCTTGGTTTCCCAACTGAAATAGAGTAATCGGGTGATAGGGTTTCTAAATCAAACATACAATTTCAGAATTAAAGTTGCGCTTTACAGTTTTAGAGGAATATTAATTCATAGCTTTGGCATCTTAATTCTTCAGGATTTCTTGGAATTTTCAGGAACAGGTTTTCAAACCCGATCTTTTTATTTGCAAGATATTTAACAAACTCCTCAAAAGATGTATTATTTTTGATGGAACATTAGACCACAGAACTTAATTTTGTATTATGTACTTGTATTGTTTTCACCCAATGCTCCCATACTGTGAGTTGTACAAGCTAAGTGAGTTGTTGCGATAATAATCTAATTAACAATGTCTATAGAAAACAGCTCGATGATAAACGTAAATCCTGTGGAGTCCCATACGTGTCAGTGTGGATTACAGTGGGTCTATACTGTTCTCATTATCGTCCTCCCTTCAGTCCACAAAGTCATCCTGGCTGTGTGCAGCGACTACTTCCGCGGCATGTTCACCTCAGGGATGAAGGAGTCCCATCAGCCTTTTGTGACCCTTCCCTTCCTGTCGGCAACGGAGCTGGAGGCTCTGATTGACTGCTCCTACAGCGGGACTATCCCCATCAGCTGGAAGTGTGTCTTTGAGATCACCAGCATCGCTCTCCAGCTCCAGTACCAGCCTGCCCTCTCCTTGTGCCTCAACTTTCTGCATCAAGAAATAAATCCTCACTCCTGCCTGGATGTGGCATCTTTTGCGGAGGCCTACGAGATGGTGCAGCTTCTTGAAGTCGCAGACGATTTTGTTCTGCGGCAATTCCAAAAAGTGGCTCGTTTGTCAACGTTCAAGGACCTGCCAGCCAAAAAGCTCCTGAAGTACTTGAATAGTCGCTCGCTCTGTGTATCATCTGAGCTTGTTGTGTTCAAAGCAGTGGCAGCATGGATCCAAGCAAAACCCAGAAAAAGGCTGAAGCTCGCTAAAGAACTAATGAAAACCATCCACTTCCCCCTGATGACGTTCGAGGAATTCAAAGAGGTCCAATCACTGAACATGTGGTCTGATCGCAGCCTGGCGAAGCTCTATGAAGCAGTTTTTGAGGATTTCTGCTCCAATGAGAGTCATTGCCGGATCTATCTCCCAAAAGAGAGTCTGGTCTTGATTGGAGGCGACCGGATCTCTGAAGACCTGGGTAGCCGCAGCATCAGCAGAGAACTCTGGTTTGTGAATTCCCTGAGGAACCATATCGGGATAAAAAAGGCCATGGAGTGGAGAAAGTTGGGAGAGATGCCAGAGCTAGAGAGGTACAGTCATGAGGTGGCTGTCCTCAAAGGACAACTATACGTGTTTGGAGGGAAGAAGTACTACGGCATCTGCGACACCCTGAGTTCTGGTTACAGGTGAGAGAGGTGATGATTACAGTTTTGAAGTCATGTCTCAATTACTCATATTTGTCCCATTTGAACACATATGTAGGTATGACCCCCTTCAAAACAGCTGGGAGAGGCTGGCTGAAATGCAGGTAAAGAGATGCTCTTTCTCTGTGGCTGTGCTGGATGGACAGATATACGCCATCGGTGGACATTGTGACCCTGAATATATAGAGAGTGTGGAACGATACTGCCCCATTGGAAACACCTGGAGGTATGTTGGAAGGGATATGGATTTTTCAAAATAAAGTGCATTTGCTATATGCATCAAGCGTGTAGTCTTGCTAAATATCCCTGACAACCATTTTATCAACTAGGTAGCGTGCACAACACATCTGCATGTTGTGTAGGCAGTGATGATTGGCTGAGCAGACATTATGAATTGCTTGCTAAACACTTTACAAACCTAAACATAAAACCAGACGCAGTTGCAAAATTGAGTCTACTGACTCCTGTTGAGAATTTCCGAAACGAGGGATTGGAAATGCGGATATCAGATTATACTTAATGCAAAGTAAATAAGTTACAGAATCATAGCTTAAGATAAAAATGACCATAAACAATTTAATGTTGGGTTTAGGCAACAAAACTACGTTGTTAGGTTTAACAATTTTATGTTAGTTTTAGAAAACAAAACTACGGCTTTAGGTGAAACAATTTAACGTTTGGTTTAGGCAACAATACTACTCCATAAGGTTTAGGTAACAAAACTTTTTGGTTATGTTTAGGATAGAAAAACTCACGGTTTGGGTTAAATTATCTATGTTCCGTCATTTCTTATGTTGTGTGTAAATTACTTACCGCTGACTTGTTTTTTCACACGGGGCATGGACATCGGCCACCTGGGTGAGGGGAGTCGGTTGAGCGTGCCCTGATGAGAAAAGGACAAAAATTGCTGTTTTTTTGCAACAGTATTTCGGCTAACTGGCAACCTTAAATTGTGCGGACAATTTGAATCAGCTGAGGGGTAATCAGGGGAATGCAATGCAGCTAGTGCTAAGACAATCCAATGAATTGTCTATTTGACATAATAGATTTAAAAAAAATTAAAAAACAAAACAAAAAACCTTTACAGCTTTATGGAGCGTATCGTTCAGGCAGAACTTATATTAGTTGTTTCACACATACTGGTTCATCCACCAGATGAATAGTAATGTCCAATCATAGTCATACAGTTTTACAGCACAGTCATTATAACCTGATACTTCCCATCTGATATAAATGTGCAATTATGTTAAGTATGATGCGTCAGACTATATATACTTTCAGATATTTTAGGGTAAATAGGGTAAAACATTTAATTAATAGCAATAACATAATGTAAATGTGTATTTTGGATGTTTTCTTTGCACTAGTCTGATAGACGATTGGTTCTGGAGGCCACATTTTTTGACTGTAGTGTTTCGCCTTAAAACAAATGTCTTCTCCTTCAGCTTCACGTGGCCCTTGGATCTGCCTCTGGCTGGCCATGTAGCAAAAGTTTTACAAGGCCGGATCTTTGTCACAGGAGGGCTGAACAGCAACTGCCAATGTCTTGCATCCATGTTTCTATACCACCCAGAGACGGGAAGCACTTATTTGGCGAACATGGCGAAGCCCCGAGCTCGTCACTGCATGGAGACCCTGGGCGAACGTCTCTACGTAGCAGGTGGCGTCACGGTGGACGACAGCGTGTGCATTGTTGACCAGCTAGCTTGCGAGGTGTACAATCCAGTGGCCGACTCCTGGACTGCCTTTGCGTCTCTGCCAGTGCCACATGTGGGAGCGGGAGGCGCGGTTCTGGAGGGGAAGTTTTACGTGCTGGGTGGATACAGCCAGGAGGACTACAGTGACACCGGGACGGTCCATCGGTATGATCCCGCCCCTCAGAGATGGGAGAACATGGGCAACATGCCCGGGCCGAACAATGACATACGAGCATCTGTGCTGTGTTTGCCACCAGATGCCCGCATGTAAAGCACGGATACATGTCATTAAGTTTAACATCATGTATTGCATTAACAGTGGTATTATTGTAATATTATTTTTTTTCCATTGTCCACAATATCATATCCCACAATAGTTTGACATCTGGATAAAGTTGAATTTATCTTACACAGTACATCAAGTAAACCTTTAGGCACGCAAAAGAGGGGATACCAATCTAATGTAGAGCATTTTTTTGATGCCATGTATTGAAATTAACTGTACGGCATTCAAAAGGCCCTGTGATGAAATTATTCATGTTCTAGTTTGGGATAGGATGAAAGCAATAACAAACTATGAACACAGGATGGAGCTGCTCCCTCCTGTCATACTTTTAGTGTGAGGTCAGTGAACACGTTAGCCATTGCAGAAGATGCAGAGAGCCGCTTTTGGTCACCAGACACTGCAAGAAGTTTGTTTTTTGTATGTAGCGTTTCGAAGAAGGTCCACACATTTATTTTTGCATTCAAATTTATTTCAACATGAGCTTTTATTTTAATTTAGGAGAGGATAATCATACTTTGTCATTTTCACATGCTTTGGGACAGTGCCACAGTGTAAAGACAGTGATATTACAGAATTTTTTTGCATAACCATCTCTCCTTGGTGTAAAAGCACAGTGCAATGCATTGTGTCTAATCACTTACACAGGGAAGACAAGAAAACCACTGAAGGTCGTGTGTCCATTCAAGTTGTCGAACACTCTGCCGTTATCCCACAGCTCCATGTGCACCTTATCGCCAGCAGCCAGTTGCAGAGCGACAGCGTTACTGCTGCTGTCCGAGCCGTCGGCTGTAGGGCCATCGTAGGTTGAAATCTGGCGTGCGCCGTTTTTCATTAACATGGCCCCCATGACGTGAGTGTTGTAGCCGTAGGTGCTGAAGCTGAAGAAGTAGAGACCGCCCACTGGTGCTGTGAAGATTCCTGTAACGGAGCAAAGAGAAGCAGATGAAAGATGAGTTACTCGAATTACAAACAACTAAGTGGTTGGAGCCAATGACTGGCCCTATCGATTTAAATTTAACTCGTGTTGCTTAGTGTGAACCATTTCACATTACACTTGGTCTTATAATACTTTGTTTATATGAAATAAAAATCAGCACTGGGAAACACTGGAGACTTGAGTCAAACGGCATCAGCAAATTCTTCTCTTTGTTTGTTCTTGTTTGAAATACCAGAAGCTGATGTGTGGGTTTTACCGCCTTAGGACATTTAAGTCTACAAGTTGACTGCAATCGTATCTTAATAAATTGCTTCAAAATATTACTGTGAGACTGATTAAGCAGTTTTCTTTGCCAAACCGTTAGAAAAAATGTAAATAAATGTTGATTTTCTACAAGCCCATGGACACACACACACACACACACACACACACACACACACACACACACACACACACACACACACACACACACACACACACACACACACACACACACACACAACGTAAGAGTGCACAGTACCTGTACTTTGGTCATAACCATTGCCAGTGTTTGAGAAGACTCTTTTGTAAATCAGGGCCTTGTCTGTGCAGGGTCCTTTGTAAATCTCCCCGAAGTTTGCCAAAGAGGCCGAGAACGCGATCTGAGGGGCACCTGTGTACAGTTACACGGAGAAATGAACGTGAAAGATGCAATGGTCTGGTATAAAATTGAAGATTGGTAACACAGACACCTAAATACTAAAAGGCTGATCATCTCACCTTTAGCACTACTCCGTTTCAGCCTATCGATCTCCTCCTCTGTTGCATTCAGTCTCGTTTTCAGGCCTGTACAAGTTTTAAAAAAATTAAAAAGAATGAAAAAGAATATATATATATATACATTACTCAGAATTTTGGGTCGTATCATATATATGTGTAAATAGCTCATCATCATAAACATTACCTTCATTCTCTTTCTTCAGTCTGTCCACTTCAGCTTTCTGTCCCATCAGCTCGTCTACAGTTGCGTTGAGCCCGGCCTCCAGAGCTCCAACATCATTCTGCAGACTTTCTACATGTTTAAGTTTGTCCTCCAAGTTCTTGATTAATTCCACTTTATCTCTCAGCCACTCGCCAATATCCATGTCGCCTCTCTGTCCAAACGCCGGCTCCACAAACAAGAGTCCCAGCAGGGTCAGCAGGAGCAAAGCCCTGAACTCCATTTCCATTTATCTGTAAATTTCCAGTCTCTTGGACATTTTCCTCGCAGATTGTGGAGGGATGTTGTTGTTTTTTCCCACAGAGGCTTATATACCTGCTCCACTCGCTGAGAGGGGTCGTCGGATGTGAGCAGTGTCGAGGCCCTCAGGGACCCCAGTTCTAGTCGTGTCTCAACAAGCCAACTGGGAGGATTTTGTGAGCGGGTTTGCCAGTAAAATATCAATAGGGAATGTGACAGACATCATATAAACCTATGGATAATAAAATACGTCTGTATAAGTTATCTGATAATGTTATTCCAAAGTGAAATAAATCCTAGTATCATTATACCATAGTTCAGTTTGAGACTATGTTGAGACTAAACTGCACTGTATTATTAGATTATTATTGGCCTGTTTGTATCACATCACTATTTGACTGAAGTGTCACACAATTATGAATGAATTAATGACTTTGCTCTTGATTGTTTCGGATCATCTCTTTCAGGCACGTCTCTGCTGCATTATGTCTCTAGTCTTGTCGAATCATGCGCATTGGCCCCTATTAAAAGTGCACTATACAGGGTTCAGAATGTGACTTTTTTGTTTGAGCACCTCATGGCATAATAAATATGTTAAAACCACAGACTCCTATTCCTTGCTCAAAAGGGCTAATTGTGTGGGCAGGTATTTGTATATAGAATCTGCGTTTACCTTGGAAAAAGAATCATAAAGATGGTTTTCCCTTTTGCATTGCGTGAACCCAGCACAAGCTTTGATTGAGCTACGTTACATGTCCGAATAGTAAGAGAAGTCTACACATGGCAGAATATCAAAGAGAAAGGTTTGGTGGTTTAAGTGGTGAGGGACATTCCCTAGATGTAAGAAAGCTCTTGTTGCACCCTCGTCACAAACCAACAGTGACGAGTGAGACGCACGCAACCAAGCAAATTATTAACGTAAAGGCAACATAAAAGGCAAGCTTAAACTAACAGTGGTGTGTGAAACCAGTAATTTCAGCAGTGCAGGTGAGTGCATTAGTGGAACGTGTATAATGTTGTATAGTAGAAACAAACCATGATGTCAACCAAAAACCAAATGGGTGTCTCAGGAAGTAGACAGGGACCTACTAAGACTAAAGAGGGTTTTTAAAAGAGTGCACTGGTATTAAGGGCCCATGTGTTGCCAGTGTTGCTGATGACCTCAGGTGTTTCCACTCTGCTGGTGACCCTCTGCCACGCCCACCTCGAAAAAAGGTAAGAAGGAGCTGCCACACAAGACTGCCACAGGACAGTTGGTGGCGGTAAATGCACCAATTCATTGTTTGCCAACCGCCAATAAACCTCAAAAAAGAAGAAGAAGACTGCCACAGTAATCTTAAAGATGTTTTTTAAAACCCGAGCTCAACATATGAACCTTAACTCAAAATCCTTGGTGTGTTGCACTAACAAAATGATCTGATTGGTGATTTAACAAAACCAAGTTGAACTGGTTGATTTTTCTACCAAAACTAACATTTCAAAAACCCTTTCAAACAATTATAAACAGATTATATGTAATTGATATACATTGTTTTGTCACGCAGCAACAGGGAACATGCAGATATTCATATTGTGACATACTATACATGATTTGATCATTTATAGCAACCAGTATTTGGGATTGTATTTCATCCTACTCTTTAGTATACTATTTTTTTTTTTTTAGTAGACAAACTTGGCATTTACAACAGTCATTCTGGACTTGGATTTCTACAATTTATACCACATGTCTGAACAATAAAACTTGTAATTTTCCAGCTAAAACACATTTGTTGATGTATAGAATTTTGGAAATAGATCCCACTAAAAATGTCTATTTTCTAAATATAATCTTAACCAGCCAGTTACTAAAATCTAAAGTGTTGTGGCAGTCGGAGCAGACAGGCCCGTATGTCACTAAAAGCCCCAGGCAATTTGCCCACGCTCTGCCACCGCTGTGTACTGGGTTCGAACCGGTGGACCAGTCCAGACTCACTGTAATCGTCCTGGCAGTATCCTCCCAGTACATAGATCTTCCCCTCCAGGACGACTGAGGCTGCACCCACATGGGGCAAAGGCAGAGACGCGAAAGCAGTCCACGAATCGGCCACAGGATCGTACACCTCACAGAGTTGCTGGTCAGCGTAAAACTTCCTTAGGTTACACACGCCGCCAGCGACGTAGAGATGGCCTCGCAGGGGCTCCATGCAATGCTGAGCCCGGTCATGGGTCATGTCTGCCAGGTAGGTGGTTCCTCTCTCTGGGTGGTACAGGAACATGGAAACCAGACACGCATACTTGCAGTCAAAACCTCCAGAGATGAATATTCCTCCATCCATTACGGTGACAGCATGGCCGCTCAGAGCCTGGTCCAGGGGCTGGACAAAGCTGGGGAAATGAAATAAGACGCATCAGACAGGAAGGGCAGTTGACAGCCTACCATTTAACCTTAAACGAGGATACTCTCATGTCACAACATTTGTTATTGCATTTGTATGGCGGAAAAGAGACTCAACATACAAGTAAACTCACAGCTTTCATCCTTGATATTTTGTTCAATATTATACAATAAACATTGACCAATTTTAAATAACATACAACTCTGCTTCTTAATGATGTGACAGAATCACTGATATGTGCAATTTTGGGCATGCTAAAGCTCGGCATCGATACGCGCTGATACCATAGGATTTAGGACACTATGATACGATGAAACATGTTCTACTTCAAGCGTAACATGACTCAACTTACCTCCAGGAGTCGGTGTCTGGGTTGTACATCTCGACGCTGTCTAGGTTGGTGTTGATCTCCTTATCTCCACCAATGGCATAAAGACGCTCTTCGTGTGCCACCACTGAGAAGTTGCTTCTAAACTCCTGCATGTCAGCAAGCCTTTTCCAGCTGTCCTGCACGGGGTCATAACTATAGCATGTGTGCGATGAAAGAAAAAAGGTAAAGATGGAAAAGTTCAGACCCCGTCTATGCATCTGTGGGACAATCTAGGTTATTCAAAGTGATAAGAGGATATTTGTGCACCAGGTGTGTCCTTTTACCTGTAGGCAGATTTCATCATGTCATCCTTGCAGTAGTAGTAACATCCTCCAAACACATACAACTTTCCCACCATTGCTGCTACTCCATGCCTGAACTTTGGCTTGTCTGGCATCTCACCCAGCCTCCTCCACTCAATCTTCTTCAACAAGCCTATACCACTGCGTAAGGAGTTTGCAAACCACAGTTCCCTGCTTGGTATGCGCTGTCCCACATCTGGGTTCAGCTGGTCTCCCCCGACCACAACCAGGGCGTCTTTGGGATGTCGGACCCGGCACTGATCCTGGGTTTCTGGAAGGCTGAAACCAAATTCCTTGAACGCTGAACCATAGAGTTCTACCTCTTTGTTTCCGAAGCTCTCCATGCGTAGGATAATGGCCCTGACCTCCCTGAACTCTCGAAAGGTCATGAGGGGGAATCGGACTCCGGTCATCAGTACGCCAGCCTGGCCCAACCTCTCCTCAGGATCAGCCTCAATCCAAGAGATTACAGCTCGAAATACAGCCAGCTCTGAGGGCACGCACAGATCATCACAGCGGAGGATGTCCAGAAGCTTCTCTGCTGGTAGGTCCTGAAACTTTGACATGGATGACACCTCCCAGAAGTTCTTCAGCACAAAGTCATTGGCTTCCTCGAGCAACTCTGGCATCTCGTAGGCTTCAGCAAAAGATGCCACATCCAGGCAGGAGCTTGCCTCCATTTCCTGAAGCATGAATTTGAGGCAAAGCGAGAGGGCAGGCTGGAAATGAAGCTGGAGGGCCGTGCAGGAGATCTCAAAGACACAGTCCCAGCTAAGTGGCAGGGTTCCACTGTAGGAGCAGCTAATCAGAGCCTCTAACTCAGAAGGTGACAGGAAGGGAAGGGCAATACATGACTGATTGGATTCCCTCATCCCGCAGGTGAACATACCACGGAAGTAGTCACTGCTTGCCGCCAGGATAACTCTGTGGACTGGAGACAAACAAAAGAAGAGCTCGGTTGATCAATATCAAACAATCGACAAGATACCTACAAATTGCATGACTGTATACTAACCATGGAACACAGCACCGTCCACATCCAAGATCACATCACACCCAACTCTGTCTGCCCACAACTGATTGATGGACTGAAGAGTAATTGTCATCTGTTCAAGGGCAGATATCTTTCGCTCTTCCTTCTTAGGACTCCCACCTTCTTTCATCTGGTCTTCTTTGTTGCAGAGATCCAGCACTCTAGGAATGCCCAGAGCTTGAGCTGCAGCCATAATCGAGGACATGCCATCTTTGTTCAAAGACAACACAGCTCCAGTGTAGGCAAACTCCAAAACTGCCTGTAGCCCAACATGATCAACCTCAGGAGACAGAGACACTGATCGCCTTCGGACTTCTACATCAATATCGTTGCCTGATCGTAATCCACTTGCATCCCTCAGCCTCTCTTGGATGAAGGAGCTGACAGCAGCAAGAATAGGGGAGTGTACGTCAAAGCTGTTCCCGTTGTCAGTGGTCAGAGTCAGGTCTGTGAGAAGAGATGAATCCCAGAATTCCTTCAATACAATGAATACCTCTTTAGGATAGGTGTCACTGCGGTATGTGTGGACTTTATCGCCAGGTCCTTCATTCCAAAATGCTTCCTCTCTCACATGCTGCCCATTTCCTTCCAGAGAAGCGCCACTCATCTCGACCTCCGACCCCTGTTTATTACCCCTCCCACTCATCAGCCCCATCCTGGAGTCGTTGTACGCCACGATCCTCCTCAGTTCGCGGTTGTCCTGTTCAATCCCTTCTTCGCCACCTTCTTCAATCACTCGTTTCCTACTCTCCTTCTCTCTCCTCCATCTCTCTTCCCATTCCATTGGAAGGTAATGCCTAGTAAACTCCATGCATATGGCTGGGCTTTACTTTCTCTTTAAACTACTACCCACAGTAGTTTTTCTGGGGTATTTTTAATTAATGATGACGTCCAGCAAAATCTTGATTTGATGAAGTTACTTTCTCACATATACTGTTGCTGCCTTCACAAATCTTTCTGTCCCTCCTAACTCTCTAATAGAATCAATGTTCCTCACTGCACAAACGGCAGCTATTCATAGCTACTGGGTCAGAGAGATTCAGTTTCAACTGAACCTCGGCTCTCACTTCATTGTAATGTTCACCAAGCAAGAAAATGGAGGTGAACTTTAATGTTTATTGGAGTCAATAAAGAGGCAGGTAATATATTTCCCCACCATTGACAAGTTTAACCTTGACTTATAGTAGTACAATAACTTCTGTACAACAAACAACTGTCAAGGAGCCAGACGGAAACTGTCTTAAGTGTATTTATGAGAACACAATGTTTATGCTGTACTTTATGTTAAGGATTATTCCTCCCTCCATTATTTTCCGTTATATGTTTTATATCCTTAAACCATAAAATAAACTAAGCTGGGCTCTTTTTTGTCATGCATTTTAAGTCAAATATCAGGGGCACAATTCTGAACAATAAGTAAACTATATTGATCTTATTCTAGAGTATGTTATAGTCTTTTGTAAAAGAAAGATAAAAAAGGGGATCTTGTAGTTTACAATGAATAAGTCATTATGGTGTTGTCTTCTTCAATTCCTTTTTTTAATTCCTTTTCAGCCCTTTATTACTTTGGCCTCCATGACTCTTTCCGGCCAAGGGATACCTTGTGCACTTCATGCCAGTGGTGAAGTTGATTTTTTTCTTTTTATTTCTACTTACAATGCACTTCAATGGTGCTACAATTACGAATGAAATTCAATGAAGCCTAATTCTTGTCAATATGATCAATTTGAAGCTCTGTCTATGGGATATAAACAGCTAGCTTTTAAGAGCTACAAGAGAGTGAACATGAATGGCACTTGATGGGGAATTAGCGTGGTTACTCTTGATTTGCTCCACACACATTTACATAATGGAAGTGGATGGAAACATGCTTTCATTTGCCTTCTCATTTGCAGATTTTCTTTAAATTCAGTTAATAATTGGTCTGCATTTGGATGGAAAGCTGGCTAGTTTCAGACTGTTGACATCTACTTTGTTTAAGAGATAAAAATCAACTTCCATTCCAGATATCCACATATTGAAGGCACATTAGTAAAGGTAAAGGTAGAATCGTAAAAAAACATGGGCCTAGACTATGATGTTAACGGATTGTTAAATTGTAATTCAATAAAAAAAATAACGAACAAAAAACAAGTGTCAAGATGCCATGAGGAAATAGGGTAAGGTTTATCAGCTTGTCTGATGTTTTTGCAGCAGCTTTCATTAATGCATTGCTTCAACCAAACAATTATTAACCTGGACTTTCTTATAAACACATATCTTTTTGCTGTCAGTCAAAAGGACCTCCCAAGCTGAAGAATGGAGAACTTCTCAGTGATGATAGCTGCGTGTTTGCTTGCTGGTCTATCTGAGTGCCAGACTGGAGGTGAGGACAAACAGACCCAGATCACAGAACTCACACATGAAGACCTGGCAGACGCCTGGGTTGAGCAGGATGCTCTCCAGAATTTAGAAACGGCAACCATTTTCACAACGACCTCAACAGCAACCCAGCCAAGCTGTAATCCACCCATCTACACAGTGTTGAAGGAGCTGGGGGCTCTAGAGGAAAAGCTTGCAGCTACCGCCAGAGCTCTGGACGAAACAAACAGAAAGCTGGAGGCAAGTGAGAAAAAGATCTCTGCACTTGAGAACAGTGCAGATTATCAAGGTAATACAAATATGCTAAACAATGGTTGTGCAGAGCCATAGTTTGTCACAAACCGCTTGTTGTGAACTGAATTGGTCCATTATGATCTCACATCAAACTTGTTGTGGCACATTATTTCATTTTGCAGAAATGAAATTTGGTGCCCCCCCCCCCATCAAAACAGGCTTCAGTGCACTGCCTGCGCTGCACTTAAACCCCTGGCAGACAATCAGTCAGATAGGAACAGTTTAGGGATTTATTGGTAAAAATGAAGGCGCTTGAGCTTACCGGCATGAGTAGCAAAGTCCTAACAGAAGAAACAAGAGTCCACGGGCCACAACAGGTGTAGGGTGAAAGACAAATAAAGATTCTGGTTAGGTTCTGGTACATGTTTCAAAGGTCCAGGTTTCAGGTTTCTCAAAAGCAAGGCAGGAGCAACAATCCGTCAAGTGAATGGAGAAAAGGGGTTTGTCCATGTACTGACAGGCTAATGGGGGAAATGGAGAGCAGGCGAGCAGGGACAATCAGGTGATTGGGATGGCAGGGCAGGAGGGAGTGGCTGGATGTGGGAGGGAGTTCTGAGGACCTCTGGTGGACAGGTGGAGAATGGCAATGAAGGGGTCTGGGGATGTGGAAGTGTGGCTGAAGGGGGAGAGAGTGAGGCACAAAGTGACAGTGCAGCATGCATTAGCAAGGTTTAACACTGTCAGAACAGGAGAGGGTATGTCCGTGGTCATTTCCCTTCCCTGAGTTTATGCTTCAGATCCCCTCTGGCTTAAAGACTGTTTGTGGATGCTGTTTGTTGGACAGCATGATTATTAAACTCTGATGTATTTTGAAGGTCAGAATAATGACGTATTCACTTTTCCATCTCTCAGGGTGGCCTCGGATTGCATTTTCTGCTACATTCTCAATAGATGGCACCATTGGTCCTGTGAATGTTCTTTACGCTCTGGTCTACGATCATGTTCTGTTCAACACTGGAGGACATTACAGCCCAGTCACAGGTCAGTATTCACCGTGTACTTGCTCTTGAATTAGTTGTCAAGTACTGTTTGGTAACTCATGTTGAACGGTGATTTTATTTTACTATTGTTGCAGGTTATTTTACAGCACCAGTGCAGGGAGTCTATTATTTCACTTTCACCTCCCTCTGCTGGGATGGTGCCTCCGGAGGCAGTTTGTACCGAAATGGAAAGAGAATAGTGTCGAGGTATGGTCATCTAAATCATTCATTCTCTAGCTCTAACAGCGCTATCTTGCAGCTACAAGTTGGAGACCATGTCAATGTTCGTCTCTGGAAGGGGAAAATCAGTGATTATTCAAATAACTACTCCACATTCAGTGGATTTTTGCTTTTCCCTGTGTGAAGTTTATGAAAAATATTTACAGATTTTCCAACTTTTAATAATTGTCAAAAGAATGCTAAATGTAATGTGACTTTCTGCAGCTATACACTTAATGTTCTGTTTGTCAGTTCAAAATGGGAAAGAAATTCAGTTTTTTTTTCCATTCTCATTTAACTGATTTATGTTAGAGAACATTTATAGCAATACGACTTGTATAATTTCATTAATTTAATGGTTTCCTTTTTTATTTCAATATAGATTTTTTTGGTATACATGTGATACATACATTTACTTTTTTTCTACCACCATTTTCTGATAACTGTAAATCATAATGTACCACAAATCATAATTTCACTTCCATATCATTTAATTATACTTCTTTTATTTACATTGTTCAGAAAAGCTCTTTAAAATTGTCAATAAATGGCCGGTTCCAAAAACACAGACGCCGCTCCTTTTGCTGCTGTATTCTCTTTCAAAGTAAAATAATGTCTGAAATATATTTACTTTGGATTCTTCTGTTAGAAAATCTTCACTGTACAGTCAGAGAAACTCTTTAATTTAATTTTTAGCAATATATTTACTACATATCTAGTAAGTCTAGCATCAAAACAGTACTTCCAAAATACAGTGTGACCACTTGTAATGAATCAAATACCTTGGCACAGATGGTGTAATCCCTGCTTGTTTAATGTTGAGAATAAGGGATTTTAGGCTTATTCTACTTTTGCATGGATTGTTAAAATGTGTACATCGGCTATGTTATACTGTACATAATATTAACACTTGGAGTTGGATGAATAAAGTGCAGAGAACTAAAGATTTATATTAAATCAATAAAAAGGAAAAGCAATACATCTGCCTCAAATATACAGTATTAATCAATAAGATCAAATAAATGATAATACAATAACCCTTAAAGAACAACCTTTGTGATATGAAGGTTATTACACATCACTAAATAGGAGTTACATTCCCCTAACATTTTACTAATTTAACAATTCATATCACTGATGCAAGTCGGAAAAACATTTCCAAAAAAGTAAAGTATAATCTCAAAGTGTGTTTCTGTGGTACAGGTTTGTCCTTCAATACAAGGCTGTTCAATACAGTTGGTGAATGCTATAATTGAACACATGCCTCGTGGAGTCTGTAGCAATTCTGCGCTTGTTCAGCTGAGATGACGTCTTTAATTTGTCATCACATCTGGTTGTTTTTGCTATACTATAAAAGTGCTTCTGTGTTGCTGAGAAATTAACACAACTTAAAATCAGCTCAGGAAAAAAAAAAAAAGAAAAAAAAAAAAGAAAACTTTATCTGAAAGTAGAAATTGGATGGCACAGTCTAAAGGTATCGCTACTTTTGCAGTATTTAACCAGGATGGTTTTGACACCACAGCACAGTGTTGAGACTTTCTACAGGTTTACTCAGTTGAAGGTGATGAGGTACTCTGGGTAGGCCTGGTCATCGTGGAAGATCACAAACATGGTGGGTTGCTGCTGGTTGTTCACCAAACTGTCGAAGCAGTCAGTCTGGTCCGAGCCTCGAGGAGGGGTGTCTTTCATGGAAGAATTACCGACCGTGTAGCGGCCGGTCAGGACACGAGCCACATACAGCCTCTTCAAGCCGGACGCGTCTGGTGGGCTGTATCTGCTTGCTGAATACTGTGCATTGACAGCAAAGTAAACTCCCTTTCCAAACATGGCAGCTGTGATAGAAATACACAAGAAAAGACACTTTTTAACATCCAAAATATACATTTAGATGTTTTTTGACTACTTTGTCCATCTGTGTCTTTATAGCTCTCTTAAATTCACCAACACTTTGGACATTTAAAATGTACAATTACAGAAAACTTTTTTTTTTAAGGGTTATATCTAACATATGTATATATATATATATATTAATTTTTTTGAAACTTATTTCCTTAGTATCCTGCAAAATGTATGGAATCTTTTTCTCAGATTCTGAGCCAGAAATCTCCACTTCAGTAGCACTTACATACACCGCCTTCCCAATTTTATTCATACCTACATTCTTAAGGTTTTTACAGAGAGATTTGTTTATATATATATAATTCATAGCCTAATATACATGTGACATTTTATTGCTAAAAACATGGAATAATTGTATTTTTTATGGCCGTTGACAGTATTTGCATTTATGGTGTGATACAAAGAGATATCCAAAAAATAAGTGGTAAGTATCAGATTTATGCTCTGGAGATTTATGCAAATTAGCACATAATTGATAAGATAATGCCTCATTTGCATATCCAAACATCAACTGGGGATGTTTCATGGTGATATTGGTTAAAGTGGTTTACCCTATTCACCTGCGTCTCCCCTTAAAGGAGTAGTTCAACACACTTGTTGCCACAAGGTAGACGAGAGGATCGACATCACTCTCATGAGGCTGCAGACAGAAACCGGTTGGCTTAGTTTGGCATGTGACGACATTGCTTACCATGTTGTCCTGCGTAGCTCCTGTTAAATCTGTCCCTTTCAATGCAGTGGCATGACTCTGCCGATGTGCCATGGTAGAGAGTCTTCTCCCCAAGGTCCGCAGGGCCATTTTTGGCAGCTATACGCTGCCTACACACAGTATAGGCATGCCACAGGTAGTAGTTTTGCACCCGCTCAATCTGAGATCAGAAAAACAATCAATTACTTGTCCTGTACTGTAGGTTTTTAATGTGAGAAACGTGTGTTTTTGTGTTGTTATAGTCACTTTTTGGATGTTGTATTTAGCCGTTTTGAGGAAGCCGTGGGCTACAGTCTGGTACTCTGGTGAGTTAGGTTGCAGCTGGACCTTTTTAAACACTTCTCTATGCATAGGTTCCCATTCTGTTGGCAACTCTAAGGCTGAAGTAGAAGTCACATGAATTGATGTTTTTAAGACGTGAAAAAAAGAGGATGGTTTTAACATGAGTTGCGGAATCTAAAGTAAAAGTACAAAATGTGACATACCCGTTTCAGACTCGCTCCTTTTCACTTTGTACATGGCGCCTGTTAGCAGATTGGTGGCTTCTTCTGCCATCAAGTTGACTCTCAACATTACGCCGTCTGGTGCCGTCAAATCTACAAACACTCGTTTCTCCAGGTGAGCCTCCTCCAGCATGTAGTTGTCATGCAGGCTCAGCTCCTGCCAGGCCTTATTTATATCCTGAATTGACCACTGCACAGTAAGAGCCAACATGGCTTCTTCTTTGTCTTGGAGGTCTTCGCAAAGTGCCTCTTGGATTGCTCTGTTTACAAGCTCGATGACGCCCAACACGTCCTCTTTTAGGCCCGTCAGCACATAGACCTCTTTTCCTGACCGTGACCGATCTCTAGCTTCAGCTCTGGCTGCGTTTCCTGCTCGGTTGCCGTTCACCCCCTCAGAACTTTGACGCCTCCTGCACTCCAGGCTTATACCTAAGACTTTGACTTTGGCCTGCACTGCCTCCAGCTCCATCCCGTCAAGCCTGGAAAAATTATGTACATCCACCTCTCTCTCTATCAGTTGCTTCTGCAGGATCCCCTCCAACTCTTTCTTGACTGTCCTGATGCTGTCTGGACCGCAACTGATCACACTTACTACAGCTGGCGGTGGCTTTGAGGAGGCGAAGCTTTTGCCTTGAGGTGTTGAAGTTGTGGAGGTTCTTGAACACTTGTCCTGCCACTTCTTGAGCGTTTGTTTAGCTTTTTCTAAAAAAAAAAAGAAAAAAGTGAGACACCTCATTTTGTCAATTATTTGAGCCCAGATAAGATGTGTGATATCGAAGATACTCAACAAGAGATAACTACAGAATGACCAAAACAAACTACAAAGGGAAATGAAAAGAGGAGAGAGAGAGACACAAAAGTGGCTACAAAGATACACAAAACCACAGAGAGATAATTAACAACTGCAAAGACACAAAACAACAACTAGAGCTATTAACAATTATTAAGTCTGAGTGTCTTGCTCACTGGTAGGAGAGCTGGTGGGGTCTGTGACCAGGAGCCCATTGTCTCATAATCTGCCCATGTTTTATATCCATCATACTATGTGCCAATCTTACCATTCATCAATATGTTGTGAAGGTAAAATTACTTTGTTTTGTGCAAAAAAAACAAGTGTTCTGTATGCTGAACTGACACATTTCCCCATAATACACCTTATAAAAGAGTTGGAAGTTGTAACAAATGGCAAATAGGTCGGTCCGTACATTCTTTTGGATCCAGACTGAAATTTCACAACTGTCATTTAATTGAAGTTAATGAAATTCACATTAGCTGGTCTTCATCTGACGGAAACATCTCAACATCTATTGGAGTGTAACTAAAACTCATGGCTCATCAGCCTCTGCTGTATTTTGCGTTTAGTGCTGATTAACAAAAGATAGAATGCTAAACTAAGTTCACGAACCTGGTAGATAAAAACTGATAACAATTAGGTACAAAGTACAACATTTTTCAAGCTTTATGGATGAACACAAACCTCTAAGACTGAGATGGCGAGCAGCCGTTTGTCCAAAGCGGTTCTCCAGCTCTGCTCTGCAAAAAAACATTACAGGGCAGGAAGTTTACGACAAGCTAGTCTGACCGGTCAAACTGCAACCCATGATAAAAAAAAGTAACTTTCCATTCCATTTTATGAGTGAGATTTATATCTGACCTGAAAGCCTGGAAGACCGATTGCTGGAGGATGACAATGCGGATGAGTGTGAGGGAATTTGGTTTCAAGTCACTAATAGCTGAGGTCATGCCATCCAGCATGGCTTTACAAGCTTTGTCAGAGTCCATACCAGCCACACCTGATGGGATATATAGAGAATGATCAGATAACACCAATGATGCCATTGACATTGTTCTTATGACCTTTTTTTTTATCATTTTAGATCCCATACTATAATTAAAGAAAAGTATTTTCTTGCTACTAAAGGCCACCAGAAATCTGTAGATCAATTACTAATTTATACCGGAATAAGTTTACTTCATGTGTTATTATATATACTTATATGTGAGATTTTTTAATCAAGCTTAGATGTAAACCCTGAAATTCTAACTACATTAGGGTGGTTAAGACAAATCTGGTGTATCCCTTAATGCACAAATACACATAAACGCACACATGCACACAGCACAAACCCGTATTGATGGCTGGGAAGGCCACTGAGCTGTAGCCTTTGCTCTCACACTGCTTCAGTATCTTTTTGCAGTTCTTCCGAATAATCTGAGTGTCACACTTGAAGCTAGCGTGAATGATTTCCCTACAGCCAAGCAACCCGGGTCCTGTGGTGCACATGAAGTCTGCTGGAATGCCCACTGATAAAAGACATAAAAGCATATACGACCATGAAAACAGCAACACATTGGATTTGTGTATAAGATGTTGATCAAAACTCTACAAAGTATTTTTGCAGCATTTATTGTTAGCTCCCTCTCAAGGCTTACCTTGTGCCAGCTGTGCCTGGAGACTGGGCCCTGCAGCAGTCAAAATGGCTTTAGACACACCTATGGAGTTTGTGAACACATAGTTACTGTAAGATCACATATATTAATATAATGTATACAAATAACACCAGTTTGTGGTGCTGTGGTCCTCTACACGTATATATTAAAAGTCAAATCAAAATATCTAGAAAATCAAAATCATACCAGATGGGTTGTTGGAGAAGTCAGTTGTGTTGACAATGGCATCAGTGCTCTCCAGAATGATGTCACCGCGGACCATCTGAAGCTTGACTCTACCCAGCATGGCTGTGACCTCACCGTCGGTTAAGGAAACATGGCGGTAAAATGAAGCTAAAGACACAAAAATAAAAAGTATGTACGGTTTCGGTTCAATATTTTCAACTACATCTGCATTCATATTTTACGATGAATCAACTTCCTCAAATGAGAAAAAAAAAAGTTTTGGTGGATTTTGCTTTTGTCGAAGAAGAGTTGGCACTCCAAATGGGATATGGAAAGGACTTTGCGGAATTAATTCTGAGTTAGCGAACATTTAATTCCAATGACTGATCAGTTGTTTCTGTTGTCGGCGTCTTCTCGGATATTCCCATAACATGCAAATGCTTGTCTTATGACAACATGAAACATGGCCAAAACTAGCTGACATGAAAGTACAATTAAACTTTCCCAATTGAAACATATTCCTGACGAATAATATGCACACTAACCTTGGTCTGGGTTAGCGTCGTTAGTGAATCCTCTGAGACGCAGAGTTTCCTGGGCAGACTGGAAGGCCTGTAGTGATGAAGTGACGGGTTTAATTCCAGTTCCACATGAAAACCCCCAAAAAATATTGCACTCTATTTTTTTCTTTACCTTGCTGGAATCTTTGTCATTGGGGTGGATGACAAAACGGACCAGGAAAGATGTTCTGGTGACCCGGTCCTGTTCAAATTTACGGACCTCCTCCAGTAAAACCCTGGATGCCATGCTGTGAGGAAAACGCAGGACAACACCGGTCCCAAGCACAGGGAAAGCAACGGAACTGAAGCCTCTGATATGACAGGAAGCCAGAATTTTTCTGATGCCCTGTCTCAGAGTCTGGAAGATTGAATGATTATAAGGTTACTAAACCCCTTAGTTTTTAAGAGAGTAGGAACAACAAAACAGACGCAGTAAGGACAAACCTGGTTGCACAAAAACCTACAAGGACATATTCAACACACAAATTCACCTGGATGGCAACTCCATGTTGGTTATTATCCCAGGGAAGAAGGTTGAGGAAGAACACTCCTTTAGATCGAAGGGTAGGCAAACCCGCCACCAGGACTGTGTCACCAGGCAATGTTCCGCCTCCTGCTTCCTTATGAAAATTTGTACTCAGCTGAGGTCCAACCATGACTGACAGAGCGTCTCCAACACGGGTCGAGGTGGGATCATGGCCAACCATAGGGGTTACTAGGCAATCCACCTAGGAGAATACAGCAATCTAATTTCATCCATGTTAACACTTAAATGTTCCTAACCACCATGTTTATCCAGAAGGTAGATTATGTATGGAAACAGAGCATTGTACCCAGCAACTACAGCAGATTAGCTTGTGAAACATCCAGAATCAAATCAATTTAGCTCAGTTTCTCACCTGCTGGGTCTCCAGGGTTCCCTGAATGATCTCTACATGGACACCATCTTCAGGGGCTCCACCATTGGCTCCTCTTTGGAACCCCGGATCTCTTGGTGCAGCGTTTCCGCTACTTATCCCTTGGAGAAGCCGGTCACATGCTTCCTGCATGGCCCTCACCACCTCTCCTCTGTTATCAATCAGGATAACTCTGCTCAGACTTCGCCCTCCCTGACTGCCAAACTTCTGAACAGCAGTTACAATAGCGTCAGAGCACACAGCAATGGGAACACCAAACACACCTGAGCTGATACAGGGTAGGGCTATAGACCTTAACTCCATTGTCTCTGCTAAATGTAGAGCAGACTGGACAGTTGTTTCCAGTAAGATCCTCTCTCTGCCACCTGATTTTCCTCCTACAGGCCCAACAGCATGCAGCAATATCTTACAGTTTAAGTTCCCCCCTGTGGTCACTACCACATCACCTGTAGGAACTTTTCCAGTTCGCTTTACTATATCTCTGCTCTCCTTCTGCACCTGAGGGCCACCCGCTTTACTCAGTGCTGCAGCGACCCCACCAACATGGTCCAGATCTTCATTGGCAGCGTTCACCAAGGCATCAGCTTCCTGTTTGGTGATGTCACCCTGACACACCAGCACCTGGAACCCGTCACGAAGGCTGTAGCTAGCAACTGTTGTGTTTATGCCACTCAATCCAGCACCAGATGCAGAAATCTGTCTTGTAGCGTGAGGTTGTTCCTGAAGCTGTACGAGACACTTCTGAGAACGAGCAACACTTAAAATGTTGCCTGTTCCAGAGAGACTTTCAAAATACCTTACTGCCCCTGGTAGGTCAATAGTGATTCTATCCTGAACAAGGGAGTCCAGAAATGGACCCAGTTTGTTCCTGACCTCGGTCACTTTTCCGGCTGGACCTTCCAGCACCACCATGGGCCCAGAGGAAGATGTTAAAGGATGAAAGTTAACCCCTGAATAGTCAAAACCATGCAGCTGCAGCAATTCTGGTAAGCGTTGTTCTAACTCTGAGTAAGGAAGAATGACTTGGCCTTCTATGCTTGACTTGTCCAAAATAAACTGGATGACAACTTCATTTAGCTCTTCAACCTCTTTGGTGTGGCCCAGTAGGCACACTGTGTTGTCTGGGCCAAACACGACCTGAGCCCTGTACTGCCCTTGGTTCATCTCATTTGTCTTGGACTTTAGCTTTTCACAAAGATCAGATGGCACATAGGAGCAGATAGGAACATCAATCTTGACTTCCTTGAATTTTTCTTTTAGTTTTTTTTCTGTGTCATCCAGTTTATTAGCAGAGACGGTGAAGAAACGTACCTCCGTGTCTCGTAACTCTATTTCCACCTTGCCACCAACCCCTAAAAAGTCCCCTAGCACCCCTGCACCGCCGTATGCCTTTCTCAAGAAGGTCAAAAAATGTGGGCTCATGTCAGAAACGGTCTTTTCTAACACAAGATTCTCCTGCTCAGAGATACACTCCCCAGCTTTAAGAATCTCCTCCACAGAACCTTCCAAAACTAACTGACCTGCAGCTCCCTGCGTGATCTTCACTTCTGAAAAATCTTGTCGCAAACTGGGCTCCATCTCTTTCCAGAGGAGGCGGAGCTTGGCCTCGCCAAGTCGACGAACGCTTTTTTGCTTCTCACCTGACCGTCGTTTAACAAGCGAGTCCTCTACAGCCATCAACATGGCGTTCACTTGAGAACGCTCCCCAACCACAATGGCCATCCCATCCTCGCTGTACACCTTCACCTCATCTGTGGTCTGATGAGAGCTGCAGGACTTAAGCAAAGCTTTACCTTTGTGAAGGTCCACCTCACAGTGGTACATGTAGCCATCAAAGAGTTTGGCTACCTCGGCTTTCCAATTTCTAACTGCAGCACCAGCTTGAGCTAACCGGCTAACTAAAACCCTCCCCTCCTCTGGGTACAGCTGGGCAGAGCAGGCCACAGAGGCGAGTGCTTCCTCTAGGTCTTTCAAAGCCTTGGGACACTCCTTGAGATAACGTAGGAGGTGAGAATTAAGTCGTAGTTCATATTCTTCACCATTTGTAAGCAGGCTTGAGGTAAGACTGGCCAGCTGTGTCTGCTGTTGGAAAAACATACATTATATCAAGTTTGGTTTTCAGTATATGAAAAATTGATGTTCATTACACGCACACATTTCTTTTTTTTTTAATGATTGAGACACTTGCACAACAATTGAACACATACCCTAAAACATTTCTATAGAAAGTCAGTTTCAATTATTCCAATCAAACTGTACTCAGTAAGTGCTTGTGATGCTTTATAATGATAATGTGTATTGTGCAACAGTTGCTCCAAGACACTATTTTAGAAGACTTTCCACTCTGACCTGTGATGATGCTGAGTCCAGTTTTGGGCTAGCTGACTTTCTGGTGGTCGAGGATGTAATGGGAGAGCCGGAGGAAGGTCCCGGGGTGCTTCGCACAGTCAGCACAAGAGGACCCCCCTCAAACTCCAACACATGTTCAGATTTCTGCAGGACTCTTTCCTGAGCTGAGACAGAAAAGGATTTATTACTAATTAGGCCTTTTATTTTTCAAGACAAGTTTTCAGTTTTGTTGCCCCTCCGTCCTCCACCCTCTTTCCCCGCCCCGGTGCTTATTTAAAGAAAACATTTCCTGACTGTGTCAGTTGCTTTACTGTAGTTGTACTTTACCTTGCTGTTTCTTCAATGGACAGAATGAATGTATAAATTACTGAATGTTCCAGGGGCAAGGGCTACAAGGGGTTAAGAGGCCCCTGGGGAACCATAATCTCGATAGTGTGTTGTGGTATTTAGAATAACTACCACAGACAAAAACAAAACAACTACAAAGAGCTGAAAAAAACCCGATAAAGTGATGCAAAAGATACAAAACAATCACAAAGACAAGAACAACATCTGAAAAGAGAAGCAAAATTATTACAAAGACACAAAACGACTGCAAACACACAAAAGGCAACTTCAGATTGATGCAAAAATGGTCATTATGTAACCAAAAAAGCAACGCAGGACAACTAGAACGAGATGCAAAACAACCGTTAAGAGACACAAAACAACCACAAAGAGACGCAAGAGTCCTACAAATATGTCAAAGGACTACAAAGAGACATAAAAAAATGGTCACGTGTCTCTGCCCTGGAGCCTGGCATGTCATAGGGCCTTTACAGCATGTGTGCAGTCAATCACTTTAAGTTGGCTGCCGTTTCTGCCACACCCTCTGCAGAGGAGGTGAAGTTATCAGCACAATCATGTGGTGCAGTGATCAGCCGCAACAAAGGATAGGCCTTGACATCATATTCGTTTGTTGATTATTTGTTCTCTGAAACCGGAAATACCGCATCAATATGCTTAGTTCAATATTCGTCCTGTGTCGAACTATTTGAAGAGCGATCATCAAAGTGAATGTCAAACTAGAAAATGTTTTGAAATCAGTGAATATACTGTACAGTAGCATACAAAAAAAAAAAAAAAGTAAGATTGACAGTCAAAAAGTTTGGATGTGGCTCTAAAAGCAGTAAAATTGGTCTCTTTCATTAAAACATCCCCCAAAAAACAAAGAAATAATCGAATGAGGTCAACATGTTTGCAGTTCATACTTTCACTTTCACCAGCACAAGACGACACACTTAAATAAATCATCGACAAGTGACCCATTGAACAGATACACGTTTAAAATGACATATTCTTACCATCTCGCTTATGAAAAGCAATGCTGTACACTTGATCGTGTACGTTCGTTATCGAGCCGCAGTCTCCACCTCCGGATTTGCGACGCACGTTAAAGTACTTTTCTATTTTCTTCCTTTGCTCTTCGTCCAGAGCGGGACCCTCGAAGAAGACGGGATACTGGTGAGGACCCTCCATGGTGTGAACAAGTGATAGACTTTATAATTAAAACACGTTCAGGAGCGGACTGTGTGGAACCGGGTTCGAGGAGGTTTACTCAACAAAGCCAAGCTTGAGTGTGGCAGAGCCTCTTTAAGAGTGGCTGAAAGTGAAAGTAAATGGACTCTCGAAAGGCATTCTTAAAGGAACAGTGTGTAGCATTGAGGGGGAGGGATTGACATAAATGGAATATCATATTATTAAGTATATTTTCTTCAGTGTAATCACCTTAAATGAGAATGCATGAAATGCAGATTTATCTTAATATTCCATTGCAAACGAATTTTCTCCTTGTGTGAGCAAGCTATAATATTAAATTCTTATGTTGTGGACGGCAACACGTTTAAAATATTGTAAAGGAACAGTGTGTCACATTTAGGGGGATTTGTGGGCAGAAATGTAATATCCATAACTATGTGTTCATTAGTGTATAATCACCTGAAAGAATCAAAGAATAAAGAACCGTTGTGTTTCTGTTAGAACGAGACCGTCACATCTTCATAGGGAGCCTGTCTTCACTATATTTAAGCAGCATTTTTATTAAAATCAATTGTATCAATTGTTAAATATTGCTCATTGCTTTCTTTAACAGGTCATTTCATACATAATTATATTATTATTATAATCTTCTCTTAGTTGAATGTTAAACATGAGAAATGTCAGAGAACTACTCAATTGTTTAACATTTTAATCAGCATCAGAAAAATCACATAAAACTCCAAATGAATATGATAAAATGATTACATTGTACACATTTTAAACATCCCCGTATCTTAACCAAAACTAAACATTCCAAATACAGTATATTAAATGTTTGCTACAGCGAAGCAGTACAGGTTTGTGTATGTATTTTCTCTTATTGTACCACACTGATGGGGTGCACAATACACCCTCAAGAGACGCATAAAAAGACCACTCTTTAAATCTGGCAAATCTGACAACATCCTCATTGAATAACAGACGATCACTGTTTGTTATCTCTCATCCAGCCATGATGAAGGAAGTCATTCAGATGTTCCTGAATCAGGACAAGGAGACAAAAAATACCGACATGAGGCACTGTGCCATTTAATGAAAGGAGAATAAATAATTCAGTCTAGAAATATTTCATCTGCAGCCAATGAGTTATAATTATTAGTTATTTCTGAACTTACTTTAAAGCACAGATGAAATTATAAGTTTCCTTTTCCGACCGACTGAACCACTCGTGTTTCTCTCCTGCGCTCATGGCCACAGCGATGTCACACGCCTCCGTCTTGTTTCCCCACTTCTCATAGCAGACCAGGTTGTCACTGACCCAGAACCATAAGTCCAGAGGGCAGCTGTAGAGCAGTCCCAACCAGACGTAGGGAGAGTTGGCCTGCTTGGCTACCTCTTCGGCCCATCTCTGCTTTTGAGGGTCAGTGATGGAGACCAGGTCACGGTGGTTCTCTCTGCAGTAAGTCAAGGCCTGCTCCCAGGTCTTGCTCTCATTGATCAGGATCAGTTTATCTGTCACAGTAGAGATAGACACAAACACAGGATCATAGCAGCAGCTTTGTTGCTGTTCTCTTGATGGTTGAGAGCACTGCGCTCCAATATGGTCACTTTAAATCACTGCCTACATGTTTGGTGCTGATGCTGATGATCTTTAAATGTCTTCCGCAACTTTTAAGTAACATTTAAGGGGATCTATTGTTTTTATAATAGTGTATAATCAACTGAAAAACAGTAATCTTGGTGTTTTGGTCAGAATGAGTCGTTTATATCAACATACGGAGTGGGTCCTCTTCAAGGAGTCGACCGCCATGTTTCTACGGTAACCCAGAAAGGACAAATCAACCTGCTTTGACTACCCGACCGTGGTCGGTAAACACAGAGGGGACACCGTTGTTGTGGTCTCCAGGGACGGAAAACAAAAACACGAGAAACCAACGTTGGTCTTGAGGAGCTGCAGCTTTTATTTCCTCCGTACATTCACTCAACTACCTCTCTTCTTCCCCGTCTCTTTCTCTCTCTCTCTCTCTCTCTCTCTCTCTCTCTCTCTCTCTCTCTCTCTCTCTCTCTCTCTCTCTCTCTCTCTCTCTTTCTCTCTCTCTCTCTCTCTCTCTCTCTCTCTCTCTCTCTCTCTCTCTCTCTCTCTCTACTACACAGAATATTAATTGTAATCTGAAACCTCACCACGAGATGGCGCCAAATCCCTACACAGTGGACCTTTAAGTGATCATTTATTTTATAGCAGCATCATAACAAAGTCTCTAACATGAACAGGATTAACATGAAGAAGCAGATGGAGCTCATGTACATAATAAGTTCTCACCATCATAGCAGAAGAAGGGTTTTTTCTTACTGCATTCATCAGAGCTCCATTTTCCATTAGACACAGTCATAGCACACTTCTTGTCGTCTTCATCTTCAAATTGATCCGGATCCCAGAACCTGAAAGAGAAACTACTCTCATCTGACCACCTCCAGGTGTCTCTGAACAGGCCGATCCACAATTGTTTAGCTTTCTCAGGCTCTATCTCAGTCTTGAATTCTTCTTCATTTAACTGAGTGAGTCCACTGACCAGGTCAGTGTGATTCTCTCTGCAGTAGCTCTGAGCCTCTAGCCATGTCTTCGTTTCATTCATCAAATGGAATTTCTTTTGCATTTTTGCTGTGGAATGAACAGAAAAACTTAATAAATACACATTTGTTTAATTATTTTGTCTCGTAATATCCTATTTTCTTACTTTGAACATTTGTGAAACATGTGATATATATATGTATATATATATATATATATATATATATATATATATATATAGTATATATATGTATAGTGTATATGATAATGTGCAAAATCCACAGAAATTTCTGTTTTTTCCTTTTCTTTCTTCCTTCAGTGCTACTTTTGTATTGTTCTATTTTATTGTTTATATTATTCTTCTGTAGATATCTTTGATTATCTGCTTATTCATTTTCTTTGTGTGTAAATACATAATAAATCCTTGAATCCTTAAGTTTTAATTAATTTCTGTATACAAACAAGTGGAATATTATCACCACTGTTTCAAGTGTTTCAAAAGAACTTAAAACAAAAAGGCAAATATTTAATACTAGTTGACTTTTGACTTAAATATATTATTTCTTAACCATACCGGCCAAGTTTGACCTAATTTAATGCAACAATGTAAAGAATGTCTGCCCAGAGACACAGTATTCTGAATACACATATTCTCACCATCGTAGCAGATAAATTCATGTTCTTTATTACAAGGGATATCCTTCCATTTGTGTTCCTCCACCACCACACAGTTCTCAGGAGGTTCCTTATCATTCGGCTCCCCATCCTTCCATTCTGTCTCACTATCACTGAACTTCACCTCTGGCAGAGACCAGAGCCACACCCTGTTGACATTGGTTTGGTTGTGCAGTCCAATCCAGGCTTCACCTTGATGACTTGCTGAGTCATTGAGTCTCTTCATGTCTGTCATGTCAAACACTTTGGCCAGGTCAGTGTAATGCTCTCTGCAATACGTCTGGGCTTCCTCCCAGCTCTTCTTCTCTTTAACTAAGTGGTACTCGTAGAGGCGACACAGACAGAAGGAACACTGACCTGATAACAGAGACAATACATGTGTTCAGTACTGGCGGTGAGAGAATAGCAAGAATGTTATAAAATGACATCATGCCCCTTCATTTAAAATGGGGCTCTGAGTGCTCTTAAGTAGTGTGAGACGTACAACTGTTGTTAGCTGAAGTGATTCTAGCTAAAAGAAATGAAAACAGTAGCAGATGATCCACTTACCCATCAGAATGAGCACAAACAGAGTCCACTGCATGTTTGCTCTGTTAGATGAAACGGATATTTTAGAGTGCAGTGAACCAAACACAATTATTTGAACAGCTTGTCTCCATCTGTTTGTTCAGTTATAATAAAAAAAACACGATCACTCCCTCCAGTATACACAGTTAAGTCTAATAAGGAAGAGGAATGGTAGGAAATATGCAAACTGTAGTCAAACCAGAACTAACAATACGCATGCATAAATGTATTTTATATTATCCCAGGTTACTTATTTGAATAAAATACAGATAACACAACAAACTAAAATGAATGCTTCTGTGTAAGCTTGTGATGTTCTGGAGTTTGCTTCTATTATCAGAATTATTGTCATTTTCTTCAATGAACAGGTGATACAAGGAATAAGAGGAACACCTTGTGAGATGCTATCGACCATGACAATGAATCAGTCAAGTCAACGGACTTCTGACTCAATGTCATGAAAAACTACACATTGTACTGTGAGCATTCATTCTAACTGATTGCATTATATTGTCAGGTGTTCTTGTTATTGTGTCCACAGCTAGAACATTACGTATTACACTGCAAAGTTGCAATTACAGTTGTGCTGTCGTTATGAATCATAAAATAAAGTCTGCTCAGGTTTCTGTGTTATGAGTGAACAAACCCTACTGCAAATGATATTTAGTGTCATTGGAGAGGTAAGATATGCTGATAATTAGTATTCACTAATACAACAATATAAAACTAATATTTTTTTTCCAGAAACAAGCAGGAATTGTAACAAGTGTTATTTTAGCCCTGAGTATATCTGCAGAGAAAGCTGCATGCTGACTTATTTTTTTTTTTTCATTGTGTCCACACTTTGCATAAAAACAATACTGAAAATTGAGATTTAAATACAATCAATTGTGAATATAAACCTTGTTAGAAATAAGCAGATTTGTTTTGTAAGTCAAATAGAAAAATGCAAAGTGTCAAATCTGATTTGATGTTAGATTTTGTGAAATATAAACTGAAGAAAGACAATGTTTCTCTGTCCACCTCTGCACAATAAACACGATATTAAAATGACAGTAAAGAATGGTAACTTACATCTTGTGAGTCTTCCTCTTAGACGCTTCACGCTGGTGTCTCTCCTCACGTACTGATGAAGACTCACACATCAACCAGACAGATGCTCTCTTTTAGCCTCCTGAATGCCAACATTTGAATATTGAAATACAGAAGTCGGAGACGTCCATCACAGAGGAGAAAGGGTCCATTGATGACCAGTCATTTACATGATATAACAGGTAAACAAAGAGGAACACACTACCCTGTTGACTGTCCAACACGCAGGTGAACGACGTCATTCCAAAGAAATATACTAATAAGGAGAATACGTTACATTTATGTAAACTGTTCTGAAAATACACATTTTCCCATTGCCAACAATTCAATTTGTAGAATCCAAAGTCAAGTTAAGTATATTTGTACTAATTTAATCTAAACTACTCAAACATTTAAATGCTCTGTTTACATCGTCACTGTTCATTTTTAACAAGTGTTTCACATTATTATCATGGTTTCTGATGTTTGTGTTTGAATACAAATTTGATTGTTACAAATCCAGCTAATAAAAACAGATTTCACAATACATTTACAATACATGTTGCTCCTAGACCTTTACAAACCTTTCTTTTCTTTTTAACCATGTTCAACACAACTAAAACACACGTTCTGTCTCTTTTTCAGCCCTTAATATTGTAAGTGTGTCACTATTATTCCCACAAGTCCTATAGTTTCTGATGGCAGGTGACTTGTTGTGTGTGGAGCGGGAAACAAGCAAAGCATGTAGATGAAGGAACACTGACCTGATGCCTGACCTGTTTTAGACAGTGTGTGGTATTCACCTCCTCATGCTGATAGAGAGCTGCGCACATGTTTCACCATCTGTATATTATTTACATATGACAAAACCTGAAGGCTAAACTTGAAAAGAACAAGAGCGCTCACACATTCATAGCTGTGCTCTATTTAGACACTGCATGGCTCTTTAAAAAAAAAAAACATTGACGCTTCCATGTTTGAACTGGTGTGAAATCTGTGATGGTAGAAAACCTCTCCTCACAGGAGGCCGCGGACCTCTCACTCTGTTGTTTGTTTGAGCAACGAAGTCGCGCCAGGATAAAAAATCAGCTGGATCCGGTTTACCATAAAAAAAAAAAGTCTTTAATAATTCACAGAAGCTAAAAGACAGTCACAAACTGAATTACACTATCGATTGTAAGGATTTCGCGAAGCCGAGTTCAAACACGCCCCTCCCCAACAGACCAACAAAAGTCAGTTAACTGTAAAACAGGAACGCCAAGAACTAACTAACTTCTCTCCGGACAATGTTTTTATACCCGAAAGTCAGTGGTTTACTTTTAAAATCCAGTATCAGCTTCAGTGACTGGCTGGAATTCAATTGTCTCCTCCTGGCCTCAGACAATGCTCACTATTGGTCCAACTTGTTGATCTGGTCTGTGTCCACTGGTCCGGCCTGTCCACCTCCTCCTAAAAGCTCCGTCCATCCGACCCCCCTCGCTTGACCGCAGTCCTGTCTCCAATTAGTACCGATTCCACTCCGACTCATCTGATCTCCATATATCAGTGATCATCAACTGGCGGCCCGCGGGCCGAATGCGGCCCGCCAAGCCGTTCGATCCGGCCCGCGACTGGATTCCAAAATTGTGAGGATCAAAGAGAAAATATGTAGGCCTATTCCACACTATTAAAGCAACTAAAAACAGCAACAACTGAGTCTCTTATCAGTAATCACCACCATTTATGACTCTATTTAGGCTACACTCCGAAATGAGGAGAGACTCGTTACACTGTTTAGTATTGATTGTTTCACACAGTTTTTTTTAAAACATAACTTTTCCTCATGCCCTTACTTAACATTTGTTTTTTATTTCAAAGTCTCAACAACATGCTTGGAACTAGCAGACTCCTCAGGACTAAAAAAGGAGGAAAAACGATCTGGCACAACTTCAAATAGCATGGTGAATAAATAGCCTGGAACCAGAACAAAACAGGTCACAAATAATGTTCGCACATCAAATAAAACGTTAAGTGGGCTATAGCGAAATCAAATCACAAGGCTGTAATGGAATACTACTCACACTACTTAATCAATGGCTGAAGTTACATTTCCCCTCTGACACCAACTTTTTCACATCAGGCTTGGCCACTGTCAGACTTATGCGCAAACAGTCCTCCAAAGACTGGGTTGACAGTCGGTTCCTCTTGTGCGTTTTAATCGAGTTCATCTTGGAGAACGCAGCCTCACAGGCGTAGGTTGAACCGAACATGGTGAGCACATGCATAGCCAGCGTCTTCAATGTGCCGTAGACCTCGGGACAAGATACCCAAAGCACCCAAGCAGCCTGCAGGGATGCACACGTTACTCTCTCTTGATCAGTTAAAGTTCCAGTAATAATGCCACTTGCACGGGAGTAGGCAGATTTCAATGTGGCGATTTTTCTCTGACGCGCCTCTGACTGCTCAGGATATGAAATCTTGAAATTTGAATGTTTAGTGTCGTGGTGACGCCGCAGATTGTATTCTTTTGCAACAGCAACAGTTTCGTTGCAAATTAGGCATTCTGGTGAGGCATTTCGGAAGGTTGGCATGATAAATGCGTACTTCTCAGTCCAGTCATCATTGAAGGACCTGTTTTCAACATCAACTTTGTGTTTCATAGCCTTTGAGAGCGCCATTTTACCTCTGTTAAGAGACCCTTTCCTGTCACTTCCTCGGTGTTTGTTTTTCAAGTGCTTTATAAGTAAAGTTGACTTAATTGAGTTGAGGCAAAATATCTATCACCCCTGGTGGTTGTCTGTGGTATAGGTGATAGGAGCCTGACTCATAAAGGCCTTCAGTTTTGTAATGAAATGGAAAAAGTATAAACAATAAACATCAATCATAATGTTATACCAAAATTTGATTTTTATTTCATTTTTATTTAAGGGTCCGGCCCCCAAGGAGACTGTCTGGTAAAATTCTGGCCCTCTGACAAATATAGTTGATGACCCCTGCCATATATGGTCATGAAATCTCTGAAACCCTCGCTTTCCCTTCTGACTCTAAACATCCAGTAACTATACTTCTAGTCCAATACATTCAATGATTATGATTTTATGGTTGAACACTTCTGTAAGTAACATATGGTACACGTATACTATCCTCTACAAGTGAATATACTGTAAACATATAATACATTCCATAAGTGAATATTTTGTGACATTTTATACTTTCTTCAGGTGTGATTTTAATCATACGAATATACTTCTGAACTGAAATTCCTCACAAATCTCCAAATAAATTAAATGATCATGATCATACACGCTTTGGCCCCTAGTTCAAGGCAAGATAATTCTTATCTTAATCTTAATCTATTAGATCATTAGATCTTAATCTATTAGATCATTAGATCTTAATCTATTAGATTATTAGATCTTAATCTATTAGATCATTAGATCTTAATCTATTAGATTATTAGATCTTAATCTATTAGATCATTAGATCTTAATCTATTAGATTATTAGATCTTAATCTAATAGATTATTAGATCTTAATCTTAATCTATTAGATTATTAGATCTTAATCCATTAGATTATTAGATCTTAATCTTAATCTATTAGATTATTAGATCTTAATCTATTAGATTATTCGATCTTAATCTTAATCTATTAGATCATTAGATCTTAATCTATTAGATTATTAGATCTTAATCTTAATCTATGAGATCATTAGATCTTAATCTTAATCTATTAGATTATTTTGTAAGCATGCAAGGTTTAGAAACAGGAATAATCATCATTTGAGCACTGAATGTTCTTTTCCTAACACTAAATTAAAAAAAATCGTTGATACAGTTTGCTGGTTTGTTTTAAATCTGACCTCTTTGCTACGTTGCTTTTGACTATTTGCTGTTCGTCTGTGTATTTATGCGTTGAAACTTTCAACTCTATATTAAGATAAAAATATTACAAATGCATTTTGAAGATGTCTTTCAAGAAGCAAAGAGTCATTTCATGTGGGATAATCCCAGTAGTCGCACATTTTTTATAGGAAGTTTTTCCTGAGCAATAAAAACTGTTGTCTAGAGGACGGGGATCAGGAGGGGAACAGGATTCAGACTCTCGGAGACGGGGCTCCGGGGAACAGGACTCGGATGGTGGCCCAGCGGGGTCAGGAACTGGAGCCCGCTGCGGCTCGGAGGCGGCAGCGGCACAGAAGGCACAATTGGGCAAAACCTAATTGTGACACAGGGTTCTACCAGAGATAACGACAGAACCATTCAATGAACTGTTCATCTAGGCTACAAGGAGGGTTCTCTTTATTTCAAATATTACATTTATATACACATTATAATATAGTAAAAAGGGAGTTCATTTTTGGAAACATCCCATGCGAGTGTTCATTCCTTATTCTCGATTTGTTTTCAATAATTTATGCATGTCTTTTCGGAGACCTTCAATTCATTTGATTTGTTTTTAAATTGAATGAGCTGCAACAATATATACACTATCTTTATAAACATATAGACGAGTGACAAATTAAAGGAAAAACCTTGATAAACGGCTGGAGATACCAAATGCAGATGCTTCTATAGGGCTGTAATACATGACACAATCAGTCTGTAGCTGATCTCTACTACTAGTTCAGAGACATTCTCTTTGGGTCTGGGTGTGTCTTGTATCGTTTTCTGTTCCAGGTTGTGGCTCTTGCCTGTAAGCATCACAGGGGTCCTCCACTCTTCCTCTCTCTTTGCTTTCACTGGCAGCTGTAGCCGAGTGTGGCCGACTAGGATGGCATCGACATCCTGAAGACAATCTTGAATGCAAGTATCTGCTTTGGTGATATCTTCCATGTCACGATCTGGCTCCGCAGCCGTGGCACTAGTGAGGTAGACGCAGTCAGTTTGCACCAATAAAGGGTTTATTGTACAAAACAACCAACAAATATCTTGCAATGGCGGAGCACGAGCCGTCCACGCTGCTCCATGGGTGGTGTGTGTGTGTGAGAGTGAGTGAGTGAGTGAGTGAGAATCTTTATACGGGAGCACCGGGCCCAGGTGTCTCCAGTTAACGATCAGCATCTCTGGTCCTGCTGGCTTAAAAGAACATAACAAATGACCCAGACAGGGAACCGTCACACCCCCCCCCCCATAAGAACTGGGTCCTGTAGGGAAACCCAGTACCAAAACACAACTTTCTTTTAATCTTTTTAGCAAAAAAAACCTCAAAAATACCAATAATTGGCTGAAATCCCAAAACACAATATACTTTACCACCTTTCTTTCTTTAAACAGTCCAGCCTCTTTTGCCCCAGGTTCCCACTGCAGCAACCGGTGCACCTTGGAAGCATTTTGAATGGTTAGGAAGGGACAAGAGGAGAACCAAGGAAAGGGACATATAGTAAAAACAAAAACAACAACAACTTATTGCAGAGGAGCCCTGGACAATGCGTCTGCCACCACATTGTCAGTCCCCTTTACATAGCGCATGTCTAGGCAGTACGACTGCAAAAACAGTGACCATCTGACCAACCTCTGGTTGGAACACTGCAATGAATTAAGGAAGGTCAGTGGGTTGTGGTCAGTGTAAACCACTACAGGCGTACCACTGCCACCAACATAAACATCAAAATGCTTTAACGCCATGATTAGCGCTAGCGCTTCTTTTTCAATTACCGAATAGTTTAACTGACAGGAGTTAAACTTCTTTGAGAAGAAGCTAACGGGCTTGTCAATTCCCAAGTCATCTGCCTGCATGAGGGCAGACCCTGCGCCTACATGGCTGGCGTCCACATATACTTTAAACGGTCTGTCAAAGCGCGGAGCAGCCAGAACCGGGGAAGAACAGAGGACTTTTTTCACTTGTACGAATGAGTCTTGACAGCTCAGTGACCAGATAAACTTTGCTTTGCCCTTAAGCAAATCAGTAAGCGGTGCCACGATAGTTGAAAAGTTCCTGCAAAACTTCTATAATAGCCAACCAAGCCTAGAAAGCGCATCAACTCCTTCTTTGAGGTTGGAACTGGGTACTCTTCGATGGCCTGAACTTTGGCACTGACGGGTCGCACCTTACCTTGGCCGACCACCCGACCGAGGTAGGTCACGGTCGCCCTGGCAAACTCACACTTTGCAAGGTTTATTGTTAGTCCTGCCTCTGCCAAACGATGAAATAGTTCACGGATACGTTCCAAATGAGTTTCCCACGTGTCAGAATAAACCACAACGTCATCTAAATAGACTGCACACCCCTGCATGTCACCGATAACTCCATTCAACAGACGCTGGAACGTAGCCGGTGCATTCCGCAGCCCAAAAGGCATCACCGTGTATGAGTAGAGACCAGTTGGAGTTATGAAGGCAGATATCTCACGTGCTCGCTGGGACAAAGGAACCTGCCAGTATCCCTTAAGGAGGTCAAATTTACTAACAAATTTTGCTGACCCCACCTGATCCACACAATCATCCATCCTGGGAAGTGGGAAGGAATCAGGCTTTGTGATGTTATTAACCTTACGGAAATCAGAGCAGAAACGTGGCGTATTATCGGATTTGGGAACCAGCAAACACGGTGAAGACCAACTGGAAGAACAGGGCAGTGCAATACCATTCTCCAGCATATAGTTCACCTCTGCGTCCAAGTATTTGCGTTTATTCTCATTTACCCGATAGAACCTCTGTCTAATTGGCTTAGCATCTCCAACATCGATATCATGCTCAATTAAGTGAGTGCGACCAGGTGTATCACTGAACAAGCACTGAAAACTCTTGATCAAGTGAACCAGCTCTGCACGGCGCGACCCAGGCAAGTGCCCCAACAGCTTATCGAGCTTGACAAGAGTTTCAGAGTTTTTCAAACGGCCATGCGACAGGGCTTGGTCCGGAGTCCTTAACGAGTCTTCCTCACCTCCCAACAGATTCAGTGGGGAGGCACCTAACACCGGATCAGCACCTAACACCGGATCAGCTACACAAGCTGCATGAACCTCACCAAGTGAAGGAGACTCAGAGGTGCGCACATAATACGGCTTCAGCAAATTAACATGACAAAGCTGGGTCGGTTTTCTACGCCGAGGTGTTGAAATTACATAATTTTGCGCAGAGGTTTGCTTCAACACCATATGCGGGCCAGTGAACTTTGCCTGGAAAGGCGAATTAACTATAGGAAGCAAGGCCAGTACTTGGTCTCCAGGGTTAAAAATGCGACGCTCAGCACGACGGTCATACAAGCGTTTCATTTTTACCTGAGCTAAACCCAGATTCTCCCGAGCTAGTTCTCCTGCTCTATAAAGCCTGTGCCTAAAACCGTTTACATACTCAATCAAGTCTTTAGGAGGTTCTGCCTCCTTCCAGTTATCAGATAAGGCCGCCAATGGACCTCTTACGGTGTGTGCAAACACCAATTCATTTGGGCTAAACCCAGTGCTCTCTTGTGTCACCTCCCTAGCTGCCAGCATTAACCAGGGCAAACCCTCTTCCCAGTCTCTACCCAGCTCCATGCAGTAAGCGCGCAACAGGGACTTCAGCGTCTGATGGAAGCGTTCCAACGCACCCTGACTCTGAGCATGGTAAGCAGAGGCTTGGTTGTGCTGGACACGAAGCTGCTTTAACACCTGGGAAAACATGTGAGAAGAGAAGTTTGAGCCTTGGTCGGACTGAATGACCTTGGGTATGCCAAACACCGAAATGAACTGGGACAGTGCTCTCACCACCGACCTAGTAGTTATGGTGCGTAAGGGGTACGCTGCCGGATAGCGAGTACTCCGGCACATCACAGTCAGTAGGTAAGTAGCACCTGTCTTTGAACGAGGCAAAGGACCCACACAGTCTATTATCAAATGCTCAAATGGTTGGCTGATTGCTGGAATAGGGTACAAAGGCACAGGTTTCAGAGTCTGATTAGGTTTGTCAGTCAGCTGACATATGTGACACGTTTTAATGAAGTGACCTACATCTTGTTTCATACGAGGCCAAAAGAAGTGTCTTAAAATCCGGTCATACGTTTTCTTCACCCCAGAGTGTCCTGATTCATCATGAGCCACCTTTAACACTGACTCACGCAGCGTAACCGGCAAAATTATTTGAAACACTGGTTCCCCGACAAAACTCCCACTGTGGTGCACCCACTTTCTTACCAACATCAGATCATGAAGGAAATAACCACCAGCACTGTCCAGTAACTCAGTCTCAGGGCAAACTTGTTGAAACAGCTCCTTCAGAGAGGGGTCAGCCTGCTGTCCTGCAACCAGATCACTGCGAGATATCGACAAAGGAAAATTTGACAGAGGTAGTGAGAACTTCGCTGCAACATTCTCTTTTTCTGAGTAAGACACAGGTTTCGAAGCTGCCATAGCACGTGTTACAGCGCAGGCCGTAAACGCCTCAGGGACATCATGCTGGTTTTTGCCTGGGTCTACACTCAGCAGTGGCACAGGTTGCACCACAGGCTGAGGTACATCTGCCCAGACACGTGCACCAACCAAATTGTTTCCCAGGACGACAGAAATCCCTTGGATTGGAAATGCTGGGCGCACCGCTAGCTTAGCCTCACCCTGGAACAAATCACAATGGAGCATTATTTTGTGCACTGGAACCAACATAACATTTAAATTCATACCCCGAACAGGAACCAAGTCTCCTGTATCAGACTCGCTGGACAAGGGAAGTACTCTTGCTTGAATGAACGAGTCAAAAGCCCCTGTGTCCCTCAAGATGGTCACTGGCACCTTAGTCTCACTACCTAACATGGACACCAAACCCTTATGGATAAACGGTCGGTAGGCCTCCAAACTCCGAGGAACAGAGTCTTGTACCCACAAGTCAAGACAGTTAGGGCTCACTTCAGAAACGGGTGCGGCTAAACCAACACCTTTAGCATGAGACCCATATGCAGCATTTTTGGGCTGAAGTTTCAACAAATGACAGTCGACCTTCCAGTGTCCCCGTTTGTGACAATAATTACAGATCCGGTCTGCATTACGCAGACTACTACCGTCTCTAACTTGGAAAGTTTTACCAGTCCTGTGATCAGCAAAACCGCCTCTGTGCGTAAGCACGTAATCGTCAGCGAGTGCCGCTGCTGCAGCTGCATTTGTGGCCTTCTGCTCACTGATGTACGCAGCAACGCGCACAGGAACTGAATCTTTGAACTGCTCTAGTACCACCAGTTCACACAATTGGTCAAAGTCCTCAACACCTGAAGCAGAGCACCAACGAGTGAAATGAATCGTCAGATCACGTGCAAATTCCAGATGACTCTGATTCTCTCCTTTCTTTAAGTTCCTAAATCGTTGTCGGTAGGCCTCAGGAACCAACTCGTAAGCCTTTAACACCGCTGCCTTCACAGACGAATATTCTCTACAATCAGCATCAGTTAACGAGGAGTACGCCTCCTGCGCTCTTCCAGTCAGCATGCACTGCAGCATCAGTGTGTGCGATGAATCTGGCCATTTACGCGCATCAGCCACACGCTCAAACAATGAAAAAAACAACTCCGGATCTTTTTCAGAAAATCTTGGCAAGAGCCTCAAGTTACCCAAAACATCAAAGGCAGCCGCAGGTTGCTCTAAAGACTTCTCACCAAGCTCACCACTTATCTTCTTTAATTAATGACAGTCTAAACTGCTCTCTCCAATTTGGCATTTTCGGTCTGCTGACGCAGCCTCTCCACAGCCAATACTTTCTCCAGTTCAGCTTGTTTAAACCTGTCGTGGTCAAGTTGTAGCATCAGCAACTCTTTCTGCTGTTCAAACGTAAAATTAGATCCTATTTGGGACGGAGGGCCTGCGGCCTCCGGGAAAACAGCTGAGGGATTCTCAGTCAAAACATCCTTGTCAAATAAATGTGACTTCAAAATGGCCTTCACTCTCTCCTTTAGACGTTTATCACCCACTTCAATTTGATAATATTCTGCTATTTTCAATAGTTGCTCTTTTGTGCAAAGATCTAAACCCTTCTCAGAGGGAGAAGCAAAGAAGCTCTCAACATCCTCCATACTTCAGTGTGCATGAAAATCAATGAAACAAATAGTGAAGGCTAGTGGTGCACAAACCACAGACTGTGGCCTAATCAGCATACGAGTGCGCCCCTCTAGCTGACTGCCTAACCATAAACTACCTACCTAAAAACTCAACCCTAGTCTTCATGCAGTTAATGATGGTGGGTAATTATGCACTGAAGCCCAGTGGCGAGGAAAAGCAACCAGAAACTGGCGACTCCCCAGCACCATGGATGTGCTCCCGAGCAAGATTGCTCTAACCACGGTCACCGCAACACTAACAAAACAAAAAAACAAGACGAAACCCAAAGGGGTAACGCCGCTGAACCTGACAGTGGGCAAACGATTGCATCAAAGTTACGTTAAGTGCGCCAGCCAGACAACACGTACATTGATTTGCACTTCACACCAAGAAGAAGGGAAAACTCGCAAAGCAGAACTCAAATCTATACAAACAAATATATACAACTTACTGCAGCTCCCAAACAAAAGCGCCTGTTTCCCGCGATAAGACCCCCAAAGGAATTACGCACCCCGGAAGGCACTCGAGGGAATCCAGGGAAACCCAATTTATAATTTAGTGACGCCCCTCTATGACGTACCAACGCTTAAGCATGAGCAGTAGCAATACTACAACAAACTAACAAGCTACATACCCACTACCGCAAACGGACCAATGTCAAACGATCCCGGACGAGCCCCCAACTTGTCACGACCTGGCTCCGCAGCCGTGGCACTAGTGAGGGAGACGCAGTCAGTTTGCACCAATAAAGGGTTTATTGTACAAAACAACCAACAAATATCTTGCAATGGCGGAGCACGAGCCGTCCACGCTGCTCCATGGGTGGTTGGTATGAGAGAGAGAGAGAGAGAGAGAGAGAGAGAGAGAGAGAGAGAGAGAGAGAGAGAGAGAGAGAGAGAGAGAGAGAGAGAGAGAGAGAGAGAGAGAGAGAGAGAGAGAGAGAGAGAGAGAGAGAGAGAGAAACAGGGCGGATCTTTATACGGGAGCACCGGGCCCAGGTGTCTCCAGTTAACGATCAGCATCTCTGGTCCTGCTGGCTTAAAAGAACATAACAAATGACCCAGACAGGGAACCGTCACATTCCATCATTGCCTATAAGAGCTCTTGCGCTGAACGTTCTACACAATTTTCTTTATGTTCAAATATTATAGAGGTTATTTTTTAACCCTCCTCTGGTACCAATTGCATGAATATTTTTCCAGTTCACGATGATATAGAATTCCATTACAAGATTACTCAATTTATATGATCATGTATTAGTTTTGGGCTTTTGGTGTGCAGTTTATTTTTTACCAATTTATTCCAAACTACTCAAACATTGAAATGGCTCTGTTTACATTGTTACTGTTCATTTTTAATGCATGTTTACATACAAACAACAAAGTAGAGTAAAAGATACGTCTTAAAGGAGCGTTGTGTAGGATTTAGTGGCATCTAGTGGTGAGGTTGCAGATTACATCCAGTTGAATTTGACTAATTTATAAACTACAACATTTGAATGGCTCTGTTTACATTGTTACTGTTCATTTAATTAAGTAAGAGAAGTAAACTTTTTGACTTCATTTTTTTTTGTTGTCTACTGAACTTATGCATTGGCAGATAATTAAGAAAAAAAACCTGTAAACACAAAACAATATGAATTGCAGCATAACTGGACTCACCTTCAGCTGCATGATGTAATGGTTAATAATCAAAACTTGTGGAAAACAATGAGAGAAACTGAGAGCAGCTGCTGCACCGACAATAACTACCTCCCACTGTGATTGGCTGTTGCTCTTAATTGTCCAATTTGAGTTGAAATGAGACTCTGTCGTCATCAGTGGGCTTCTTGCTGCGCTCAGTCTGCTGCCATCTGCTGGAAGAATCCAGTACAGCATGTAAAGCACCTCCAAGTCTTCAGACCAATTCAGACTGGGAGCAGAGGGGAGGTGGATTGTATCAGAAAGTTACTGAATTACATAGGTTTCATTTACTAACATGCATTTAAAAGCATTTATGTTTGTTAATCTGAACATCCAGTGTCTGCTGACTCATTCCTGGAGAGAAATAAAATCAACCAATAACTTTATATAAGAAGCAACATCTACAAGAGAGTAGATTAGAATCTGAGACCCAAAATATGTCATTTTTAACCAACTTCTAGGACGAAACATAGGAGTGTTTTCTGACCTGGATGAACAAAATCATTTGTCTGTGAATTAAAAATCAATGTTTAAAAATGAATCAGTTTCATGGTGTGACAGTTGGATAGTTTGGTTGGGTTTAAGAATAGGTTAAAGGAAAGAATAGTTTGGGCTAAAACAGGCAGAAAAAAAGAGAAGACCACTCTATGATTTAACAGTTTATTAATCCTCAGAGAAAGCAATCATCTGTTTACATAGAACTCCATAAATGATCGTCAAAGATGAAGATTTTACATGATGAAAGCATATAACCACAACCAGCTTCTCAACATAACGTGATACAAAAGAAGGCAAAATGTTCCATTTTTAATATGTGGAAGCAAAATCAAACCAGCATGTAAATCATATTTATCCCCATTCCAACCATACAATGCAACCCTCAAAAGATGAATAAACAATCTATATTTTAAGAGAAAGACAAAACAACAACTTCATAAAGTAATAAGTGATCATTCAGGTGTTCCTGGATCACAATAAGGAGACAGAAGAACCTGCTACAGGGTCACATTCTTAGTAATCTTGTGAAACGTTCTGATTGACTTACATGTAGCCACTTTCCCCAATATAAAATCTGCTGTTGGAGATTCCTACGTTTCCCAGAATGCCATTCCATAAACCCAGAGGATAAGGATACATAAAAGTCACACCACTGCAAACAACCTGAGTAAAGATATAGAACGCCCGTCACCAGTAGATTGGGTTTTAACGCTTAGTGCAGATGAAATTAAACTCCATGGAAGCATTCTTCTTGAACCACTTATGCTCTCCTCCTGTTTCCATGGCTCCAGACATGTCACATTCATCCATGTCACATTCATCCATGTCACATTCATCCATGTCACATTCATCCATCTCATGCTGAGGTTCCCAGTTACTGTAGCAGACGATCTCATCAGTGACCCAGAACCATAAACCCTCAGTGCAAGTGTAGCGCAGTCCAGTCCAGACGTAGGGAGTGTTGGCCTGCTTGGCTCTCTCTTCGGCCCATCTCTGCTGGTGATGGTCAGTGATGGAGACCAGGTCACGGTGGTTCTCTCTGCAGTAAGTCAAGGCCTGCTCCCAGGTCTTGTTCTCCTTGATCAGGATCAGTTTATCTGTCACAGTAGAGATAGACACAAACACAGGATCATAGCAGCAGCTTTGTTGCTGTTCTCTTGATGGTTGAGAGCACTGCGCTCCAATATGGTCACTTTAAATCACTGCCTACATGTTTGGTGCTGATGCTGATGATCTTTAAATGTCTTCCACAACTTTTAAGGGATCAATTGTTTTTATAATAGTGTATATTCACCTGAAAACAGTAATCTTTGTGTTTTGGTTAGAATGAGTCGTTTATATCAACATACGGAGTGGGTCCTCTTCAAGGAGCCGGCCGCCATGTTTCTACGGTAACCCAGAAAAGACAAATCAACCTGCTTTGACTACCCGACCGTGGTCGGTAAACACAGAGGGGACACCGTTGTTGTGGTCTCCAGGGACGGAAAACAAAAACACGAGAAACCAACGTTGGTCTTGATTCAACTGGTTGTAATCTGCAACCTCACCACTAGATGGTGCCATATCCCTACACAGTGGACCTTTAAGTGATCATTTATTTTATAGCAGCATCATAACAAAGTCTCTAACATGAACAGGATTAACATGAAGAAGCAGATGGAGCTCATGTACATAATAAGTACCCACCATCATAGCAGAAGAAGGGTTTTTTCTTACTGCATTCATCAGAGCTCCATTTTCCATTAGACACAGTCATAGCACACTTCTTGTCGTCTTCATCTTTAAATTGATCCGGATCCCAGAACCTGAAAGAGAAACTACTCTCATCTGACCACCTCCAGGTGTCTCTGAACAGGCCGATCCAAACGTATATGTTACTCACAGACTCTATCTCAGTCTTGAATTCTTCTTCATTTAACTGAGTGAGTCCACTGACCAGGTCAGTGTGATGTTCTCTGCAGTAGCTCTGAGCCTCTAGCCATGTCTTCTTTTCATGAATCAAATGGAATTTCTTTTGCTTTTTTTCTGTGGAATGAACAGAAAAACTTAATAAATACACATTTTTTTGTTTTGTTATTTCCTCTCATAAAATCATATTTTCTTACTTTAAACATGTGAAATAAACATGTGAGATAGATTAACATGACTTCACTACAGTTTCAGATATTTACTAGATGAAAGTGTTTGGGATAATAAGGTGGATCACATCATTTCTTGTAGAACATTATAAAAATTAAAGTAGTCTATACTTGATAAGGATTCATTTTGTTTTTATCCCCATAACTCAAAAAAAAGATGAAGTATATGTCCACATGGAAAACTATAGTTAGACAGGGTGATATTCTGTATACACATAACATTATTAGCCACATGTTCTCACCATCGTAGCAGATAAATAGACGTCTCTTAGAACACTGGATATCGACCCATTTGTGATTCACCATCACCACACAGTTCTCAGGAATGTTCCCATAATCATTCGGCTCCCCATCCTTCCATTCTGTCTCACTATCATTGAACTTCACCTCTGGCAGAGACCAGAGCCACGTCCTGTTGACATTGGTTTGGTTGTGCAGTCCAATCCAGGCTTCACCTTGATGACTTGCTGAGTCATTGAGTCTCTTCATGTCTGTCATGTCAAACACTTTGGCCAGGTCAGTGTAACGCTCTCTGCAATACGTCTGGGCTTCCTCCCAGCTCTTGTTCTCTTTAACTAAGTGGTACTCGTAGAGGCGACACAGACAGAAGGAACACTGACCTGATAACAGAGACAATACATGTGTTCAGTACTGGCGGTGAGAGAATAGCAAGAATGTTATAAAATGACATCATGCCCCTTCATTTAAAATGGGGCTCTGAGTGCTCTTAAGTAGTGTGAGACGTACAACTGTTGTTAGCTGAAGTGATTCTAGCTAAAAGAAATGAAAACAGTAGCAGATGATCCACTTACCCATCAGAATGAGCACAAACAGACTCCACTGCATGTTTGCTCTGTTAGATGAAACGGATATTTTAGAGTGCAGTGAACCAAACACAATTATTTTAACAGCTTGTCTCCATCTGTTTGTTCAGTTATGATAAAAAAAACACGATCACTGCCTCCAGTATACACAGTTAAGTCTAATAAGGAAGAGGAATGGTAGGAAATATGCAAATGTAGTCAAACCAGAACTAAGAATACGCATGCATAAATGTATTTTATATTATCCCAGATTACTTATTTGAATAAAATACAGATAACACAACAAACTAAAATGAATGCTTCTGTGTAAGCTTGTGATGTTCTGGAGTTTGCTTCTATTATCAGAATTATTGTCATTTTCTTCAATGAACAGGTGATACAAGGAATAAGAGGAACACCTTGTGAGATGCTATCGACCATGACAATGAATCAGTCAAGTCAACGGACTTCTGACTCAATGTCATGAAAAACTACACATTGTACTGTGAGCATTCATTCTAACTGATTGCATTATATTGTCAGGTGTTCTTGTTATTGTGTCCACAGCTAGAACATTACGTATTACACTGCAAAGTTGCAATTACAGTTGTGCTGTCGTTATGAATCATAAAATAAAGTCTGGTCAGGTTTCTGTATTATGAGTGAACAAACCCTACTGCAAATGATATTTAGTGTCATTGGAGAGGTAAGATATGCTGATAATTAGTATTCACTAATACAACAATATAAAAATGTAAAAAAAATAAATAATCCAGAAACAGGCAGAAAAAGTAAAAGGTGCTTTTTTAGCCCTGAGTATTGTCTGCAGAGAAAGCTGCATGCTGGATTATTCATTTTTGTTCTCATTGTGTCCACACTTTATACAAAAACAAAAGTGAACATTGAGTAAAATTCAGATTTAAATACAATCAATTGTGATTATAAACCTTGTTAGAAATAAGCAGATTTGTTCTGTAAGTCAAATAAAAAAATGTAAAGTGTCAAATCTGATTTGATGTTAGATTACGTGAAATATAAACTGAAGAAAGACAATGTTTCTCTGTCCACCTCTGCACAATAAACACGATATTAAAATGACAGTAAAGAATGGTAACTTACATCTTGTGAGTCTTCCTCTTAGACGCTTCACGCTGGTGTCTCTCCTCACGTACTGATGAAGACTCACACATCAACCAGACAGATGCTCTCTTTTAGCCTCCTGAATGCCAACATTTGAATATTGAAATACAGAAGTCGGAGACGTCCATCACAGAGGAGAAAGGGTCCATTGATGACCAGTCATTTACATGATATAACAGGTAAACAAAGAGGAACACACTACCCTGTTGACTGTCCAACACGCAGGTGAACGACGTCATTCCAAAGAAATATACTAATAAGGAGAATACTTTACATTTATGTAAACTGTTCTAAAAATACACATTCTTGCTTTGCCAACAATTCAATTTGTAAAATCCAAAGTTAATATTTTCCTCCTGAGTTTGAGGGTTAGTGTGACGCCAACATGATTCTAAACCATTTTTTGGTTCTTTTTCTATTCATTTATTCATACTGGCAATGTAACCAATCCCATCATTTCACGATGATATAGAATTCCATTACAAGATCAGTCAATTGATATGATCATGAATAAGTTTTGGGCTTTTGGTGTGCAGTTTATTTTTTACCAATGTATTCTAAACTACTCAAACATTGAAATGGCTCTGTTTACATTGTTACTGTTCATTTTTGATGCATGTTTACATACAAACAACACAGTAGAGTAAAAGATACGTCTTAAAGGAGCGCTGTGTAGGATTTAGTGGCATCTAGTGGTGAGGTTGCAGATTGCAGAGGGCTCATTCCAAGCAAACAAAAACAACGATTCTTAGTTTCAGATGATTATACACTCATGAATTATGTTCCATATCTGCTAATAGATGCCCCTAAATGCTACACACCTGTCCTTTAATCAAGCAGTTGTTTTTCCATGTTCAACACAACTAAAACACACGTTCTGTCTCTTTTTCAGCCCCTAACATTCTAAGTGTGTCACTATTATTTCCCCAAGTCCTTTAGTTTCTGATGACAGGTGACTTTGTGTGTGTGGAGCGGGAAACAAGCAAAGAATTGAGCCATTGTTGTTTTCTTTGTTTGTGTCTTCATGGAATCAGTATGGGGCTGAATCCAAGATACCACTTCTGTAAATTCATGTCCAGGGAATAATCCTGTCCATGCTCACTAATCTCGCCCGTCTTCGTTTTTTCCACTTGAGGCTTAATACTTTATTCACTCTTTGATAGAGAGGCATGTATACAAGTCTACAGAGTGAGATCAACACCACTCTGTAGCTGTGCTGCATACAAACACTTCTGTTAATCTCCCCACTGTGCACCAATCATCACACTAACATGTCAGAAATATGATCTAAGTAAAGTAACCAGAAGAACATGTTTTTTAAGTTGCCATAATTAACTATTGGTTGTACATTTTGAATTTGATCAAATAAAAGTAAAACTATTCCAGGACAATATTCTCAGTTTTCATCTCTTAATTGTGATTTTAAAGAAAGATTTATGTTAATCCATCAATACAATATTAAGTAAGTGAAGTAAATTTATTGACCTACTTTTTTTTTTGAAACAGATAAATGAGAAAAGAAAACTGTAAACACAACAATATGAATTGCAGCATAACTGGACTCACCTTTAGCTGCATGATGTAATGGTTAATAATCAAAACTTGTGGAAAACAATCAGAGAAACTGAGAGCAGCTGCTGCACCGACAATAACTACCTCCCACTGTGATTGGCTGTTGCTCTTAATTGTCCAATTTGAGTTGAAATGAGACTCTGTCGTCATCAGTGGGCTTCTTGCTGCGCTCAGTCTGCTGCCATCTGCTGGAAGAATCCAGTACAGAATGTAAAGCACCTCCAAGTCTTCAGACCAATTCAGACTGGGAGCAGAGGGGAGGTGGATTGTATCAGAAAGTTACTGAATTACATAGATTTCATTTACTAACATGCATTTAAAAGCATTTATGTTTGTTAATCTGAACATCCAGTGTCTGCTGACTCATTCCTGGAGAGAAATAAAATCAACCAATCAGTTTATATAAGAAGCAACATCTACAAGAGAGTAGATTAGAATCTGAGACCCAAAATATGTCATTTTTAACCAACTTCTAGGACGAAACATAGGAGTGTTTTCTGACCTGGATGAAGAAAATCATTTGTCTGTGAATTAAAAATCAATGTTTAAAAATGAATCAGTTTCATGGTGTGACAGTTGGATAGTTTGGTTGGGTTTAAGAATAGGTTAAAGGAAAGAATAGTTTGGGCTAAAACAGGCAGAAAAAAAGAGAAGACCACTCTATGATTTAACAGTTTATTAATCCTCAGAGAAAGCAATCATCTGTTTACATAGAACTCCATAAATGATCGTCAAAGATGAAGATTTTACATGATGAAAGCATATAACCACAACCAGCTACTCAACATAACGGGATATAAAAGAAGGCAAAATGTTCCATTGTTAATATGTGGAAGCAAAATCAAACCAGCATGTAAATCGTTGTATTTATTCCCATTCCAACCATACAATGCAACCCTCAAAAGATGAATAAACAATCTATATTTTAAGAGAAAGACAAAACAACAACTTCATAAAGTAATAAGTGATCATTCAGGTGTTCCTGGATCACAATAAGGAGACAGAAGAACCTGCTACAGGGTCACATTCTTAGTAATCTTGTGAAACGTTCTAATTGACTTACATGTAGCCACTTTCCCCAATATAAAATCTGCTGTTGGAGATTCCTACATTTCCCAGAATGCCATTCCATAAACCCAGAGGATAAGGATACATAAAAGTCACACCACTGCAAAAACCCTGAGTAAATATATAGAACGCCCGTCACCAGTAGATTGGGTTTTAACGCTTAGTGCAGATGAAATTAAACTCCATGGAAGCATTCTTCTTGAACCACTTATGCTCTCCTCCTGTTTCCATGGCTCCAGACATGTCACATTCATCCATGTCACATTCATCCATGTCACATTCATCCATGTCACATTCATCCATCTCATGCTGAGGTTCCCAGTTCTTGTAGTGGACGGCCTCATCAGTGATCCAGAACCAGAAACCCAGAGTGCAGGTGTAGCGCAGTCCCGTCCAGACGTAGGGAGTGTTGGCCTGCTTGGCTACCTCTTCGGCCCATCTCTGCTTTTGAGGGTCAGTGATGGAGACCAGGTCACGGTGGTTCTCTCTGCAGTGAGTCAAGGCCTGCTCCCAGGTCTTGTTCTCCTTGATCAGGATCAGTTTATCTGTCACAGTAGAGATAGACACAAACACAGGATCATAGCAGCAGCTTTGTTGATGTTCTCTTGATAGTTGAGAGCACTGCGCTCCAATATGGTCACTTTAAATCACTGCCTACATGTTTGGTGCTGATGCTGATGATCTTTAAATGTCTTCCACAACTTTTAAGGGATCAATTGTTTTTATAATAGTGTATATTCACCTGAAAACAGTAATCTTTGTGTTTTGGTTAGAATGAGTCGTTTATATCAACATACGGAGTGGGTCCTCTTCAAGGAGCCGGCCGCCATGTTTCTACGGTAACCCAGAAAAGACAAATCAACCTGCTTTGACTACCCGACCGTGGTCGGTAAACACAGAGGGGACACCGTTGTTGTGGTCTCCAGGGACGGAAAACAAAAACACGAGAAACCAACGTTGGTCTTGATTCAACTGGTTGTAATCTGCAACCTCACCACTAGATGGTGCCATATCCCTACACAGTGGACCTTTAAGTGATCATTTATTTTATAGCAGCATCATAACAAAGTCTCTAACATGAACAGGATTAACATGAAGAAGCAGATGGAGCTCATGTACATAATAAGTACTCACCATCATAGCAGAAGAAGGGTTTTTTCTTACTGCATTCATCAGAGCTCCATTTTCCATTAGACACAGTCATAGCACACTTCTTGTCGTCTTCATCTTCAAATTGATCCGGATCCCAGAACCTGAAAGATAAACTACTCTCATCTGACCACCTCCAGGTGTCTCTGAACAGGCCGATCCAAACCTCTCTGTTATTCTCAGGCTCTATCTCAGTCTTGAATTCTTCATCATTTAACTGAGTGAGTCCACTGACCAGGTCAGTGTGATGTTCTCTGCAGTAGCTCTGAGCCTCTAGCCATGTCTTCATTTCGTTAAACAAATTGAATTTCTTTTGCTTTTTTTCTGTGGAATGAACAGAAAAACTTAATAAATACACATTATTATTAGTTATTTCCTCTCATAAAATCATATTTTCTTACTTTAAACATGTGAAATAAACATGTGAGATAGATTAACATGACTTCACTACAGTTTCAGATATTTACTAGATGAAAGTGTTTGGGATAATAAGGTGGATCACATCATTTCTTGTAGAACATTATACAAATTAAAGTAGTCTATACTTGATAAGGATTCATTTTGTTTTTATCCCCATACCTCCAAAAAAAAGATGAAGTATATGTCCACATGGAAAACTATAGTTAGACAGGGTGATATTCTGTATACACATAACATTATTAGCCACATGTTCTCACCATCGTAGCAGATAAATAGATGTGTCTGAGAACACGGGACATCGTGCCATTTGTGATTCACCATCATCACACAGTTCTCAGGATTGTTCCCATAATCATTCGGCTCCCCATCTTCCCATTCTGTCTCACTATCACTGAACTTCACCTCTGGCAGAGACCAGAGCCACGTCCTGTTCACATTGGTTTGGTTTTGCAGTCCAATCCAGGCTTCACCTTGATGACTTGCTGAGTCATTGAGTCTCTTCATGTCTGTCATGTCAAACACTTTGGCCAGGTCAGTGTAACGCTCTCTGCAATACGTCTGGGCTTCCTCCCAGCTCTTCTTCTCTTTAACTAAGTGGTACTCGTAGAGGCGACACAGACAGAAGGAACACTGACCTGATAACAGAGACAATACATGTGTTCAGTACTGGCGGTGAGAGAATAGCAAGAATGTTATAAAATGACATCATGCCCCTTCATTTAAAATGGGGCTCTGAGTGCTCTTAAGTAGTGTGAGACGTACAACTGTTGTTAGCTGAAGTGATTCTAGCTAAAAGAAATGAAAACAGTAGCAGATGATCCACTTACCCATCAGAATGAGCACAAACAGAGTCCACTGCATGTTTGCTCTGTTAGATGAAACGGATATTTTAGAGTGCAGTGAACCAAACACAATTATTTGAACAGCTTGTCTCCATCTGTTTGTTCAGTTATGATAAAAAAAACACGATCACTGCCTCCAGTATACACAGTTAAGTCTAATAAGGAAGAGGAATGGTAGGAAATATGCAAATGTAGTCAAACCAGAACTAAGAATACGCATGCATAAATGTATTTTATATTATCCCAGGTTACTTATTTGAATAAAATACAGATAACACAACAAACTAAAATGAATGCTTCTGTGTAAGCTTGTGATGTTCTGGAGTTTGCTTCTATTATCAGAATTATTGTCATTTTCTTCAATGAACAGGTGATACAAGGAATAAGAGGAACACCTTGTGAGATGCTATCGACCATGACAATGAATCAGTCAAGTCAACGGACTTCTGACTCAATGTCATGAAAAACTACACATTGTACTGTGAGCATTCATTCTAACTGATTGCATTATATTGTCAGGTGTTCTTGTTATTGTGTCCACAGCTAGAACATTACGTATTACACTGCAAAGTTGCAATTACAGTTGTGCTGTCGTTATGAATCATAAAATAAAGTCTGGTCAGGTTTCTGTATTATGAGTGAACAAACCCTACTGCAAATGATATTTAGTGTCATTGGAGAGGTAAGATATGCTGATAATTAGTATTCACTAATACAACAATATAAAAATGTAAAAAAAATAAATAATCCAGAAACAGGCAGAAAAAGTAAAAGGTGCTTTTTTAGCCCTGAGTATTGTCTGCAGAGAAAGCTGCATGCTGGATTATTCATTTTTGTTCTCATTGTGTCCACACTTTATACAAAAACAAAAGTGAACATTGAGTAAAATTCAGATTTAAATACAATCAATTGTGATTATAAACCTTGTTAGAAATAAGCAGATTTGTTCTGTAAGTCAAATAAAAAAATGTAAAGTGTCAAATCTGATTTGATGTTAGATTACGTGAAATATAAACTGAAGAAAGACAATGTTTCTCTGTCCACCTCTGCACAATAAACACGATATTAAAATGACAGTAAAGAATGGTAACTTACATCTTGTGAGTCTTCCTCTTAGACGCTTCACGCTGGTGTCTCTCCTCACGTACTGATGAAGACTCACACATCAACCAGACAGATGCTCTCTTTTAGCCTCCTGAATGCCAACATTTGAATATTGAAATACAGAAGTCGGAGACGTCCATCACAGAGGAGAAAGGGTCCATTGATGACCAGTCATTTACATGATATAACAGGTAAACAAAGAGGAACACACTACCCTGTTGACTGTCCAACACGCAGGTGAACGACGTCATTCCAAAGAAATATACTAATAAGGAGAATACTTTACATTTATGTAAACTGTTCTAAAAATACACATTCTTGCTTTGCCAACAATTCAATTTGTAAAATCCAAAGTTAATATTTTCCTCCTGAGTTTGAGGGTTAGTGTGACGCCAACATGATTCTAAACCATTTTTTGGTTCTTTTTCTATTCATTTATTCATACTGGCAATGTAACCAATCCCATCATTTCACGATGATATAGAATTCCATTACAAGATCAGTCAATTGATATGATCATGAATAAGTTTTGGGCTTTTGGTGTGCAGTTTATTTTTTACCAATGTATTCTAAACTACTCAAACATTGAAATGGCTCTGTTTACATTGTTACTGTTCATTTTTGATGCATGTTTACATACAAACAACACAGTAGAGTAAAAGATACGTCTTAAAGGAGCGCTGTGTAGGATTTAGTGGCATCTAGTGGTGAGGTTGCAGATTGCAGAGGGCTCATTCCAAGCAAACAAAAACAACGATTCTTAGTTTCAGATGATTATACACTCATGAATTATGTTCCATATCTGCTAATAGATGCCCCTAAATGCTACACACCTGTCCTTTAATCAAGCAGTTGTTTTTCCATGTTCAACACAACTAAAACACACGTTCTGTCTCTTTTTCAGCCCCTAACATTCTAAGTGTGTCACTATTATTTCCCCAAGTCCTTTAGTTTCTGATGACAGGTGACTTTGTGTGTGTGGAGCGGGAAACAAGCAAAGAATTGAGCCATTGTTGTTTTCTTTGTTTGTGTCTTCATGGAATCAGTATGGGGCTGAATCCAAGATACCACTTCTGTAAATTCATGTCCAGGGAATAATCCTGTCCATGCTCACTAATCTCGCCCGTCTTCGTTTTTTCCACTTGAGGCTTAATACTTTATTCACTCTTTGATAGAGAGGCATGTATACAAGTCTACAGAGTGAGATCAACACCACTCTGTAGCTGTGCTGCATACAAACACTTCTGTTAATCTCCCCACTGTGCACCAATCATCACACTAACATGTCAGAAATATGATCTAAGTAAAGTAACCAGAAGAACATGTTTTTTAAGTTGCCATAATTAACTATTGGTTGTACATTTTGAATTTGATCAAATAAAAGTAAAACTATTCCAGGACAATATTCTCAGTTTTCATCTCTTAATTGTGATTTTAAAGAAAGATTTATGTTAATCCATCAATACAATATTAAGTAAGTGAAGTAAATTTATTGACCTACTTTTTTTTTTGAAACAGATAAATGAGAAAAGAAAACTGTAAACACAACAATATGAATTGCAGCATAACTGGACTCACCTTTAGCTGCATGATGTAATGGTTAATAATCAAAACTTGTGGAAAACAATCAGAGAAACTGAGAGCAGCTGCTGCACCGACAATAACTACCTCCCACTGTGATTGGCTGTTGCTCTTAATTGTCCAATTTGAGTTGAAATGAGACTCTGTCGTCATCAGTGGGCTTCTTGCTGCGCTCAGTCTGCTGCCATCTGCTGGAAGAATCCAGTACAGAATGTAAAGCACCTCCAAGTCTTCAGACCAATTCAGACTGGGAGCAGAGGGGAGGTGGATTGTATCAGAAAGTTACTGAATTACATAGATTTCATTTACTAACATGCATTTAAAAGCATTTATGTTTGTTAATCTGAACATCCAGTGTCTGCTGACTCATTCCTGGAGAGAAATAAAATCAACCAATCAGTTTATATAAGAAGCAACATCTACAAGAGAGTAGATTAGAATCTGAGACCCAAAATATGTCATTTTTAACCAACTTCTAGGACGAAACATAGGAGTGTTTTCTGACCTGGATGAAGAAAATCATTTGTCTGTGAATTAAAAATCAATGTTTAAAAATGAATCAGTTTCATGGTGTGACAGTTGGATAGTTTGGTTGGGTTTAAGAATAGGTTAAAGGAAAGAATAGTTTGGGCTAAAACAGGCAGAAAAAAAGAGAAGACCACTCTATGATTTAACAGTTTATTAATCCTCAGAGAAAGCAATCATCTGTTTACATAGAACTCCATAAATGATCGTCAAAGATGAAGATTTTACATGATGAAAGCATATAACCACAACCAGCTACTCAACATAACGGGATATAAAAGAAGGCAAAATGTTCCATTGTTAATATGTGGAAGCAAAATCAAACCAGCATGTAAATCGTTGTATTTATTCCCATTCCAACCATACAATGCAACCCTCAAAAGATGAATAAACAATCTATATTTTAAGAGAAAGACAAAACAACAACTTCATAAAGTAATAAGTGATCATTCAGGTGTTCCTGGATCACAATAAGGAGACAGAAGAACCTGCTACAGGGTCACATTCTTAGTAATCTTGTGAAACGTTCTAATTGACTTACATGTAGCCACTTTCCCCAATATAAAATCTGCTGTTGGAGATTCCTACATTTCCCAGAATGCCATTCCATAAACCCAGAGGATAAGGATACATAAAAGTCACACCACTGCAAAAACCCTGAGTAAATATATAGAACGCCCGTCACCAGTAGATTGGGTTTTAACGCTTAGTGCAGATGAAATTAAACTCCATGGAAGCATTCTTCTTGAACCACTTATGCTCTCCTCCTGTTTCCATGGCTCCAGACATGTCACATTCATCCATGTCACATTCATCCATGTCACATTCATCCATGTCACATTCATCCATCTCATGCTGAGGTTCCCAGTTCTTGTAGTGGACGGCCTCATCAGTGATCCAGAACCAGAAACCCAGAGTGCAGGTGTAGCGCAGTCCCGTCCAGACGTAGGGAGTGTTGGCCTGCTTGGCTACCTCTTCGGCCCATCTCTGCTTTTGAGGGTCAGTGATGGAGACCAGGTCACGGTGGTTCTCTCTGCAGTGAGTCAAGGCCTGCTCCCAGGTCTTGTTCTCCTTGATCAGGATCAGTTTATCTGTCACAGTAGAGATAGACACAAACACAGGATCATAGCAGCAGCTTTGTTGATGTTCTCTTGATGGTTGAGAGCACTGCGCTCCAATATGGTCACTTTAAATCACTGCCTACATGTTTGGTGCTGATGCTGATGATCTTTAAATGTCTTCCACAACTTTTAAGGGATCAATTGTTTTTATAATAGTGTATATTCACCTGAAAACAGTAATCTTTGTGTTTTGGTTAGAATGAGTCGTTTATATCAACATACGGAGTGGGTCCTCTTCAAGGAGCCGGCCGCCATGTTTCTACGGTAACCCAGAAAAGACAAATCAACCTGCTTTGACTACCCGACCGTGGTCGGTAAACACAGAGGGGACACCGTTGTTGTGGTCTCCAGGGACGGAAAACAAAAACACGAGAAACCAACGTTGGTCTTGATTCAACTGGTTGTAATCTGCAACCTCACCACTAGATGGTGCCATATCCCTACACAGTGGACCTTTAAGTGATCATTTATTTTATAGCAGCATCATAACAAAGTCTCTAACATGAACAGGATTAACATGAAGAAGCAGATGGAGCTCATGTACATAATAAGTACTCACCATCATAGCAGAAGAAGGGTTTTTTCTTACTGCATTCATCAGAGCTCCATTTTCCATTAGACACAGTCATAGCACACTTCTTGTCGTCTTCATCTTCAAATTGATCCGGATCCCAGAACCTGAAAGATAAACTACTCTCATCTGACCACCTCCAGGTGTCTCTGAACAGGCCGATCCAAACCTCTCTGTTATTCTCAGGCTCTATCTCAGTCTTGAATTCTTCATCATTTAACTGAGTGAGTCCACTGACCAGGTCAGTGTGATGTTCTCTGCAGTAGCTCTGAGCCTCTAGCCATGTCTTCATTTCGTTAAACAAATTGAATTTCTTTTGCTTTTTTTCTGTGGAATGAACAGAAAAACTTAATAAATACACATTATTATTAGTTATTTCCTCTCATAAAATCATATTTTCTTACTTTAAACATGTGAAATAAACATGTGAGATAGATTAACATGACTTCACTACAGTTTCAGATATTTACTAGATGAAAGTGTTTGGGATAATAAGGTGGATCACATCATTTCTTGTAGAACATTATACAAATTAAAGTAGTCTATACTTGATAAGGATTCATTTTGTTTTTATCCCCATACCTCCAAAAAAAAGATGAAGTATATGTCCACATGGAAAACTATAGTTAGACAGGGTGATATTCTGTATACACATAACATTATTAGCCACATGTTCTCACCATCGTAGCAGATAAATAGATGTGTCTGAGAACACGGGACATCGTGCCATTTGTGATTCACCATCATCACACAGTTCTCAGGATTGTTCCCATAATCATTCGGCTCCCCATCTTCCCATTCTGTCTCACTATCACTGAACTTCACCTCTGGCAGAGACCAGAGCCACGTCCTGTTCACATTGGTTTGGTTTTGCAGTCCAATCCAGGCTTCACCTTGATGACTTGCTGAGTCATTGAGTCTCTTCATGTCTGTCATGTCAAACACTTTGGCCAGGTCAGTGTAACGCTCTCTGCAATACGTCTGGGCTTCCTCCCAGCTCTTCTTCTCTTTAACTAAGTGGTACTCGTAGAGGCGACACAGACAGAAGGAACACTGACCTGATAACAGAGACAATACATGTGTTCAGTACTGGCGGTGAGAGAATAGCAAGAATGTTATAAAATGACATCATGCCCCTTCATTTAAAATGGGGCTCTGAGTGCTCTTAAGTAGTGTGAGACGTACAACTGTTGTTAGCTGAAGTGATTCTAGCTAAAAGAAATGAAAACAGTAGCAGATGATCCACTTACCCATCAGAATGAGCACAAACAGAGTCCACTGCATGTTTGCTCTGTTAGATGAAACGGATATTTTAGAGTGCAGTGAACCAAACACAATTATTTGAACAGCTTGTCTCCATCTGTTTGTTCAGTTATGATAAAAAAAACACGATCACTGCCTCCAGTATACACAGTTAAGTCTAATAAGGAAGAGGAATGGTAGGAAATATGCAAATGTAGTCAAACCAGAACTAAGAATACGCATGCATAAATGTATTTTATATTATCCCACATTACTTATTTGAATAAAATACAGATAACACAACAAACTAAAATGAATGCTTCTGTGTAAGCTTGTGATGTTCTGGAGTTTGCTTCTATTATCAGAATTATTGTCATTTTCTTCAATGAACAGGTGATACAAGGAATAAGAGGAACACCTTGTGAGATGCTATCGACCATGACAATGAATCAGTCAAGTCAACGGACTTCTGACTCAATGTCATGAAAAACTACACATTGTACTGTGAGCATTCATTCTAACTGATTGCATTATATTGTCAGGTGTTCTTGTTATTGTGTCCACAGCTAGAACATTACGTATTACACTGCAAAGTTGCAATTACAGTTGTGCTGTCGTTATGAATCATAAAATAAAGTCTGGTCAGGTTTCTGTATTATGAGTGAACAAACCCTACTGCAAATGATATTTAGTGTCATTGGAGAAGTAAGATTTGCTGATAATTAGTATTCACTAATACAACAATATAAAAATGTAAAAAAAATAAATAATCCAGAAACAGGCAGAAAAAGTAAAAGGTGCTTTTTTAGCCCTGAGTATTGTCTGCAGAGAAAGCTGCATGCTGGATTATTCATTTTTGTTCTCATTGTGTCCACACTTTATACAAAAACAAAAGTGAACATTGAGTAAAATTCAGATTTAAATACAATCAATTGTGATTATAAACCTTGTTAGAAATAAGCAGATTTGTTCTGTAAGTCAAATAAAAAAATGTAAAGTGTCAAATCTGATTTGATGTTGGATTACGTGAAATATAAACTGAAGAAAGACAATGTTTCTCTGTCCACCTCTGCACAATAAACACGATATTAAAATGACAGTAAAGAATGGTAACTTACATCTTGTGAGTCTTCCTCTTAGACGCTTCACGCTGGTGTCTCTCCTCACGTACTGATGAAGACTCACACATCAACCAGACAGATGCTCTCTTTTAGCCTCCTGAATGCCAACATTTGAATATTGAAATACAGAAGTCGGAGACGTCCATCACAGAGGAGAAAGGGTCCATTGATGACCAGTCATTTACATGATATAACAGGTAAACAAAGAGGAACACACTACCCTGTTGACTGTCCAACACGCAGGTGAACGACGTCATTCCAAAGAAATATACTAATAAGGAGAATACTTTACATTTATGTAAACTGTTCTGAAAATACACATTCTTGCTTTGCCAACAATTCAATTTGTAAAATCCAAAGTTAATATTTTCCTCCTGAGTTTGAGGGTTAGTGTGACGCCAACATGATTCTAAACCATTTTTTGGTACTTTTTCTATTCATTTATTCATACTGGCAATGTAACCAATCCCATCATTTCACGATGATATAGAATTCCATTACAAGATCAGTCAATTGATATGATCATGAATAAGTTTTGGGCTTTTGGTGTGCAGTTTATTTTTTACCAATGTATTCTAAACTACTCAAACATTGAAATGGCTCTGTTTACATTGTTACTGTTCATTTTTGATGCATGTTTACATACAAACAACACAGTAGAGTAAAAGATACGTCTTAAAGGAGCGCTGTGTAGGATTTAGTGGCATCTAGTGGTGAGGTTGCAGATTGCAGAGAGCTCATTCCAAGCAAACAAAAACAACGATTCTTAGTTTCAGGTGATTATACACTCATGAATTATGTTCCATATCTGCTAATAGATGCCCCTAAATGCTACACACCTGTCCTTTAATCAAGCAGTTGTTTTTCCATGTTCAACACAACTAAAACACACGTTCTGTCTCTTTTTCAGCCCCTAACATTCTAAGTGTGTCACTATTATTTCCCCAAGTCCTTTAGTTTCTGATGACAGGTGACTTTGTGTGTGTGGAGCGGGAAACAAGCAAAGAATTGAGCCATTGTTGTTTTCTTTGTTTGTGTCTTCATGGAATCAGTATGGGGCTGAATCCAAGATACCACTTCTGTAAATTCATGTCCAGGGAATAATCCTGTCCATGCTCACTAATCTCGCCCGTCTTCGTTTTTTCCACTTGAGGCTTAATACTTTATTCACTCTTTGATAGAGAGGCATGTATACAAGTCTACAGAGTGAGATCAACACCACTCTGTAGCTGTGCTGCATACAAACACTTCTGTTAATCTCCCCACTGTGCACCAATCATCACACTAACATGTCAGAAATATGATCTAAGTAAAGTAACCAGAAGAACATGTTTTTTAAGTTGCCATAATTAACTATTGGTTGTACATTTTGAATTAGATCAAATAAAAGTAAATCTATTCCAGGACAATATTCTCAGTTTTCATCTCTTAATTGTGATTTTAAAGAAAGATTTATGTTAATCCATCAATACAATATTAAGTAAGTGAAGTAAACTTCTTGATCTACTTTTTTTGTGTCTAATGAACTTATATGAAACAGATAAACGAGAAAAGAAAACTGTAAAGACAACAATATGAATTGCAGCATAACTGGACTCACCCTCAGCTGCATGATGTAATGGTTAATAATCAAAACTTGTGGAAAACAATCAGAGAAACTGAGAGCAGCTGCTGCACCGACAATAACTACCTCCCACTGTGATTGGCTGTTGCTCTTAATTGTCCAATTTGAGTTGAAATGAGACTCTGTCGTCATCAGTGGGCTTCTTGCTGCGCTCAGTCTGCTGCCATCTGCTGGAAGAATCCAGTACAGCATGTAAAGCACCTCCAAGTCTTCAGACCAATTCAGACTGGGAGCAGAGGGGAGGTGGATTGTATCAGAAAGTTACTGAATTACATAGGTTTCATTTACTAACATGCATTTAAAAGCATTTATGTTTGTTAATCTGAACATCCAGTGTCTGCTGACTCATTCCTGGAGAGAAATAAAATCAACCAATCAGTTTATATAAGAAGCAACATCTACAAGAGAGTAGATTACAATCTGAGACCCAAAATATGTCATTTTTAACCAACTTCTAGGACGAAACATAGGAGTGTTTTCTGACCTGGATGAAGAAAATCATTTGTCTGTGAATTAAAAATCAATGTTTAAAAATGAATCAGTTTCATGGTGTGACAGTTGGATAGTTTGGTTGGGTTTAAGAATAGGTTAAAGGAAAGAATAGTTTGGGCTAAAACAGGCAGAAAAAAAGAGAAGACCACTCTATGATTTAACAGTTTATTAATCCTCAGAGAAAGCAATCATCTGTTTACATAGAACTCCATAAATGATCGTCAAAGATGAAGATTTTACATGATGAAAGCATATAACCACAACCAGCTACTCAACATAACGTGATACAAAAGAAGGCAAAATGTTCCATTTTTAATATGTGGAAGCAAAATCAAACCAGCATGTAAATCGTTGTATTTATTCCCATTCCAACCATACAATGCAACCCTCAAAAGATGAATAAACAATCTATATTTTAAGAGAAAGACAAAACAACAACTTCATAAAGTAATAAGTGATCATTCAGGTGTTCCTGGATCACAATAAGGAGACAGAAGAACCTGCTACAGGGTCACATTCTTAGTAATCTTGTGAAACGTTCTAATTGACTTACATGTAGCCACTTTCCCCAATTTAAAATCTGCTGTTGGAGATTCCTACGTTTCCCAGAATGCCATTCCATAAACCCAGAAGATAAGGATACATAAAAGTCACACCACTGCAAACAACCTGAGTAAAGATATAGAACGCCCGTCACCAGTAGATTGGGTTTTAACGCTTAGTGCAGATGAAATTAAACTCCATGGAAGCATTCTTCTTGAACCACTTATGCTCTCCTCCTGTTTTCATGGCTCCAGACATGTCACATTCATCCATGTCACATTCATCCATGTCACATTCATCCATGTCACATTCATCCATCTCATGCTGAGGTTCCCAGTTCTTGTAGTGGACGGCCTCATCAGTGATCCAGAACCAGAAACCCAGAGTGCAGGTGTAGCGCAGTCCCGTCCAGACGTAGGGAGTGTTGGCCTGCTTGGCTCTCTCTTCGGCCCATCTCTGCTGGTGATGGTCAGTGATGGAGACCAGGTCACGGTGGTTCTCTCTGCAGTAAGTCAAGGCCCGCTCCCAGGTCTTGTTTTCCTTGATCAGGATCACTTCATCTGTCATAGTAGAGATAGACACAAACACAGGATCATAGCAGCAGCTTTGTTGATGTTCTCTTGATGGTTGAGAGCACTGCGCTCCAATATGGTCACTTTAAATCACTGCCTACATGTTTGCTGCTGATGTTGATGATCTTTAAATGTCTTCGCAACTTTTAAGGGATCAATTGTTTTTATAATAGTGTATATTCACCTGAAAACAGTAATCTTTGTTTTTTGGTTAGAATAAGTCGTTTATATCTACATACGGAGCGGGTCCTCTTCAAGGACCCGGCCGCCATGTTTCTACGGTAACCCAGAAAGGACAAATCAACCTGCTTTGACTACCCGACCGTGGTCGGTAAACACAGAGGGGACACCGTTGTTGTGGTCTCCAGGGACGGAAAACAAAAACACGAGAAACCAACGTTGGTCTTGAGGAGCTGCAGCTTTTATTTCCTCCGTACATTCACTCAACTACCTCTCTTCTTCCCCGTCTCTCTCTCTCTCTCTCTCTCTCTCTCTCTCTCTCTCTCTCTCTCTCTCTCTTCTACACAGACACTGGCTCTGATTCAACTGGTTGTAATCTGAAACCTCACCACTAGATGGCGCCATATCCCTACACAGTGGACCTTTAAGTGATCATTTATTTTATAGCAGCATCATAACAAAGTCTCTAACATGAACAGGATTAACATGAAGAAGCAGATGGAGCTCATGTACATAATAAGTACTCACCATCATAGCAGAAGAAGGGTTTTTTCTTACTGCATTCATCAGAGCTCCATTTTCCATTAGACACAGTCATAGCACACTTCTTGTCGTCTTCATCTTTAAATTGATCCGGATCCCAGAACCTGAAAGAGAAACTACTCTCATCTGACCACCTCCAGGTGTCTCTGAACAGGCCGATCCAAACCTCTCTGTTACTCTCAGACTCCATCTCAGTCTTGAATTCTTCATCATTTAACTGAGTGAGTCCACTGACCAGGTCAGTGTGATGTTCTCTGCAGTAGCTCTGAGCCTCTAGCCATGTCTTCGTTTCGTTAAACAAATGGAATTTCTTTTGATTTTTTTCTGTGGAATGAACAGAAAAACTTAATAAATACACATTATTATTAGTTATTTCCTCTCATAAAATCATATTTTCTTACTTTAAACATGTGAAATAAACATGTGAGATAGATTAACATGACTTCACTACAGTTTCAGATATTTACTAGATGAAAGTGTTTGGGATAATAAGGTGGATCACATCATTTCTTGTAGAACATTATACAAATTAAAGTAGTCTATACTTGATAAGGATTCATTTTGTTTTTATCCCCATACCTCCAAAAAAAAGATGAAGTATATGTCCACATGGAAAACTATAGTTAGACAGGGTGATATTCTGTATACACATAACATTATTAGCCACATGTTCTCACCATCGTAGCAGATAAATAGATGTGTCTTAGAACACGGGACATCGAGCCATTTGTGATTCTTCATCATCACACAGTTCTCAGGAATGTTCCTCGAATCATTCGGCTCCCCATCCTTCCATTCTGTCTCACTATCATTGAACTTCACCTCTGGCAGAGACCAGAGCCACGTCCTGTTCACATTGGTTTGGTTTTGCAGTCCAATCCAGGCTTCACCTTGATGACTTGCTGAGTCACTGAGTCTCTTCATGTCTGTCATGTCAAACACTTTGGCCAGGTCAGTGTAACGCTCTCTGCAATACGTCTGGGCTTCCTCCCAGCTCTTGTTCTCTTTAACTAAGTGGTACTCGTAGAGGCGACACAGACAGAAGGAACACTGACCTGATAACAGAGACAATACATGTGTTCAGTACTGGCGGTGAGAGAATAGCAAGAATGTTATAAAATGACATCATGCCCCTTCATTTAAAATGGGGCTCTGAGTGCTCTTAAGTAGTGTGAGACGTACAACTGTTGTTAGCTGAAGTGATTCTAGCTAAAAGAAATGAAAACAGTAGCAGATGATCCACTTACCCATCAGAATGAGCACAAACAGAGTCCACTGCATGTTTGCTCTGTTAGATGAAACGGATATTTTAGAGTGCAGTGAACGAAACACAATTATTTGAACAGCTTGTCTCCATCTGTTTGTTCAGTTATAATAAAAAAAACACGACCACTGCCTCCAGTATACACAGTTAAGTACACATGTTCTTTTACAGAAACAAGCAGTAAAAGTAAAAGGTGTTAATTTAGCCCTGAGTATTGTCTGCAGAGAAAGCTGCATGCTGGATTATTATTTTTTTCTCATTTTGTCCACACTTTATACAAAAACAAAAGTGAACATTGAGTAAAATTGAGGTTTAAATACGATCAATTGTGATTATAAACCTTGTTAGAAATAAGCAGATTTGTTCTGTAAGTCTAGCAAATAAAAAAATGTAAAGTGTCAAATCTGATTTGATGTTAGATTACGTGAAATATAAACTGAAGAAAGACAATGTTTCTCTGTCCACCTCTGCACAATAAACACGATATTAAAATGACAGTAAAGAATGGTAACTTACATCTTGTGAGTCTTCCTCTTAGACGCTTCACGCTGGTGTCTCTCCTCACGTACTGATGAAGACTCACACATCAACCAGACAGATGCTCTCTTTTAGCCTCCTGAATGCCACCATTTGAATATTGAAATACAGAAGTCGGAGACGTCCATCACAGAGGAGAAAGGGTCCATTGATGACCAGAATGTGATTTACATGATGTAACAGGTATGAAAGAGGAACACACTACCCTGTTGACTGTCCAACACGCAGGTGAACGACGTCATTCCAAAGAAACATACTAATAAGGAGAATACGTTACATTTATGTAAACTGTTCTGAAAATACACATTTTCCCATTTCCAACAATTCAATTTGTAGAATCCAAAGTCAAGTTAAATATATTTGTACTAATTTAATCTAAACTAATCAAACATTTAAATGCTCCGTTTACATCGTCACTGTTCATTTTTAACGAGTGTTTCACATTATTATCATGGTTTCTGATGTTTGTGTTTGAATACAAATTTGATTGTTACAAATCCAGCTAATAAAAACAGATTTCACAATACATTTACAATACATGTTGCTCCTAGACCTTTACAAACCTTTCTTTTCTTTTTAACCATGTTCAACACAACTAAAACACACGTTCTGTCTCTTTTTCAGCCCTTAATATTGTAAGTGTGTCACTATTATTCCCACAAGTCCTATAGTTTCTGATGGCAGGTGACTTGTTGTGTGTGGAGCGGGAAACAAGCAAAGCATGTAGATGAAGGAACACTGACCTGATGCCTGACCTGTTTCTCCTGGAGAAAAAAACCCATCACATTTACATGAACATAACAAAACTGCACAACAAGAATGAAGACTCTTATGTGACTGCTGAAAATGTTGCAAAAGGCAAATTAGTGCACACTGTGGTTTGCAGTGAACCCAAAGACTCCTCGTCTTTCCCATCTCTTTCTCTTATCTGAATCACACTGCCATGGAAACACTCATGGTCTGGTGGCTTTTTGTGTCTGGTTTTGCATCCCGGTGGACATCAGACAGTGTGTGGTATTCACCTCCTCATGCTGATAGAGAGCTGCGCACATGTTTCACCATCTGTATATTATCTACATATGACAAAACCTGAAGGCTAAACTTGAAAAGAACAAGAGCGCTCACACATTCATAGCTGTGCTCTATTTAGACACTACATGGCTCTTTAAAAAAAAAAAACATTGACACATGTGAAATCTCCAAATAAGTTAAATGATAATGATCATACACGCTTTGGCCCCTTAGTTCCAAGCAAGATCATTCTTATCTTAATCTTAATCTATTAGATTAGATCTTAATCTTAATCCATTAGATTATTGTATAGGCATGCACGGTTTAGAAACAGGATTCAGCATCATTTGAGCACTGAATGTTATTACATAAAACAATCTTTCATACAGTTTGCTGGTCTGTTTTAAGTCGGTCGTCTCTTTTATGTGATTTTTTTTAAACATTTTTACGTTGCTTTTGACTATTTGCTGTTTGTCCATGTATTTACTTGGTTAAACTTTTAACTCTATATAAAGATAAAAATATGAAAAATGTATTTTGAAGATGTCTTTCGAGAAGCAAAGATTCATTTCATGTGGGATAATCTGATATCATAATTTGAGAGGAAGTTTTTCCTGAACAATAAAAACGGTTCAGCAATAGTTAGAATTCAAAACATCCCCGTTACAACAAAACAGGTAGCATTTACTGAAAAAAACATTTTATTTGATTACTATGTATTACCAGTTGTCTTTGTCATTGTATCCCAAAAGATTTAAAAATGCAAACATTCAATTGCAAAACTTTTTTTTCAAAATTACCCAAATTATTGCAATATACAGTAAATGAGATTTGACACGCTCTGGGTTGAATAGAAGAACTGAATATACTGGATGTACTGTCCACCTCTGCAAATATACACAAACATTAAGTCTCACATAATACATCAGAGTCTGAACTTACTTCCTTTGATTGCTGCTTCACTCTGGTTGTCACATGGATGTCACCATTTCACCATATCAAATAGAAAACAATGTACTGTAAAAGCAAATCTTTAAGTCAACCTGCAGTCCATTTACTTTGAAATGTTTTTGTATTTAAAGACATGAATAAGTCATTGGCCAGAGATCAAGTTTAGTCCAAAAGATTTAAAAAGTCCCAAAAAAATAAATAAATCACTGTAATTTAACGATTATCAAGTGTTATGCATTTAAAAATGGCTCAGTAACTATGTTGATGAAGTTATATTATAATGTTATTTATTACCCAAGTTACATTCATGTTACATCTCTCCCAGTTAAATTGCAATAAGTGCTGTACATGATCTTTTTTTAACATTCACACACATTAGATAGCATTTGAAATACAAAATTCAAAAATTCTCATTCTTCAAATTCATGTTCTTCAGTTTCATTCATTGGGCCCTTTTCACAGCAGCCATTTTGACCACAGACCAGAGCTCTTGTCTTGTGTATGCTGGCTCACTGGAATGACGGTGACACAATCAGTTACACCGTTCACCCTGCTGTGACGTGTCAACATGGCTGCTGTGAAAAGGGTCTAAAGTCTCAAATTTGCATTTAATAGTCTCACAAATAATAAAAAGAATTAAACAATGTTAATGGAAAATTGACATTATGGAAGGAAAGTCTGAGAATATTGAATGAAACTGAATATTCTGAATTAACAGACAGTTTCTGTGTATGAAATCATCACACATTTTATTCACCGATACATATAGTAGACATTCATTACTTTACTTCCAACTGAGATTTGGGTTATTTATGAGTCATCGTCTTGCATCATGACTGACAGGTATCCTATTGCATGACTGTTCATTTATGCATATATAAAATGTGACATGATGCATTGAAACATTGCAGTGCACAAGTCATGGATACTATATTTATCCATTTTAATGTGCACTAATTGAAATACATTTCATATACTACTTTACTTATAACACTTATAATGCTATTAGTAAATAGCACATATCTTACAAAAAACAAGCAAGCTTTGAGAAGCTCATTTCTCAAAACAAAGAGGACCAAGAACAGACCCCTGTGGGACACCTATTCAAACTAAACGACCAGGGTTCTACCAGAGATAACGACAGAACCATTCAATGAACTGTTCATCTAGGCTACAAGGATGGTTCTCTTTATTTCAAATATTACATTTATATACACATTATAATATAGTAAAAAGGGAGTTCATTTTTGGAAACATCCCATGCGAGTGTTCATTCCTTATTCTCGATTTGTTTTCAATAATTTATGCATGTCTTTTCGGAGACCTTCATTTCATTTGATTCGTTTTTAAATTGAATGAGCTGCAACAATATATACAATATCTTTATAAACATATAGACGAGTGACAAATTAAAGGAAAAACCTTGATAAACGGCTGGAGATACCAAATGCAGATACTTCTATAGGACTGTAATACATGACACAATCAGTCTGTAGCTGATCTCTACTACTAGTTCAGAGACATTCTCTTTGGGTCTGGGTGTGTCTTGTATCGTTTTCTGTTCCAGGTTGTGGCTCTTGCCTGTAAGCATCACAGGGGTCCTCCACTCTTCCTCTCTCTTTGCTTTCACTGGCAGCTGTAGCCGAGTGTGGCCGACTAGGATGGCATCGACATCCTGAAGACAATCTTGAATGCAAGTATCTGCTTTGGTGATATCTTCCATCATTGCCTATAAGAGCTCTTGCGCTGAACGTTCTACACATTTTCTTTATGTTCAAATATTATAGAGGTTATTTTTTAACCCTCTGCTGGTACCAATTACACAAATATTTTTTTTTCTTACTTATTAAGTTTGTGTGGCTTAATTTAATGTCCATCCCTTTAATTTCCAGATTCATTGGCAGTAGAAAGTGAGCACGTTCTGCTGGTTTCCTCGTATCAACACCGCTGGACAGTGGAGGCCACAGGTCAGAGTATCCAGCCAGGCCATGTACAGAGCGCTGGTGCAGTCTCTGTGTGGCACAGGAAGGCTCCTGGGGGGGAAAAAAACATGACATTTACATGAACATAACAAAACTGCACAACAAGAATGAAGACTCTTATGTGACTGCTGAAAATGTTGCAAAAGGCAAATTAGTGCACGCTGTGGTTTGCAGTGAACCCAAAGACTCCTCGTCTTTCCCATCTCTTTCTCTTATCTGAATCACACTGCCATGGAAACACTCATGGTCTGGTGGCTTTTTGTGTCTGGTTTTGCATCCCGGTGGACATCAGACAGTGTGTGGTATTCACCTCCTCATGCTGATAGAGAGCTGCGTACATGTTTTACCATCTGTATATTATCTACATATGACAAAACCTGAAGACTAAACTTAGAAATAACAAGATCAAAGTTATTCAAAATCTTAATGGGATTATTCGAGCTGAATAAAAGCATTTAACCCTGAATGATAACAGGAATATTTGTAATACATATAAAATATGTCTTCCATGTAACAAATGCTGTACATTAATAAAGACACATGTCCTTATATCTGCTCACAGCTGCATTATAGTGTACTATAAAACCGTTAATACATGTTACTGTAGTGCTTATAAATGCTAAATTGTATCTTATTTCTTTAAATCATTTAAATGGGGAGCATCTCCAAATGATCGCAGAAATACTGACTAGTTAGAAGTCAGAGGGGCAGAGAAACGGCAGTATGTCATTGGTATTAATATGCACAATTTGCAGGACATGTAATGAGTTTGGATATTCTCATTGATCATAACTGAACTGATCATGTGAACTGTGTACTCACACGAGCACGAGAGCAGCGTGTTGTGAATTCCTCCGGATGATCTCATTCAGCCTCACTTTTCTCTCAGACTGTGAAGGGGGGGAAATTTGTTTATTCACACCGACAGAATCAGATCACAAGGATAGATATATACACACACACACACACACACACACACACACACACACACACACACACACACACACACACACACACACACACACATTTTTATACATACATACATACATACATATTTTTATCTATACATACATATATATATATTTTTATATGTATTTATTTTTTTAATTGCTCCCAATTTACACAAAAACAAGGACAACAAAGTTGAACAAATGAAGGTAAAAAAAGACAGTCCTATTATGTAAACATATATTATGTATATATAAATATAGTATACATAAATATATTGACACCAATGACAACAGCAACAGTATGTACGTAATGTACGTACACACACACACACACACACACACATATACACACCTTTAGTTTGAAGGCCTCAAACTCTTTGTCCGATATTTTCCATGGGGTTCTTTGTCTCAGTTCCTGAACCGAGACGCCTTCCTGCTGTTCATCGTGTAGCCTGAAGGGGGCGACACTGTCCACAAACCTACTGAGGCTTAGAGGCGGCAAGAGCAAAAGGACAGAAGTCAGCAAGCAATGAAGGATGGAGATAAAGTCAGAAATGAATGTATTATTTTAAAACTAAACATTTTTTATGTGACTATAGCATTTGTTTGGGAGCGGAGCAATCCATGCTTGTCATCTTGAAAAGCAACACTTTTTGGTGCCAGAGTCAAAACAAATTAAATACTGCACATGATGCATTTCATTTTTTGTAATTCGATTGTTTGAAATAAAGCTAAACCCAAAACAGCGAGGACAATAGCCTTTTATTACAGACTGATCCCCTAATGTATAAGTGCAAATGTTCAGATGTCAGTGAATGTTATGACAGCGACTGCGAGGGTTTTATGGACATACTTTTTGCCGTTGGGATGCCTCTCGCTGTCCGTCATGACTGTAACGTTGTTAAAATCCAAGCGAAACCTCTTCAGCAGAGCGATCATCCTAAAAGAAACAACAAAGTGTCAGCGCACAAACACAACACATTGATCTATGTGTACACGATCGTGTCCTAATCTGAATTTTTTTCAATGCATTGCACAAAATACCCCATAAATCTATCAGATTACAATCTGCAGCAATCAACCTGCATGAAAAAACGTATTAATATAAATACAAAAATAGGGTTTAAATGATTTTAAAAAAAAAGATACACTATAAATGAAGATCAAAGTCCTTACTGGACTGCAGACCAACAGGTGATTTATTCCAAAATTTGACACACAAGATATGAAGTTTTACTTTTTTTCCAACATCACATGACTGGATATAGAGTTGTGATGTTTATTTTATATTTTTTTATTTAGTTTAGGAAAAGTGAAGGCATGACCCAGACCTTATTTTCTTTGTTCATTGTTGGTACACATCTGGGCAGAAAAGCTACCTTGTGTTCACCAGAAACTCGTGGGAAAGGTTGACTTATTATTATTATCATTCGCTTATCCAAGGAGGTCAAACAGGGAAAACCTACTCGTTGCGGCCTTCCTCCATGTTTTGTTCATCTCCTACGATGAAGACCCTGATCTTACTGCGGTGCCAGCGTTTCCTCCTGGTGAGCAGGTAGGGAACCAGCAGAGTTAGACCTTCAAAGGAGAAGAAGTGGGATTGGTTATCTACACATGTTGACAACGTGTCATCTTGTGTGCTGCGCTTGCTTCGTCAGATCTCACCTCCATCGTCAGCTATCCAGTAGACGTCGATGGTCTTCTTCCCCTGGTCGTTCTGAAACGCTGTCTTGTTCTGATCACTGTCGCCTCTATCGGAGATGCCGTCCACTGTAACAGAAAGGAGGAGGAAGAGTGAGGCGAGGGGGCAATAATCATGATGACTCCGAGTCGTAAAACAAAGCAATAATGCACTCTGAGATGTTCCAATATTATAAAATACTGCAGTATATGGACCTGATATATCACCCGATTTCCTCTCAGGAGAATACTGGTCGTCATTTTCAACAGATTCATCCGGCTCAAAGCCCTGGTTCACTGGAGGAGAGGCAATACATTCCTCATCATTGTCTTTATTTTTTATATTGTACAAATATACGTCGTTGTTGGAAAAGCATGCAGAGAAAATAAAAAGACGAAGAGACTATGAAGTCTGGATATGAAACCTTCAAAATCAAACTGGTCAGAGATATCCAGCCCGTCCATCATCCTCAAGATGCACAAACAGTAGTTGGCGTCAAAGGTATCGCTGGAGAAAAGAGAGGAGAAGGAAGTTAAAATGGAAATGGGGATGCAAATTAATAACAATTATTCTTACTGCACCTATAGAGGCTGGATTTTAGCTTAGCAACAATGAATTTTCAAATAGTGCAATATTTCCTCACACTGTAGAGAGCTATGTAATCTTTCACAGCCAGTAAAACCGAGAGAGTCAGCTGCTTGATTTAAATCTGTCCCTTTAACTACACTTACTATATGGTGTTGATATAATCTTCAATGCTTTCAGGTGAACTGTCCCTCCAGTTGGTCTTGAAGCCCAGGACCAGAGTGTTAGGCTTCAGCTTGCCAAGACCAGAAGCCTTAAAAAAAAAAACACAAGAAAAATAATATTCAATGTTTAAAAAAAAATACAAATAAAAAACACAAAAAAGACAAAGATATTATGCAGGATGATCAAATATTTGTAGCACTTTGCACCCAATAGATGGCGTGTCCTAAAAAACAAATGAGAAGACATAAAGGGAAAAAAGACGATGATGGAACTTGTCGTCCTCTTGATCCGAATTTGAAGTCGGATAAACTCAGTTAATGTGCTTTGTGACGAATGAAGCTGAAGCCATTTCCCACGGATTTAAAACCGCATGCAGATGTCTCACCTGCAGCAAGTGTCGCGCTCCAACTCTGAGGCTGTCGGCAGTGAACGGAGTGTAAAAGGAGCGCACCTTCCTCCTGTTCATCCACTTCACCAACAAATCGGTGGTGTCCTGCGGCCGAGTTTGCCCGTCCTGCTCCTAGAGGAGTCGGGAACTCAATTAAGTCTTTTACATGATATAATAATAATGAAAGACATATAAAAACAAGCTAACATGACCAGTAAAACATTTTGGAGGAAAAGCTCCTGTACGGATGTTGAGGATTGGATGGTTTCTTTAACATAAAGGATATGCATCATCTCTCATATATCACTGACCATGATTATGTCTCCACAGATCATGAGGCTTATGTGTTTGGTGAAGGAGCCGACAAAGTCCACCAGTGCCGGTCGCTGGTTTGGTGGCCCGGTCAGGACGAGGCATTGTGGTCTGACGGAGCACAGATCAGACTCCAGTTCAAAGATGGATGAGACAAATACCGCAGACGTATATGCGTGTGATAGGAGGATTACCGATGCATGATATGACACTCACCTAAAATTCTTGACGTGATCCTCGACACCAGACAAAGATACGGAGTACGACAAAGCCATGTTGTATGTACCGGCCTGCACTGACGAACCCCAGTTCACCTCTGAGGACACCAAAAACACACACACACACAAGTGAGGTTTTTAAGGAAGAGCAGAGAGTGGTTGTTGCTTTGTAGAACATACAGTCTGTTTTGAACTTACTGGGCTTTTTGTAGTAGATGTATCCAAAGAGCAAGAAGATGATGCCGAAGGTGATGAGCGCCGCCCACCAGGTGAACATGATCATCAGCGCCACAGAGACCGCAGCTCCAAACAAAGCTGTCCATTTACTGTAGTAGTGAAACGACGGCCTCCAACCTAAAGGGGGGGGCAACAATATGAAATATGACTTTCGAGTGGCGCAAGGTGACCTCTCACATGACCTGACTCTGTGCAGTATGGCAACCGGAACAAAAATGTCCGTTTCTAGTCAATTTGCATTTTAAAAAACCATGTTGACAATTATTTTTTCATACTTCATTGTGCAATGGAGGGAGATTTGTTTTATGCTTTCGCAAATTGCGACCACATACAGGAGGACATCCTGGTGTTTTTATGCATGCTGCACTTGACATAATAAGTATTGGAGTAAACTTAATCTTTTTCTGGCATACTGAGTATGGGTATTGGAACGCATCTTGCGTCTCAAAGTACAGGAAGCAAAGTTTTAAGTAAAAGCGCCCTGGTGTACACTGACCATGAAGTGCTGGAGAGCATGGATAAGTCAAAGTGTTGGACTGTGTGGACTTTATTTCCCGCTTCCTGCAGATAGTCGATGTTGGTTTCTTTTAACCACGACCGCAATGTTTCCGTAAACCTAAATCTTGGCCTTAGCGGCGACTGGACAATTCCCATGGGTCGTTTTTGGAAGGCAATGACAAACGGGTAACTCACCGGGGGAGTTGGTGATTGAAGCGTAAAAGCAGCTGAAGTTGATGAGGCTGTAGGAACACAGGAAAAAGTTGGAGATCAAGGCTGCGATGGTGTTCAGCTCAGCTGGAACGATGAAGGAGGGAGAAATGAAAAACGCATTACACATCCAGAGCGAGATGAAGGTCATCAAACTTATGAAAATTCTCCTTAATTAAATATTTAATCATTATAACAAGAACAAAAATTGCACCCACCAATGAGAATGAAAGCCACAGCAATGAGGTAGCAGAGTACATAGGCCCGGAGTGGCTCCTCATTTTTCCCATAACCCTTTGCAAAGAATCCAATGTACGGGTAGATCTTGTCTCTGCATAGACACTGGCAGAGAAGGCAAACAATAGAAGCTCAATAATTGTTTGTCAATTCTTGTTTCATTGCTATCTTCGATTACAGAATTGTATAATTTGTGTACGTAAAAGTGCAATTCAGAACAAAGGCTTGGTTTCTCACCTGAAAGACTTTAGGGGCGGAGACGAGGAAGCCGAGGGCAGACGACAAGCTGGCTGCAAAGACACCAGCAGTGATGAGGTAGGAGAAAGCTGAAACTTGGCTCAGTACCTGGTTGGAATAGTATTAACATTATCATATTTTATATAACTATTTGTGAATAGAGATTGAAAACGGGCTTATTTTATAAAGCCAGTCTCACACCAGAGTTAGAAAAAGTTAGTTATATTTTGATTCTGTGACAGGAACTTGATACCTTTGTATTGTTGGCCAGACCATATGCACAAGACTGTGACTGGATGCATTTTGTGAAGTTCCAGCCCATGTTACATCCCAGACCCACACAGCCGTCGGTGATGTTTCCAGGCAGAATGTCACTCATGTTACCGGAGGCGTCCCGCAACACACACGACCCTGGAGGAGGATGAAGATGTAAACATCATAGTCCTGATGTAATGTTATATTTTAGACGCCGTTCATCAAGAATAAAAGGAATGTACTCAAACAGGATGTTTTAATGGTTAAACCGAGATCAAACCTGGGAACTTTGATGATTTTGTGGGAGGTGTTTGCTTGGCCATAGGGACTTTATATTAGCACCATTATGAGTTAAGAAAAGGTTTAACGGGTGTAGTGTGATGTCATGAAATGTTTATGTTGGAGAAAAATAACTTTTAGAATGATCTGTTCTTATTGTTTAACATACAAGGCTCCATGAAGTCTGTGGCTCCTGTGTGAACTCTCTTCACACTTGTTATCTCAGATGTTCCTTGTTTGGCAGTCACTGTGACCTTCTGTAAGGGACAATTGTATATCTTACTATACGTCAAGATGACATTTGCTTGTGCGGAAGGGGAGAAGAACGACTTCAAGACATGTCACGTAGCTTTATGCAAATGATTCTGCCAGCGCACTTGTGTGTTATCCACAGTATAAATATCAGAGACTGGGATAATGACTTTTACATTGGCCTCTAGTGAATTTCTCTAACAGTTTATGTCATTAAATCTGTCATATCTTTGCTTTTAAGTCCATTAACACCCCCACGAACATGCGGTACCTAACTTAAAACTTAAAAAAACGTGATTAGAATTTATTATAATCGTCATTTACGTTAGATTCATAGATGAAATTTGACCTCTGCATTTTACCCATCCCAGCATTTTAGGAGCAGTTGGCTCCTGTGAAGCGCCTGGGGAGCGATTACGGGTTCTTTGTCTTGCTCAAGGATACTTCGGCACAGGACACATTTAGCAGCCAGGGATCAAACCACCAACCTACCAGACGACCCCCTCTCCTCCCAAACTACCTAGCACCTCAAATAATCTCCACCAGTTCAGACAATTAAATCAAACCAATTCAAAATGAAAGCATGTTGATATAGCTTACCAACAGTTACAGGGATAATTATATAGCTGATTGTAGTCCAGAAAATGGCCATGAGGGTGCCTTTGGGGATAGCAGTAGCAGGGTCCTGCAAAAGGAAATCGCACACAGGTCAATATTTTGTCGGTGGCTGTGATGTAAAGTATCTGCATTCTTTCTCTTCATACTTTGAGGTCTCCAGAGATGTTGGCCCCAGACAGGATGCCAATGGCGGACGGGAAGAAAATGGCAAACATCTGGAAAAAGTTGTCTTCAGGTCTTCTCCAGTCTGGCATCAGGTTTGATATGAAGATATCGCCTGGTGACATGCAGCAAAAAAAACACTCTACTGTTCTCTGATAAACTTAAAAAAGATATATACTTTAAAACTTGCAATGACACAATGTATTAAAAAGGCAGTGTGTCCCGAGAAGCCTGAACATACTACGGTATCCAAAGATGCCCAGGGCTTGTTTCTCTTGAGTGGTGGGTAAGAATGTGCCCACCAAGAAGTTGGCAAACGAAACCAAGATAACTATAAAGAACAAAATCTGGGCCTGAGACACAGAGACAAATGAGAGAGAAGGAGAAAACAAATATGAGTAAAAAGGTAGTCAGCGAATAAAGTGAGATGCGTCAGGATTTGCTCACCTTGGACTCCCATTCCATTCCAGCCAATGAAATGACCAGAAGAACAGTCACTGTGATCACGCCCACAATGCGGACGTCATTGATCGAATCGACCATGACAACACCAAACTCCTACATTAAAACAACCAAATTATTCACATAAACACAAGAAACCAAACATGAAATGTATGCATGTTGATTCAATTTTGGGTAAACTTTCTGGGGATTTGCATATCACTTAAAATGTTTTTGAGTTCATGCTTATATTAATATACTCATTGATTAATTTCAGGTTGTCAAATTCTCCTGGACCATGGTGGCCAAACTACGACTAGTGGTCCAACTGCAGCCCACTGCACGTTTCTAAATGGCCCACTGTGAATTATTACCTGCAACAAATCACGGACCACCTCTGCAAAGCCAACGGTGTTGAGTGCACAGGCCAGGGCGTTGGCGAAGGAAAACACAACTCCAATGGGACCACCAATTTCAGGGCCCAGAGAGCGGGAGATCATGAAATACGCCCCACCTGAAAATGATGTTCAATCAAAAAAATAAGTTACACAGAGACATGGTTATCATAGATTACTGTAGATCAGTAGTTTGTGAAAAATAGAAGTGTATCACACATCTAGCACATGAACAAATGTTTATACACTGGATAAAACCAAACTGCAAGCATCCTTATGTCGGATGTTTTCAAACCTTAGCACTCTTCAAGTGCATGACTTTGAGACAGAGCATATGATGTGACTGACCTGAGGTCACCCTCCCGTTGGTGGCGATGGCAGAGATGGAGAGGGCAGTTACTGAGGTCACCATCACAGACATCAGGACAATAAGCCAGGTCAACACTGAGATGAGACAAATTAAGTTATTCATCATTACTATCAGGTTTGAGGTTTCATGTTGCTCCATCATTGCCAAAGAAAGGCCTGTTTCTGCTACTTTTCTGCCTCTGCATGACCAGATGGATGTACTTTACATACATGCACCCCCTCAACTATAGAAGCTTTAGATATTGTATGACATGGAATTGCCATAAAACAGGAAGTATGTAAGCAGGCCGGTAGGCTCTTTCAGTGTCTGTTGGTTGTAGCGTTTTGTGAGGTGGAAAACAAGTACTGTAAGTAATGTACATGAAAGAGGTTGTGAATCAGTTAGAGTCATCACTGACCACAGAAAAAACAACTTCAGGGTTTTACCCTGCATTGAGATAAAACGCTATACCAGCAATGTGCACACACCATTCTCATGCAACATAATGCGTTAAGGTAAACCAACTAAAGTCATATAAGAGGGCGAGCAAGGCGCAATGGACTGTTACAGCCACAAAACAGAGTGAAAGGGACTAATGTATGGAGGGATGAATGAACTCACAAATGCCGGCCTGAGATGTGATCCACGAGAGGCGGAGAAACAGGATGACTCCCCAAATATTCAGCATGCAACGAACCTGTGACGAAAGTACGATAAAAACAGCCGAGTAAAATATTTGTTAAGATATGTCAAGTGTTATGTAGCCTACACGCAAATACAAGTTTGCTCACCATGACTCCAGTCACCCAGCCAAATCTAACAGGACCTTTCTCCTTCGCTTGTGATTCTGGAGCACTGCCAACTTCTGAGTCTGTATTGGGGACCTCTATATCCGCCTCCAACTCCTGAGAAAAATACATTTTATACAATGAAAAACATAAAATAGCCTGACGATAATGATGGTGTGAGTGGAAATGTATTCATAGCAATGGTCTGCTAAGTTAGATGATAAGAGATGGAAAATGTACCTCAAATGTCCTGCGGAGAAACTCAAGAGATGGGCGGCTCCTCGAGTTACAGTTTGGCAGTGTGCTGGCATAATGCTCCAGCTGTGGCACCAGGTCTAGCGTGCTGTAGACGGAAGACCGCCGCAGCTCCATCCTGGAGCCCTGTTGCTCTGATGCACTGTTGAATAAGAGGGGTTGTTTTAAAAAAAAAAAAAATATATATATATATATATATATATATATATATATATATATATATATATATATATGAAATAACTTCATAATATGAAAAAATAACAGCAAACATTGCAGTAAATATTGAAAGTAATTTGCAATTGTCATGAGCTGCAGTCCCTTAAATGGCCACTAGATTCTGCTAGATGCTGAGAAATTCTTTTGATGTGACAGAAAAAGCTTTGCTGGCATACAAATACTATATTTATGACTTTGGGACAGCAAAAACTTTAAAATCAATTAATTAATTTATCACTTTTGCGTTTACTTTCATTTTGTCGGTTTCATTTGAGTTGAGTTGTAGTTTAAGAAACTAAGACAATGACTTAAATATGGAATAAAGGATATGACAGTTTTGCCAAGGTGGTCTCTAATTTAAAGAAAAACCTTGAAATTTGATTTGTAAAGTGAAAATGGACACGACAGTAAACATCACGAACCTTGAATCCGTGTCCGAGACGACAATGGTTGGAGGAATTTGGAGGTTACCATCTCTGACTTGATCCGGGGCCAACCCGTCACGTTTGGATGTTAATTGCCCCATCGGCACGTCTCACTGATTCATGTGCAACAGAATGGGTAAAAAGGGCTGACAATACAATGAACAAATTATGAGAAAACTTGTTTTTACAGAAATGATGGTCCTAAGAGATGCTACCTTGGTCCTCAACCAGTGACCACGTCTTTAACTAACTGTTACTAAGTCATATTGGTCTCACTTGGTCCCAACTGAGGTGGTTTTAGTTAAATCTTGACAGGACTGATAGGTCACGCAGAAGTCAGAAGTGTTGTTGAGTCTCTTGGTAACTCATGGAGGCAAAGAAAAGGTAAGCCGATGGGTTTATTCCATTTGTATTCATTGTTTGTTTGTTTTTAAAAACACGTTCATACTCCCAACTCGTCAAATACCACTGCATGGTCAGTGGCCCTGAGCTTATTACCATCTAGGTACTTCTCAACAATTTTTGACGTGTCATGGATGGCGTGTCTTCTCAAAATAAACTTCTGTGTGCAGGAAAAGTGTCGTTTTTGTAGGTTAACTTTGTTTTTAAGTTTGTTTTTGCAACAAAACTACTTGGTCAGTTTGTTGTGTAGCTGGAAGGACACTAACAGCAGTCTGCAGGGTGAAAGTCCTGCGTTGAGTGACTCGAGTGACATCAATTGAGGCAATTTGTCAGACTTTGTGCAGGAGCAACAAAGGGCTTTATAGAATTATTTTCATATATGCAGCAAGAACTGTAAAAAGACTGATGTGTAAATTAGTGTTCAGCGTAGCTTTAAATACACTGTAGGTGGAGACTAGATGGTCCATTTAAGCTCGTACATGTTTTATTTCACTGATGCTGATTCATCCTGTTCAATGAACTCTTTCTCGTTTGACTAATTACTGATGAAGTATAAGTCTTGAATGCGCAGCAGTATGTGGGTGTCTTCTTTTCTACTAGATACTGAGCTCATCTATGAGGCACCTGCATAAGAAATGGGGAATGTGCAAGTCTTTAATAATCTGCGAGACAACTGTTGACAAAAGATCATGACATTGTTGAGGGTTATATTATGTAAAATGTCCTTGTATGCATTTCTTTCAAGTAAGACAAAGATACATTGTTATAAATTGTTGCAAATATACAAGATAATATATATTTTTCATAATATTGTAATAACCTATAAATGTAATAACCTTATAATGATATAAGTCGGCATCTGGTTTTATTTTGATCTAAATTAATGCATATGCATTCATTGATTGATAAGTTAAACAGTGAAAAAATGTAATAAACTCACAACAATAACTGAAAGTGTATTAAATCATAATACAACTTTAAATATGATTAAGCCTTTAAATGATACTGACATATGAAAACATTTAATTAGTATGCTTTTTAGAAGAAAATAAGTTTACAGTACTCACGCAGGTTATTTCTATTCCAGACGAATAAGCTGTTGTCAATGGATGAAATATGCTCCTTTGACTTCTCACTGCGACTCTTTACATTTATACCTTCACAGAGGGGACATCCCCTCCCAGCTTACCTCACCTTCCTCCCATCCCCCCCACCCCCACCACACACACACACACACACACACACACACACACACACACACACACCACTAAAAGAAATGGAAGATATCACAAAAGGTCATTTTGTTCTATTCTGATGTCTTACTTCATGAAATATAGCATGACTCAACTTACAATGAAGATAACATCTTTTCAACTTGAAACAAACCTTCAAACAAATTGGTTCACACACACTCATCTTTACATTATTTTTCAGTGTCTGTTGTCAATATATTTTTTCCAACCCATAACCAGGTAGCCTCATATTTTTATGTTTTCCTTATCTCGTTTCTGGTAGTTGTTTTCTGAGAAAAATACATCTCAGTGAGTGTGTTTCCATGTTTCTGGCAGCAGCAACGGCAAAGTTTGTAGTAAACAGAAGATCAAGGGGGTGGTTAAAGATAGACACAGCTGAGCAGACTGCAAAAAGAAAAATGTACTATTTACTGTAAACTCATAACAAACACGATCTTTGATTTTTCTTTGATTTTCTTGAAAGCACACGGCAAAAATATCACATTGTTGTGGTTTAGCACAACAATGTTGACAACAAAACACCAACACAACAAATAATTCCCTATTTAACTTCGCAACATTTAGATGACATGAATAAGACATAAAAAAGTAATTTTTATAAAAATCTCTTCAATGATCTGGCATCAGCATGTCCTGACACCAACATCTAAATGTATGCAGATGACACTGTAATTTACTTGCATGGTAGCAAAATGGGACAAGTTGCAAATTAACTCACTAACTCCATGGTTCATGTAACTGCATGGTTAGAGCAATGCTGTTAACAACTAAATGTATCCAAAACAGTATGGATGTTTTTTACCAAAATAAACTCTGGTAGTGTAGAGCCGGATGTTTTTGTATCTGGGGAGAGGGTACAGGTTGTATCTGACTACAAATATCTTGGAGTACTTTTTGATTCCAAATTATCATTCAAATCTCAGATGAAAAAGTTCTGTAACCGGGTCAAATTTAATTTATCAAATTTCAGGTTCACACAAAACTACATGTCAACAGAGGCAGCTAAGACATATATGCTTTCTATGGTTGTTTCCCATATTACTTACTGTTTAACAACCTGGTCACAGGCTAGCACCACTAGAAGCATTGTATACAAATATAATAAACTCAAAAATCTGTTCTTTCTCATCATTGCCCTATACTAAAAAAATATAACTTGTTTAGTTGGGAGAACATGATTAAATATGTGCATGTCTGTCTCATGTACAAGATTATACATGACTTGACCTCTCCTCCACTCAGTTTGTTATCACAAGAACAACTGGATATCGGCTCACAAGAGGTGCATCAAGAGGGGATTGCATTATCCCACTCAGGAAAAGTGCTTTCAGTCAGTCTGCATTTTCAGTACAAGCTGCACTAGAATGGAACTCCATCCCAGTGACCATTAGAGAACTACAAACATACAGTTCATTTAAAGCTCAACTAAGTCTTTTATTGTTGTTGAGCTGTGTCTGACTGATTTATATATTTCACATACTCTGATTTATATATTTCACATACTCTGCACGCTTTTATGTTTTGTGCCTCTGACATGGATGTTTTTTAGTGTCTAACAATTGCAGCATAATATTGTCTTTAGTCCATGTTTATATTTAACATCCCTCATTTTATTTGCTTGTGTGTGTTGAATTTGAGAGCCTCTGTGTTGCATGTCTTGTTAGTACACAATGTTTGCGAGTCTCCTGAATGATGATACTACGTATATTCATATTCTCACTTTTGTCATTGTTTGTGCACGCATTGCAAAGCATCAATATTGTATAACCTTTTAAATTTAATCTGTTTTTAAGTTTATTTTGTAACATCTGCCTTTTGGGACTACATATGAAAAATAGCCTCTTGGCTAACTCTGGCGCATTTACAGAAATGTTTTTATTAATGTGCACTGTCCCTTATCAAATAAACCAATAAATACAATTTAAAAATAATGTCTTATTCTTTTCAGTTATTCTGAAAAACAAAATTGTATTTTATTCCAATTTGTTCCAGATAAATGTTTTTGAGTAATTAAAAAAAAAAAATTACAAGAACTTCAAAAACATCTATTTTTAAATACAATACTAATCCTGAATGACAGTGAATATTTTCAATCACCCTGAGATGAGGCAACAGCTGGGCGGAAGAGTTTGTTTCCTGACTCAAGCTACGTTTTCTCAAAATTGTTGACTGGAGATGACCTAGTAATGTGTGTATGTCAACATAGAAACTCCGGGTACTCCTGGCAATGTTATGTCAAAACAGACTTTTAGACTCCATACTGACTTCCTTATTTAAGGTAAGAAACTTCTTGCAGTGTATTTGTCATATTACCCAGCTATTATTAAACCTGCACTCTACATGTTCACAATGCCATTGTACCTTGGTCAAAGTCACTTGTTACACCCACACGGGAAGAGGAATCACTAAAGTAGGCGTCTACGCAGAGGCCTTGGGATATTAAGTGAAGACTCCACTTAAAATAATTACTGTGTGACGCTCGTGTGTAATGTTACCTGTCATTATTGGCAAAATCAGATAGAACTCTATATATATCTACCTCTATGAGACCCTTCAAACGCTCAGGGTTGTGTAACAGAGGGACGTTTGAAAGGTGTCTGACTCGTCCGTGACCTCCGTGAACTTGGAGAGCGTCCGTCATAATGACGACGCTTGTAGTTCACTTTGTAGGTGAGGTCACATTAAGAGAGCATTAAAAAAGAAAAGACACCTCAGGGTTCACAAGGGCGATGTATAAGGGTCTGATGACAAATTAAATAGGTGGAATGACGTGATGATGTGCGTGTGGACTTCCCAAGAATGCAACGTTCATACGGTTCCTCCCTTGGCTCTCCCTTTTTAGCCCTCTGACAGGAAACGTGCAGTCGTCTGCATCGTCGCAGGTACAGCGACACTTTATGGAGACCAAAAAGGACGAGGAATGAGAAGGGGTAGAGATGGAGAAAGTAAAACCGGATGTGAATGATGTTGGGGTGAAAAGGAACCCCACGAACTCTCCACCAAAACCAAAAACACGATGCAGCAGATACAGAATCAATCAAGCAGACACTAAAGCATGTCGCCCTCTTCACAATCCCCCTTAAACCCTCAACAAGGACCCAGATCTCTTCTCTTGCATTATTCCCAGCATAACGTCTCCGGGGAAGAAATTAGAGGCTAAATAAGAGGGAGGTGTTACAGGGGCTTCAGTGACAGATGATAATAATGGTGGAAACGGGTGCCTTGTGGAGACGTCTTCTTACTTTAAAGTTACCGTGGGGAACTTTGAGCTGGATATGAAACGGTTTCAATTGAATTCTGATGCCTTTATATGACCTATATCAATACATTACACAATCAGTGAGAGGATCGGCTATTTCTGTACAGGTTTTCTAAAAAGCTGGAGAGCTCAGCGTCCGGCAGCAGCGTTTCCTTTATTGCCTCAATGCTCCGCCAGGGGACAACACCGATCACCGGGCTGCTGGAGACCCAGGCAGTCTTTTTTTTAAAAAGATATGGGAAGCCGGTATCTGCTTTAAACAAAAGTTCACATTAGATCTCCAATGGAACTTTTGTTACAGGTGAACAGTTGATATTGTTGGTGCAGCATTCCTGCCAGTTCTTCTGCATAGGATTTGAAAATATGCCACTTTGGCTCCATCTGGTGATGCAAAGAAGAACGACCCTGTCCTCACGAAATCCTCTCCCTATTTCTCATTTCTGGTTGTGGAAATGACAGGATCTCCTTATATTTCCTAACATTGTAAGTGCTATACTTTTGGGATTTTGAGTTGAAATAGAGTAATTGGGATTCAGAAATGGAGAAGAATAGAGCTGCTGCTAGTTTATTGTTTGTGCCAAACACATTTTTTCATTTAACTAAAGAAATAGTGAAAAATGTCATAATCACATCAGGTAACAAGGTAATGGTAATATCCTCCCATAGCTTGTCGAAAAAACCTCAAGATATTCAGTTTACATTCAACTTAAATGTTTAGAGAAAAGCAAATATTTCCATTTGGGAAACTAGATCCAGTCCTTTCCAAAAAGCAATTAATCGACCGACATGTCAGCTTTACTCTTCTCATACACATAAACTGTAGTTAAAGGGCCAGGCAGACTGTTTTAACTGGGTGAACGACACCATCTTTTCAATGACAGGGAAAACAGTGAAGATGCGAAAAGATGAACACACTGCAGGAGATCTGGTTTCCCATCAACCCAACAAGCTGAGGGGGCAGGTTTGACTCACCCATAGCTGCAGGGTTAGGTCTGCATCCTGGAAGCGACTTCTGCTGCTTCTGCTCAGACCTTCTCCTCCTTTTTTTATTTTTTATCTTTTATTGAGGCAGTTCAGGTTTGGTTTAATGGGTAAAAAAAGGTGTCAAAGTTCTAAATTTGCAAATTGTCACACAGTCCAAAAAAATAAAAAACCCATTCAGGGTCGTCTCGGTGGGACACAGCTCATCTCCTCATGCTGATCCTGGCACCTCAGGTGTTTTCCATCAGTCGCTAATTATGTGTGGTGTCAGTGATACTCACCTTCACACACTCCTACTTAGCAAACTAAAAGACTTTTTCTTTTTCAACAACGAACTGAGAATTCGTCCCATATCCAACAACTGGCCATCCAGCACGATTATGCAACACCCGGCTTGATGTTTTGAAAGTTCACAGTTCAAAAACGTGACTTTAGGCGGAGCTGTTGGGCACTATAACAAAGTCAGAGATGAATCAAACATCAGTCACCATCCTCACTATCCACACATTTTCGTTGGGGCAATAAAATTGTATTTCCTGTCATCTGCTCCCAGTCTGTGTCGATTTGTCTCTGTATGTCTGGGAGCGACTACCTGACATGCTGCGACAAAAGGAACTACTTTTCTGCTGGGCGTCTGGATGGTGAGGTCTTTGTTGGTAACTGACAACGGCCAACACCTGGATGCTACACTCCTGAGGAGAACATCTGGTTTAACACTAAAGGATTTGTCAAGTTAAGTGGTCCTCCATCCATCCAACTGTTTACTTGATGGGCGGGTTATATGTGGCGGGAGGGTCTTTAGCAAACACTGCAAGGGATACAAAGTGGGTGCATCGCTGTGGGAGCTATCATGCCTCATCCATACACCGATCTGGCAGCTTCCTGAAGTCTTTTGTCATTTAAGCACCGGTTGATTCTTTTGTCTGGCTCAAGAAATCCCAAGGAGCTGTCGTTTATAAAAACTAAAATAATGAATGAGATGTTGTTGAAGGAACCCTAATGCACAGCTTGAGGTGGGGGCTTCAGGGCAACCAGATCTATGTTGATTACAATTGGCACATCAGAGACATTGAGTCTGAGAAGAGGAGTCTGAGACAAGTCTGAGCAGTTTCGAGCTTGAGTCAAGGCACATCAAGGTAGGCTTGCACGTTGGGGGGGGGGACGTACGTCTTGAGTCTGATCTCATCATGACGTCATACGAAACCCTGCGACACAAACCAGGGGCTTTTGAGATTGAAAGACGTGGGCAGGAAGGACGCGAGGGGGTCGGATGCAATTGGTTGCACCATGGGAAATGTAGGACGTCAAATTAAATGAATTGACGTTTGTGTAAATTCCAAGAACGCAAAATATATTTGTACTCTGTTCGCTCTCCAACACTTCAGTTTAACCACTTCAATCCTAAATGATGCTCAATGACGTCAGGCAAGCCACAACGAGTGCTCTCGCAACAGTTTTGTCCTATTTATCTGTTCACAAACAGCTTCCTGTCATCAGTGATAGAAGTTGATTACAGTACTACTTCTTGCATTCTCTTTTGTATTATAAACTAATAAAGACGTCGCTCTAAAGCCATTAGCTTAATTGCTTTTCTGCCCAACAGGTTTACAATCTTTTACCATTTATTTCATCTCCAAGTCTTCCATTTAGAACTCCAAATTGGCAAAGTCTTTAAGGAGGAATAACACAAAGCGGTGATATCTGAACTGCAATAGAGCGTTTGATCTCCCAAAATCATGTAACGTTATCAATTCAGCAATGAGACATATAGCTAGAAATATAAATGCTAAACAGAGTCGCAAGGAAATGAGGCAAACAATAGTTCATGACATCTGAGTTCTGAGTGATCACTGATTGAATCGTTGCTGATGTTTGAGGAACTATAATTTAAGAAATGTATCTATTTGATACCTTTCTTAAAACGTTTTCCTGATCAGCTGCTTCTTCCTTCATGGTTGTACTTTGTCTTTTGGTACTCCTTCAGACACAAACTAATTAGAAAATCCAATGAAGTATCATTACAACAAATTACTTTTTCTTCAACATCACCTCATAAAAATGTTGTTTTTCCGTCATTTCACATTGTACATACAACTATGCCAACAACTCTTCAACTCCACATCAAACTCTTCTATTCTGCTGGGCTTAAACACAGTCCAGTGGGGCGTCATTTAAGCCTTCAAAGGACTAATTCCCTTTTAGAAAAGAGGAGGCTCGCTTGATATTCAATCAGGTCCACCAGGTGGCAGAGTATGTAAAATTCACTAATTAAAATCCTTAAACCACATCTCGTGGGTTTCTTCAGCAGGCAGATTGGGTTTATTCGTTGTTATCATCTGACCACAGGATGAAATTTCAATCAAGTATAGTTGTACATGTTGTGGGGATGGTGAACCGTCCGTCTGGCAGAAAGCATCAAAGACACCACACAGTGTTTTGTTGCTATACTGCTGACTATAGGCGTAGTCAGGTGTCCTGTAAAATCCAAAGGTCTTCAGTGCCCTTACCCGATGCAATGACCTGGCCTGTAAACATGAGATTGAATCATTTGTCAACATTTTTTTTCAATAAAAAAAGATAGGAGGACATCTCCCTAGCGATGATTAAGGGTCAGCAGATAGAGGTTGTCCAGTCGTACAAATACCTTGTTGTCTACATGGACAGTAAATTAAACACTGATGCTGTATTCAAGAAGGATCGGTCAAGATTCTTCTTCTTGAGAAAGGTTTGATCCTTTGATATCAGCGCACACATATCACAAAACGTCTTTATGTTTTTTTAGCAAGGAAGCTAGTGTCCTTTTTTATGGTTTCCTAGGTCAAAAATGGACCTTGGAGCTTGAGATTCATGGTCCTATACGAGGACAGTGTGTGGTTGTGTAACATTCTTATTAAACATTTTTGACAGCACCAAACCTCTTGGTTGCTACAGCTGCTACGGAGCCGCCAGCACTTCGTCGTCGTCCTGTACTTGGATGTCGTCATGCTCGGATCTCTTGATGTGACCCTCCAGCTTTAGGTATCCTGTCAATTTTGCTCAGTGATTCTTCAAGCTTTTGAGACTAACTCTGACTCTAACTTGGCCGTTTAAAGTCAGGGGTTGTGAAATCGTGGTCAGAGATGATGCAGGTAAGAGCGAAGGGAAGGATGCGTTGGGGAACTGTTTCATATGCAATGATCTGTTCATGCGGCTGAACATTGCGTAAGTGAAAAGGACAACTTTGTTTTGCAAGCCATGTACATCATGTACTCGTTTGGACCTCTTGTGAAAAATACACTGCAGCGGAAATTCAATATTTAGAAAGCTTTATTAAGTTAACAAATGTTGTCTTTTGTTTTTGAAATGTAAAAGCACATCTAGAATATATTTGATAATTTACATATCCAAATACAGGTTATTATTATGTAAATAATTAGCGAGTTTTTGAATGTAAAAGAGACATAAAATATACAAACAAATGATTGGAACACTGCTTTGAATTGAAAAACAAGCAAACACAAGGACGAATGTTTTCTGGGCGACGGTTTTACCTGTGATCAGGCCATGCTAGCTCTGTGAGGCTATATACTTAGGAATAGTGGTGCTTTGAGCTAACTGCACCATCTTACTTTCACGTGTTAGCATGCTTGATAATTACCACTAGACACAAAGTAAAGCTGAGGCTGATGGGAACTTCGCTAGTACTGCAGGTATTTGGTCATGAACATTAACGTGTGTACCAAATTTCACGCCAATCAATCCGATAGTTGCCGAGGCACTTCACTTAAAAAAACACAAATGGCAACCTCATTGTGGCGCTCCGGCAAAAGTCTGGATCACCGAAGCCTTAGGGATTCATCCTCTGGGGAACATGAATGTGTGTACAAAATAAGTGCAAGATCTATTTAATAGATGTTTTTTTCTTTATATTTCATTGGATAAGTGAAAACTTTGACCCTCTGGTTGTAAAGTCATTATGATTCATCTTCTGGGGACCATGAGTCTGTGTCTAATCATTTAATTAAGAAAAGTAGTCCAGGGAAGATTGGGTTTGGAGCTGAAGCGCTACACTTTCTGCTGAACACCGGTCAGAGTCTTGAGTTCAGGCTCGTCGACCTCTTTGCCTGCCACACTGCTGCTCCGGTCCTTGCTCTTGCTTTTGAACGGCCTCCCCAGTTTTGTCGACAGCGTGTTCAGGACGGTGTTCTCGTCCGCCGCGGAGCCGCTGCGGCCGCTGCGGGTGAAGATGGACGTGCTCCGGCTCTCCGAGTTGGTGGCCTCGAAGAGCTTGCCCATGAAGCTGAGGCCGGCCTGGCGGATGTGGGAGCTGCCGGCGAACACGTAGAGAATGGGGTTGACAGCACTGCTGAAGTACGCAAAGGCCGTGACGTTGGGACGGGCTGCGAGGGCCGCATTGATCACTGACTTGTTGCCCTGTGACAGACCCACCACCTGGAGGATGGAGAGGGAGGTTAGAAGAAGGGAGGAAACAGCAAAACTAGTGCAAAGAAAGAAAGGTCTCCCCAAAAAACAATGAGGCTGGTGAAATTACCAGTTCGGAGACATACAGAGCCATGTCATTTCCTCTCTAAGAAAGAGTACTGGTCACTTCCTGCAGCATGTTTCACACCAAAGGCTACGAGGAAAGGGGAGGACATACGCCCTTTGAGTCACTTGATGACTTTTAATGTGAAATATCTGTGCAGGAAGTGTTGACTTTCATTGTGTCACAGCAAAGTACAACCAGCTGCAGATTAACAGTGAATGAGAACGGCATGTGTTGTTTGTCGATGTTGCATTCGCAACAGACACCATCAACAGAGTCTTAAAATATCATATTTATAAAACCGTAAAATTAGGGGAATTCGGGGGGGGGGGGGGGGGGCGGGGTTGAATAAAGGTCATTGTTGTTGACTAAAACATATATATCAATATTAAGACATCAAGTAAGCAGCACTGAAACGATGGAAAATATTAAATGGAAAATGTGTCAGTAGTTTGGTTGACTGATGGCGATAATTGACAGTCACACTGTCCAAAATGAATATTTTAACAGGGTTTTTGGTAGTTCTAAAGACGGTAATGTGTCCGTGAATTTACCTGTCATAACTGTTTAGGGTTAACAGAGCTGTTAATGCTGAAATCATTTCGCTAACTTTAGTGTTTTAACGTCCTGTTATTGTAGCATTTCACCTCAAAAACACCACATTATCTGAATAGTTGCACGTTTGGCATCTAATCAATCCCTTTTTCAGCCCTAGTAGGTCAAACTTCCATCAACAAAAAGCCGAACACGATCACCTCTATGATGTTGACGATGTGATAGGGCAGCCAGAACACTGCGAAGGCGCAGATGATCAGCAGGATGAGGCGGCTGCCTTGCGCTCTGCGCTGGAACTTGGCGTTTTGCAGACGGCAGACGACGGAGGAGTAGCAGGTGTTGATGAGGGAGAACGGCACCAGGCAGCCCATGATGGTCTCAAAGAGGTACTGGAAGACCCGGTGGCCCACGCTGCCCCAGTGGTACGGTATGCAATATGTGATGTTGTTGGTTGGCTTTCTCAGATTACTTCAGTAGAGGAGGAAGAAACACACAAATAGAAAGTGAATGGGACAGTAGATGTACTGGAACACTGTAACAGATATGTGAGACCAACAAGAAAAAAAATGTGTAGTGTCTCTGAAGATTTAAGCCCACAAGAGGAACCTTGCCTCTAGATTTGAAGGTTTTCTAGCTCACTGTCTGTCTGTTTTGGTAGTTTGCATCCATTTCATTTGCAAACTCCACCTAACAGCAGAACAGCCTTGATTGGATTTGACCTGGAAGTAAAGTGTGATCGTGTTAGACCACACCTACATCCGTTTGCTCACTCAGCTTTCGCATTTGCGTCGCAGACTTTTAGCAATGAAGAGGCTAAAATCACAAACGGACAGATATGGGCATGTTCTACTGAAGCCTGTTGTACCAAAGTGTTGGCAACTCTTCACATTTGCAAGAGCCCTACCGAATTGTTTTGTTGTTCATAAACTTCCATTTTCAGGCTGTTTGTCTGCTAAACGGCAGCCTTAAAACACCGGCTTTGAAAATGTAATTAAATTAAATAAATTCCATTGAGAAACAAAATAGAAATTGTCATCTTCAAGTCTTTTTTAAATTATTATTTGCTAATATTCTCCAGCAGTGCAAGAAAATCATATTAATAAATACATCTTTATTGTCTACTATTACATTTTTCAACTGTTTAGTATTTATGCTATTTTTATTTTTTTTTACTATTTTTTTGTTCTGGTGCCTCCTGTTATTGCCCTGTCATCTTTTTCTGCCATAAGACTGCGAATATCTTATCATCTATAATCCATAAAGATCTGAATTGTCGGTAAATGTCTCCAAAGGACACCTAAGTTAACACTAAAAACGACAGCTTTAACACAAAATAAAAAAGTCAACAGAGGTCAATTAACTTTACTTGACTTCAGTTCCCCTCTCCTTTGCAGCAGCCATTAAAACCCCAACATAACAGACCCAGAAAGGACATTTTCGTCTCACCTGCGGTAGAAAGGCATCGGCAGGGACAAGACGAACGCCAGCACCCAGACCACCAGCAGCAGAGACAGCAGGGAGCGCTTGGTTCTCATTCTCTGCGACAGAAAGGGCCTCGTCACGGCCAGCCAGCGGTCCATGCTCATCAGGCAGATGAGGTAGATGGACACGTACATGTTCACATTCGACAGGTAATGCACCAGCTTGCACGCTGCCGAGCCAAACTCCCAGCCGCGGCCTCCGGCCAGGTAGCGCAGGAAGAAGGGGGCGCTGAGCAGCACGAAGGCGTCCGCCAGAGCCAGATTCAGCACCAACAAGCAGGTCACCGAGCGCTTCTTCACCCGGCAGCACACTGACCACACCACAAACAGGTTCCCGGGGAAGCCCAGCACAAACGCCAGGGTCAGGATGGCGATGCCGACCTGGGCGCCGACGGACAGAGGAGGGGAGGCCGGCTGGGTGGCGGTGGTGATATTGGATGCCATCGGGGTAAAAGCCTCTTCTGAAGAAATCTGAGTTTGGCTTCGACAACTGTGAAACTGACACAACCTTTCAACGGACAAAAGAGGCAGGAAACAGGATGTGTTATATTACGGTGTTTGAGGTGTGAATGTGTGTCAATACTGCGAAATATTGCACAATACATTTTGATGTCTCGATACAAGATGATTCTGGAAAGCGGTAATCATCATAAGAGAGGTCAAAGGCCAGGAGCTGCCTCATCGCAGATATTAGGGCTTGAAAGTGTATTGCTTTATTTCTTTCTCTTTTTAAAGGTCTAAGCTCTAAGAAGACAGAGGAGCATTGTTTTACCATAACCATGCTAATGAAAAATAAAAGCTTTTACCTATTTTTACCCATCTTATACCTCATTAAGTGTGCTGAAAGACAGATTATATTCAATTTCTTGCATGTTGTGCTTTTTTTGCCATTTTTAGCTTCAATAAGTCCAAGAAATAAGGGGAAAGCTGATGCATTTTCTTTCTTTATTTTTGAAGCTCTCATCAGAACTTGCTGAAATGTTCAAATTCAAAACATCCCATGTTTCCTAAAACCAGCCAGCACCTCGTTGCATTTTCCCTCCGACTGTCCAAATAAACCGGAGAATGCTTTGATCTTATGACGGCGCACAATGAATTATTAGGAAATCTATTATCTAAATAATACTGGATTTGTAGGACCAGACCATGTCTGACCTATGGTACTTAAATGCCCCTTAGGTTACACATAAAATCTATATTTAAATCTGGTCAGTTATTAAAACTTGTGTAATAGTTCTGTTTTATACCACGCGGTGACTAAGACGTGGAAAAGACTGAAGAAGCGCAAACATTGTAAACACCTTTATCGCAAGTCGTCTAATCTCTAAACACAGGTTCCACAGAAAGCTGCAGTCATCGTGTTACAAAACGAAAATGTAATTCACAAATGAAATTGAGATTTTTGCATTTTTTTTATAAAAAAAATCAGGAATCCAACTGCTGAATGTTCCAGATGAAGTTTTGGAAATGATACAAGCTTTGCTCTTAGGATGCTTTAATAAATATAATTTACATACTGACCTTCAACTGCTGATCTCTCTTTATTTCTTTAAGGCGACAACAGTAACTCCACTCCGAAAAGGTTACCAGTGTCCATCTATTTTGCAGCTTGCCTGATCTACTGTCGACTCCCGGGCTTCTCTCTTTGCTTTGAGGACTGGGTGTGGAGATTAATACAAAAAAAAAAGTACATGTCTTGAGTAAGAGGGTTCATGTTAGGGGAAACCCATGACCACAGGAAGCTCACTTGGTTGCGACGTCGGCGTTGTTCCTCCTACACATTTTATTTTATTATTGCAGATCAGTGCACTAAATACATGATTTTTTATGGGGGAAAATACAGCTTATTGGCACATACATTTAGTGTTGCATTAAGGAAGAGAACATTGTGGATGTGATAGAGAGCCACACAGTGTTGTGAAACTGATGGTATCATTTCTCAGCACAGGAGATCGTAATGAATAAGTGAGTGGGATGTGGGGGGGGGTGGGGGGCGGGGGGGGGGGGGGGGGGGGGGGGGGGGGGGGGGGGGTATTCCTGTAAACTGTCAGGATCTTGTTGATACACGAGTGTTGAGTCTTATCTCCGTTGTCTGTCTGCTCGCTTGCACCAGACTTCAGATTGACAGCGTATTCCTCTTTCCACATGACGAGGATTGCATAACAAAGTTGGAACGTGTCTCAGAGTCTGAGAGAGAAAAGAAAAGCTTCACTTCATTTTGTACATTTCCATATTTCATTTTTTTTTTTTTACTGAGCATGCTCTCAGTAAGATATCAAAACATTACAGTTTAGGATCTTCTCTTTAAAGCTGCACTAATCAATATTTCCGTATATATATATATATATATATATATATATATAGACAATAAATCAAATGACTGTGCGTGTTGTGCAAGGAGTCCCTCGTCGTGACGAACCCACAGAGAATCATCACCCAACTCTGCAGTTCCCATCAGCTCTACGCAGTTTTTTTTTTTGTATTTTTTCAGCTCATCGTTTTGATTTCACAGCCTTGTAACTTTACTGTTTTTTAATTCACTCCCACTGTTCTCATCGTTTAAACTCACTGTGCACTACCTGCCCAGCGACAAACGGCAGACATGGTGAAGCATTCAGCAGCTTAAGAGACGTATGCTTTTTTAAAAACAGTGCCGAAAGGAGAGTGAATATTGGACTAACGTTCATCAGGTGGCCAGACACACACACACACACACACACACGACTCTAAATGAATGCAAACAATGCTCTGTGTTTGTCACCAACGCGTTCACCGTATCAACTTTATGAGGCCGTGGAATGGCGTTATTGTTTTTTACAACTTGATCCACTGCCCTGGTGTGGCCAAAAATTCAATTTTTAAAACAGATGTAAGAGAGAGAAGCATGCACAGCAAACATATCAGTGCGAATATTACAAAAAAAAACTAAGTCAAGTGCCTCTGTTGAACTCAATTTGTGCTCGTCACTGAGGTATAGCAATTTTCACTTTTTCATTTCGGTGCTTTAGTCAAGCAATTTGACTAATAAAACGTTGCATTAACAAAATGGCAGAGAAAAAAAATCTTGCAAAAAAAGATTCATAAGGCACCACCTGGGTCCTGGATAATAATCCGCACTTCTTCCGTGTGAAATAGTTCAGAGCGGCGCAAGGCTCATATCTCATCATACAAACAGCTGTGTTTTAAACACCAAGTCAAATTAATAATGCCAATTTAGGATGCAACAGGCTGCCAGCTGTTCCAGGATCAGTATGTCCAGTGACATCCCTTTCAAAGTTTGTCTCATTCGGAAGAAGGATTTATGTTTTCTTGATTTGGCGGGAACCAGCCGTGCACGTTGAACCCAGATGAAGTTCTTGCGACTGGACGGCGATTTAAAGGCCTCAGTGGCTTAATTTGAACCCCCCCTGGGGGAACAACACCAGCTTCAAGCCTGCAGAGTCTTGTGTCCTCTACTTACCGTTCTTCACTGGTTTGGTATTAGAGTTCGAGTTGGCAACAGAGTCTCGATCTTTGTCCTGTAGCATGACGGCGTCTGCGTCTTTGTCTTTGTCGCGGCTGTTCTGGCTGTGCTGTCGGCTCTTCCTGGTGGCCGAGTCCAGCCCCGTGCCCTCGAACAAGCGGGCCATGAACGCCAGCCCTTCTCGCCGGATGTACGACTTTCCTGCGAAGAAGTAGAGCACTGGGTTGGCACAGCTGCTGATGAAGGCTATGGAAGAGGTGACAGCTCTGCTCTTGTGCCATATGTCATTCAGCCTGCGGGTGGAGAAGTGAGGAGAGCATTTGATTAGAGACAAATGACTGACTTTGATTTTCATCAGAATGTAAATAAAAGGGTCATAGACTATATGCATAATGTACCACTTACATGTTAAAAGTAGCAATACCACAGTGTACAAATATTCTATAGGCCAAGCTAGTTCCCACCTGTTCCTGGTATGCTAAGCTAAGCTAATTGCCCTCGGGCTCTGGCTGCAAACGTAACGCACACACCCAAGAGTGGTGTCAATCTTCACGTCTAACGCTCAAAAAGAAATACAAATGTTCCTCACAACTCCCGGCTGTATACCATGTAACGCATGACAACACGGAGAGTTGGTTTGTGCATGAATTTTAACATTAGCTTTATAAAATGAGAAGAGGCCCGCAAGTTGTTGTGTCATCACTTACATTTTTTTTACGTCACCAGGTGGATATAGAGCCCACGTAACCTGAGGACAATGAAAAGAAGGATCAGTTAACAACTGTGAAAAAGTGATGCTGTTAAACCTGGACACGCGTTGAATGCATGTAAAGACGGAAGAAGGATGCGTGACATACTTGCACCATGTTGATGACGTGGTAGGGCAACCAAAAGAGGCAGAAGGTCAACACGATGGCCAGGATGAGCTTCTCGCTACGAATGCGACGGCGGAACTTGGTCCTTCGGAGCCGCCGCAAGATGCAGATGTAGCTGACTACAATGACCGTGTATGGAATCAAAAAGCCAATCACAAGCTCCAGCATGTACTGGAGGACCACCTGTACATGGAAGATAAGATATGAGAAAACAAAATGTAATATTCAAACATTATGCATTACATTAAATTGCATGCTGGCTACCAGGTAAAAATCCAGAGATGGCAATGGGATTGAAATCTTTTAATATTGCAAAGCTCAACTCTCTGCTTTAACTCTCGGCAAGAAGGAAGAAAAGCGTATTTCCTGATCCTTGAAATGCCACTAGTTTAGGGCGACCGTGTGTCCAACAGCATCTGAAACAATCCTTCAGACGTGGTTCGGACGACACTTCAGATGATCTTCACTCCAAGCATTTCCATTATTCAACTAACACATTTTAGAGGATTGTGCAGCCTTGCTTATTGATAATATGAAGGTGATCAGGTTTTCGTTCACTCACATCGCTGGGTCCATCATGGGCCGGTTCGCACACTAAGGTAGTCCCCTCCTCCTTCACAGTTCTGAAGATCATAGCAGGAATCGAGGCGACCATCACCAGCACCCACAGCACTGCCAGCACACGCAACACAGTCTTGCGGCCGGTGATGATGCTGACCCGCTGCGGCCACAGCACCGCCACCAGCCTGTAGATGCTCATGAGCATGATGAGCTGGATGGACGCGTACATGTTGACCAAACAAAGGTAGAAGAGGAGCTTGCACATCACCTTCCCGAACACCCACTTCTTCATAATCAGGTAGACGACGAAGAACGGGGTGAGGCCCATCAGGGAGCCGTCGGCGATAGCCAGGTTGAGGATGAGGAGGGTGGTGACAGAATGCCGTCGGGCACGTGCCAGTACGCTCCAGATGATGAAGAGGTTGCCGGGGAAGCCCAAGAGAAAGACGAGGCTCAGGATGAAGGCGCCCAAAGTGGTGCCAGTCTTGGTGTTCACAATGCTATTATTTGTTGAATTGGAAGAGTTGATCGCGGAGGGAGACGGGTCCATTTTTGTTACCTGCCAAAGAGAGAATATTGGTGAATATTTTTTAAGGTTTACCTGTAGGACATTTATTTTTACCTTTTAAGTGAAAATACAGATGAAAGATTCTTTTTACTAAATTTTTACTGTTTTTTTCAAAGAGACATGTTCCTGCCAAATCACTGTTAACAGACAATATTAATGCTAACAAAGCAAAACCACAAAAGGGTGCTTTAAAAAAAATGAACAATCACCATGTGACAGTGATTCCAGGGCAGTTTACCAAACAAGTACTGTATTTCATACCTTGCACTAACATGCCAGATTACAAAACGTACTTCACCAAATTTGATTAGTCATATTTGGTGACTAATAAAAAGGTCTTACTTCTGAATCCTACACCATGTTTTTTCTGGCTCAGGCCTCAGTTTGACAAGACAACTATGTATTTCTGAAGGGTGCGCGTGGGAGTGTGGCGCAAGTGTAACAGGTTTTAACAGTGCTTCTTAATTCCTGAACAACGAGACCAGACATGAGCGGAACATAACACGTAACATAATAACTACCGTTAATGCAACCCCGTCATGTTTGTTTCTAATATGCTGACCCATGAAATCCCATGAAAACAGCAATGAACTGATCCTCCTTGTCTGGGTATCCAAGGTCTGAAATATCTTATTTTTCTGTCCCATAGAGAAGGGTCCAAATACGGGAGCAATTTTGGGGTTAAGTGTCTTGCTCAAGGACACACTGACATGAGACTAGCAGATCAGGAGCCGGGGATCGGACCGCCGACCCTCTGATTGAAAGGCAGCCCTGCTCTCCACTTAGCCACGGACACCCAATAACAATAACGGCAATAAAAATATCACCAGTCTAATTCTTTAAGAGATTGATAAACTAGCAGCACTTTAAATTATATCTATGAATAACTGGAAGCCAATGCAAATCTTTCATAAGAGGAGTAATGTAATCTGAGTTAGCTCCCAGCAGTCAATCACTGCAGATACATTATACAGTTTGTGCAACAGATAAATTGTATTTAGGAAATCAGGAAACCTTATGTGTGGACTATAGACATTTCATGTTAATGGAAAAAAGGGTTTCAGAAGTGACATGTCATCACTTGTTGGACATATCTTGACTATTAGTTTAAGAGCACACCCTTTAGGCTGACACAAACTATGCAGTGTCAGTGTGTGCACACATTCAATCCCACATCTGCTAGCCATACTTGTTTGATATTTCTTTTCAACTTGTGCAGTGATTATGGATTATTACAGAGTAAATCAGTGTGCAGTTGCACGCCAGGTGATTTACAGATACAAACATGGAATGATTGCGTCTTGACAACCAGACGATTTGTTGAGGTTTGGTACTGCCCATGTAGCTCACATGTGGATCACAGGTGTGGGACCTCAGGTCTCTTCTTTCTTTAGAATTTAGAAGATCATTTCCAAATGAAAAAAGTAAGGTAAGCATTAATATGTTTACTTATTTGGCACTTAGTCTGGTGTGTTTTGAGGGTTTTCTTTTGGTTTTTGTTTGGTTTTACAACATACCATTTAAAGTTACTGTGAGAACCTTGTAACTGGTTGTGAAACAGTCGCAACTTAATACTGAAGCCTCTATCGTATGACCTTCATAAGTAAACAAGACCATCAGCATTCATAAAGACATGTTATTGGTAATGCTTGTCAGCAGTGTGCCAATGGGTTTGATTCGGCATGAAATCAGATGAGGCCATGCTGGTTCACCAGGAATTCACGGGCAATGAGATGAGAGGTTTTCTAAACGGACTCTGGTGCTCAGAAACACTACTACTTCTGCCCGCAGGGGCCGCCAAAATCAACACAAAATTAAAGTTCTATTAATAAATAGGCCACATTTAAAAAAAGCTTTAGCGAAAAATAAAATATAATACAATTTGATCGTTAAATCTACTTAATAGTTAAATTAGCAAATAATAAAGTGCTGTATCCAAAAATGAAAAAGCAACCATGATAATAATAATATAATTGCCTCAATTCCTCTGTCCAATACAGTAATAATTGTGGTGAGCTGAAGATTATATGTGGCCATTTTTTTTTTTGCTGAAAAATAAAAAATATATATATATATGGACATAAGTGTATGCATGAGTAAAAGTTTAGATTTTTCTTGAAATATATAGAAGCGTCATGCCGGTTATGAACAGGTATTCATTTATAGTGTTGTTCTGCAGATGCACTTGGAATGAAATACTTCAAATGAAATACCCTTCGATAAAAAGCATTTTCTCCAACTTTCAGAGGAAGAGAGAGACAAACAGAAGAAACCACATGACAGTGTTTACAGAAAGCCGGTCAAACCACACTGAGAGTGGCATCAAAGCAACAGCAGCCGGTGAAACTGCGTCATATTGCGCAATGGCCCCAAAATGACAAACCAGCTTTAACCAACTATTTGGTGTCACTGTCATATTGAGACTTTCTGTTGCCGTTCCCCATTCATTCCTTTTGTTTTCTTTACAATACAGACGTTCAAAGTTTGAGCTCTTTGCTTTTTTTTTATTATGTGTACAAACAGAGCTCCCTGCGGTGACCACATCACAGACTGTAAAGCCTGATTGACTCAAAAGGTGTGTTTGTGTGTATTGTGTGACTCATGTACATGCTTTCAAAAACTCACCTGCTTTTCCTTCTAAGAAAAAAACATAAATTGTTCATATATTAAATCAAATCCCAACTGCCAGCTGAACCTCACAATAATGTCACAAAAACACAGCAACAAAAACCCCTGTGAATCCTTTAAAGAAACCAGAAGCTCCAAACTGCTCCTCCAACAGTAGCGTTAACTACAGTTGTTGGCATGGGTTTGTTGGCAGTTGTGACCGCAGTGTTGTTGCTAACAGAAACCAACACAGAGTCATGAACGAGAGACGGGAAGACGGACTCACCTCAAGTCATCGACTGTAAATCCCAACAGACGACACCAACAGCAACAACACCAACGGCTGGGAAAGAAGTCTGACTGGTGTTAATGTTGAGTTTTCCTCCTTTTCTTTTGAACCGGTCCTCTCCCCGAGTTTCCCTCCAACCTCTCTCTCTCTGTGATTGATTTGTCATGCTTGCTGCAACACGTAGTGTAGTGAGAGGGAAAGGTGTGTCCCCATTACCCGGCCTGTCTCTGCCCTGGCAGTCTGTCAACAGCTCCACAGGAATTCCACCTGTGTAGCGTCGTCTTAAAGGGTTAGTCCATTTTTCCCCTCACGGTATCTCGCCATGCAGATCACCACAAAACACAGGTTATTCAAATTTTGGAAACTACCCAACATGGCCAAAAGTATATGGGCACCCAGATATTACCAGCATATTTATTGTTTGCTTTGGTTTGTTCTTATCCTATCAATTGGTTTTATTGTACCATTTTAACAGGGTTTCAATTTGACCTTTGTTTGTCTTGCTTTTGTTGAGCTTTCTGTGGTTGTATTGCCTTGCTTTGGCTGTCAAACCACTTTGTAAACTCTGTTTTGAAGGTGCTACATAAATAGTGATTTTAAGACGTGAGTTGCTGATGGCGTTCTGGTTCATCCCTAAGGTGTCGGACGAGGTTGAATTCAGGACTCCGCTCTTTACACCATGCGTCTCTCTATGGACCTGTGCATGTCATGGTGAGACATGGAAAGAGCATTTGTCACAAAGTTGGAGGCTAAGATATAATTGTATGCTGTAACTTTAACGTTTCCCTTCATTGAAACAAATGGGCCAACAGCCATTTGCCCTTCTGTCGGATGAGCATAAAAGTGTTCACGACCGCTTATATATTTATATTTTCAATTCACAACGCAACAAGAAGTATGGACGTCATAAATAGGCTATGCTTGTATACTGTCAAACTGTTTGCCTTTACATATTTTACTGTGTGAAGCCTCACAAATGTATGTATGAAAAGTACTATGCAAATTACATAAATGTGTGATTGGGGGTATACACACAAACACACACATCTATCGATATGACCATATGAAATACAACAAATGAACCTGCATGTTTTTAAAATGCAAACCAGAACACCAATGCAGACTGAGGAAAGACTCCACACAGGCCCTCTTAGATGAGTGTTACCTACATGCAAATAAACCAGGTACAATCTTCAATGTAAGCGATGCAATTTATTTTTTAAATCACAAACCATGCTCAAAGTATTACAATACAATTAAAAACACAATTAAAGATGCTGTGGAGTCCTTCCGCTTCCTGGGCTCCACAATAACCCAGGACCTCAGCATCATTGTTTTAATGTACTTTTTTTTTTGTTTGGTTTGTTTACCATATTTTATTGTAAATTTACATGTACATTTTTAAATTTTTAAATTGTGTCTTTTACTATTGCGCTGGGTTTTTTGCTATGCACCAATCGCCTAGCCAAATTCCTTGTATGGGAAAAAAAATAAACCATGTCTGATTCTGAAGACATTTTGCATTGTAAACATAGTGTGTGTGTGTGTGTGTGTGTGTGTGTGTGTGTGTGTGTGTGTGTGTGTGTGTGTGTGAGAGAGAGAGGTGGCATCGTTGACCTCTATCCCCAACCAGAGACACAGCGGGCGGGAAAGTTTTGCATACTTTCTATATTTTGGACGGTGTGTTTAGCTAAGCAAAAAAAAAAATTTTGTTTTGCAAGATTTTATGACGCGTCTTATACGATGACCTTGAGGTCGATTTTTCTGCATACATCGCCGGCTGTTTTTGAGTTTGGATGACGTGTGTTTTACGACCCCTTACAGCCCATTTGTGCCTAGATGGAAGGGTTACCCAATTGTTTGTATTCAATTCAGTCACAATACAGTAGTGGTCGTTGTAGACACAGCTGGTGGCGATCTGCACACTACTTTCAGATAAATAAGGAAGGAAGATTGTTCGCTAACTAGTTGCGTCATTTCCATTATTATTTAGATTTTAAGACAACTTTTCCAGTCGAAGGGAATCGTTGTTGCAGAACAACAACAAAAAAAAACTTGATTTTCCAAACTTTTACTACCATAACTTGGCCAGCTGTGCAAACACGCCAATGTCATACCATTCATATTCCAGCCCAAGCCCTGGATAAAGAGGCTGGGTGAATGTGGTCTGGACTTTGTGGAGCAGCACCATCGGGTAAGGGACATGATAAAAACATAGAGTGCCCGCTTTATAATCCAGATACACTCCAATCCTTTTGGAGCAAGACCCCGACAACCTTTTTTCTACATTATTGTGACGGAACAACAAGCCATTTTCCGTGCACTCTAAACTCCAGGACTTGTCATCTTTCCCAAACTGTGACTCATCTGATGTGCGGTTGACGTCTTTGTATGCCACCGCTGCAGACAGAGTGCGAGCGTGCCACTCCACCTCCCAGTAGCATCGCTCTGACAAAGCCTCTCGGCACAGCACCTGTGGCCACTTGGTAAACCTGTCTGGGTGAGCAGAGTACGCGGTGGGTGAAGGCCTCACCCTGAGGTCGTCGTCTATCAGGTGAAGATAGGGGTAGTTTGAGTTCCCATCCAGTGTGAGGGGACAGCAATCTGCCAGAAGAAACTACGTGAGTATTAACACCGCTAATGATTATTTTATTCAAAGGTAAAGATGTTCGACTGAATTTCTTACAGCGTAAAAACTCCTCTCTGGTTTTTGGTGCTGGCGGTAGTGAGAAGTCCACATAAGAGACTGTGAGAAAGAAACATTTTTATAAATAACCCACTGGACATGAATATGGCAAGTCAGAATGTATATATTTCCATGCGATACCTGTGGCAGAGATCCTGGGCCATGTGTCCCTTACGACGGACTCTAAGTTACATCTCAGCTCACAGACGCACTCAGTCACATCTCCGAAGGAACGCAGAGGAGCAGCATCGAATGAAAAGTTTGAATGGTCACCGGAAGTTGAGAGGGTCTGGAAAATCTGAGGGGAAAAGAGACGGAGGCGAAGTTGAAGACAGAAAAACAAATACGTTCAAAATACAAGATTCAAACTTTATTCAAAAATAATTACTTTTACTGTCAGTAATTTGGCTGTACCGCACTGGAAACTGTTCACTCAATCATGCAATAAAGTCACAAACAAAGACTCTTCAAAACAACTTCAAAATGTCAAAAGACAACACTAAAAAGTGTCTGGCTACCTGAATCATACGGATGGGATCGTCAACACGCGACAGCTGTTCCAGTTCAGCGTTTCGACCCTTCAGCTTGCTGATCTCCTCTTCGAGCTGAAGCCGCTGCTCTTCAGCCTGAGCGACGGCCGTCTTCTCCTGATCTCCGATCAGCCGCTTCACCTCTCCACGTCTTCTCTGTGCGGAGGAGATTATCTCGGCGAAGATCTTGTCACAGTCCTTCATCGCGGTCTGGGCACAACTCTGTTGGCACGCATCAGAATTGTTATATTTTTAAAATTTGCTGAAACAAAACACATTGGCCTCATGTCCAACACACTCCCTTGAAATCTCTATTCCAGGAGCTAATGTTCAGAATTAACTCTGGGTTAAACGGAAGCTTGCGAGCTCCAGCAAAGACCCAAATATAACTTGACATTGTTATGCCCATTCATTGGCTTGTGAAACTGACTGCAGTGATGATTTTTAAACCATGTCCGCAGGAAACCTGTTGTCCACATCATCCTCAGCGGCATCTCACAATCAATCAAGATCTACGAGTCAATACAAGTCATTTCAAACCTTGACATTCTCCTCAGCTCGGATCAGCGTCTGCAGCTCCCCCTCTCTCTGCTTGACTCTCGCCTGGACTTCCTCTTGTCTGGAAACCAGACGTTTCTGGAAGGAAGAAAGCGGGATTATTCGCTGGTAGACTGGAGCGGTTCATGTTAAAGAAAAATAATTGAAAGCATGTTAAAATGATTAACGTTTCATGTCAGAACAAGCTCTACAGAGGACATTAAAAGACTTAATGAGTATGTTTTATAGCCACATGCCCTTTGAGAGTACTGGACTTTGAAAAGGAATAAAGTGAACAGATAAGTGAGTGTCTACCTCCGTCTCAGCTTTCTGTAGTAAAACAGAAATGGTTTTGTGGCTCTTATGTTCATCTATAACGCACAGGTGGCAGATGCACTTCTCGTCCGTCCAACAGTAGACCTCCATCAGCTTGTTGTGCTTCTCGCACATCTTCTCCTGCAGTGGGATTGTAGCCGAGACCAGCCGGTGCTTCTTCAACACGGGAACACTGTGGTGAGGCTCGAGGTGAGCCGGACAGTAAGATGCCAAGCAGGCCAGGCACGACATCGTGGCTTTGTTTCGTCTGGTCCCGCAGCAGAAATCACAGACGACGTCTTCTGGGCCGGCACAGGCCAGAGAAGGAGAAGGCTGCTGGGTGCTGCTCTTCTTCAGCTTCTCCACCACCTGTGGATGACGGGAAAGTCAGTCACTGATGACCAAGAAACCAACAGACACATGAATTAAATAACACTCCACCAGTGAAAATACTTCTTTAAACTCTAATTTAAGATATGTACTGAATGCAACAATTTGACACTTGAATGATCAACTCATCAGAGCTTTCTGTCGGGCAAACTATGTAATGGAGACCGTTTCTAATTGACTTTGTACCAAACTTTGGTTTACAATACCGCCATATAATCTAAACTATTGGCCTAACATTGAGCCAGATGACTTGTAAGTCTACTAGTGTTATTGAAATGCTTAAAACAAAAAACCAGGAGGCATTTTTAATAAGCATCAAAATACAATGCATTTCAATATTTAAAAGGCACAATGATATGTCACTTTGTAAACTCAACATTTATTTAAAGTTGGCCCCTCCTTCCCGGATCTGACATAGTACTTCTTTTTTTTTTTCCTTTTTAGGAGAATCTTACTGGTTGGGCCTTTAGGAAAAATATTCCTGGATTGACGTCAAAAAAAAAATTACATTTTGAGGAACAAGAAGAAAGGTATTCTGCCCCCAGTACCTCAGCCAGCATGGTGTTCCTCTTCAGAACCGGCCTCGGACTGAACGTCTCCCGGCACTGAGGACAGCTGTACCGTCCCTTCTTCTCGTCCTGGTCCCAGCAATCCTCGATGCAGTGTCTGCAGTAACTGTGTCCACAGGGAACGGAGACTGGTTCCTTCAGCAGGTCCAGACACACTGAACAGCAGAACTGATCCTGGTCCAGGTGGACTCCATGCTGCTCCTCTTGATGATGTTGTTTGCTGGCCATTTTCACTGTCGACCAGTCTCGTGAAAAGACAAAGAGTTTTGCTGGGTTTGATTTAGTTTGACTCTCTGGTTCAACCAGGAGCGGTGAGGCTGTTCAGAGCAGTGTGTGAGGTTCAAGGCTCAATGTCCACCAACAAGGTAATTGTCATCACCTGTGCACTCAGAGAAACCGTGTTAAAGGGGCAGACAGCAGTCCCACACAATATGAACAGTCCTCATTCATAGTCTGAGAAAACGGAATTGTCTTCAGTTGACCAACAACATCGGTTTTGATTAAATTTAATGCAACTTAGTTTATCCCTGTAAGTCTATGAGCTTGATTTGTGTAATTCTGGTAATGATTAATAGATATCAAGTATCAAAAGTATCTTATCGGTACAATATCTATAAGTTTAAGTTGTATGATGGCAATTCCTTCAAGCAAAGTCTGTAGCATTGTGCACCTAAAAAAAAAAAAAAACATCTAGGAAAATATGAAAGCTAGAGGCAAATGTAAAAATATTATACATTATAATGCAAAATATTTCAAGGCTTGCAGAAAAGCTTTTACATCACAAAACCACCCATTGCGGCTACGCTGGACCCGCCTCGTCTTTGCAGGATGTGACGGACTAAACGAAGCGTTTGTCTTGCTTTAGGGAGCTCCCTGCTGACCACAGGTTGTAGGTGCAGGGAAAACTAGACAGACTTTCATTGTAATAAGAAATGGACGAATAAGAAAACGTGTTCGCAATCAGTGCTTTTATTGTTTGAAAACAGATTTTTAACAAATAATTGCATGATATAGAGAAACAGGAAAATAGTTATTTATAAATCTAACATGTTAAAGATATGAAGAGAGTCCACATTCAAACCACCACTGTCAGATAATTAAACATCGTCAATTGCTTTACTCAAAGTTCAGTTTATTGCCATCATATGCATATACACATATACGAAATTTAACTTCATTTAACCCATCCCTAGCTTATTGGGAGCAGTGGGCTGCTGAGAAGTGCCCGGGGATCATGTATTCCACACATTACCAATATATAAAGATTGCATGAGCCCATTGTTCCTATATTAGAATGATTTTTAGATAATTCACAGTTTTGACTCTTTAAAATAAACATTTCCCTCCACCTTTTCCAGAATCACTGAATCAGAATCCCCCGTTGGATGAATGTAATGTAATTATTACAACTTTAAAGCAGCTTTCCCTTTGTTTAAGACAGCATTTGTTACCATCTCTACCGCCTCCCATGGTGTTTCTGCTGCCTCAGCTGCCTCGTGTCCAATAATACCACCTATGACCCCTCCTGTTGCTGCCACGCCTGCGGCGACCACGCCCAAGGCCACTCCAGTGACTGCCAGTCCTGTGACTTCTGCTCCTCCTGCTGCTGCTGCTGCCGCCGCCGCTGTTGCCGGAGCCCTTTTCACAAGTTTCATCAACCCGGCACAGTTATTCAGAGCCGTGACGACTACTCCAACCATCGCTGCCAGGCCACAAAAAGCTCCCAACACTACTCCTGTTGTTGTGCCTGCCAGTTGGATCAAGAGCCTGTTGGACACTCTGGTTTTTGCCTGTTTTCTGATCTCTTCCTCTGGCACGCTTCCTGACAACGTGTTTTGTTTTATGTGCTCTTCCTCTATCTGTATTTCTTTCTCCACTTCTTGAAACACCTCGTTGGTGTAGTGGCCTCCGTTGTTTTCCATCACCATCTTGTCTATTGTGTTGAGCAGGTCCTCCACCCGGACCGGGTTGCTCCTGTAGCTATTCTGCAGTTTGTTCTTCCAGTGTTTATTGTCGACGACGTGGCACCGGCCGCCGCACTTCTTCACCAGATCGCTCAGATTCTCATTCTGACTCACGAACTCCTCGATTTTCATCCCTTTAGGGAGCTCGTCGCCATGTGTGAAGACGATCACAGCATATTTCAAAAGATCTTCAGAGAAATATTCGCATATCTTCGTGGTGACAGCCTGCTCGTGCTCTGTGAACTTCTCCACTTTCAGCACGATGAGAAAAGCGTGAGGCCCAGGAGCGCACTCTGTGATGCACTTCACTATCTCAGTCTTCATCTTCTCCTCAGACCTGCCGGTATCAAAGAAACCAGGAGTGTCGATCAAGGTGACGCTTCTTCCATTGACAGATTTGGTTTCAGCTTGACATTCACTTGTTCCAGAGTTGGGAGAATGGTCTGTTTTGAACAATTTCTCTCCAAATATGGTGTTGGCTAGGTTGCTTTTCCCAGATCCAGTCTTTCCCAGCAGGACGATCCTCCTTGTAGTTGACACTAGAAGAGAATAATGACTGTGTTTAGCACATTTGTCTCCTGCATTTTAAAGGAATGCTTTGGCTTTAAAATTAGACTTTAGGATGCCTACAAATATCTGCCAACTGAAGACAACAATGATGTTAGGTCCACAGGGAGAAGTTCCAGCGGATCATTTTATTTATTTAGAAATAATAAAGTAAAATATTTCAAAAAGGTTGTGTAACATATTCTAGCGGAGAAATCTTCTCTTATTTGCCCATGCACCAAATATATTTTGATGCTGACAATATACACTGTACTGCAAATCAAATACATCCGAGTGTAAATAAGTAATGAATGCACTTCTCCACTGATGCTTAGTTAATTTACCATCAAAGAAAAACAGGAAAACGGGTGTGACAGGACTGGATTCTGATTCTGTCATATAATTTATATGCCCACCTTGGTCTGGTTGGGGAACATCTTTTGAGAATCTTTCCAGTTGGAAAGCTTCCTGGACATACCTGAAGGCCTGCAGAGACAGGGAGAAGGTTTAATACCAATTCAAGTATATACTCATATGATGTTTGTTAAAATGTTCGCTGACGTTCATAACTCAAAACTTTTAAAATACAACCATTTATTCTGGTGTATTACTTCAACGATCAACTGTAAGATTTATGTTTAATCATTTTGCAATATTAGAACCCAGTGGCTATTGGTCTGAGGACGATGTAGCTGCTATGGGGGAAACGGAAACTATATTTCATGCAACTTGAACCCTTTGAGTTTCATCGTGAATAGTCCGTGTTTATGGCACAGCGCATTTCCATTACCTCGCTGGATTCTTCGTCAGTCGGGTGGACGACGACGCGGACCAGGAACGGTGTTCTGCTGGCTCGGTTCTGTTCAAACGCATGAACTTCCTCCAGTAGAACCCTGGCAACCACGCTCTCAGGAAACTGCAGGGCATGCCCAGCACCGAGCAGAGTGAGAGCAACTGATCCAAACCCTCTGTTCTCACAGGTAGTTAGGGTGTTGCTGATGGCCAGTTTCATAACCTGGAAAATGTCAGAATTGAATTAATTTTAAGGCAAGACAAAAATAAATACTGTATTAAGGTGCAGAGAACAGAAAACACTCCTCCACTATCGCACCTGAACTGCAGCTCCACCTGGGTCTTCATCCCAGGGAACGAGGTTGAGAAAGAACACTGCATTAGATGGAAGTGCGGGCAAGCCCTCCACCAGGACTGCGTCACCAGGCATAGTTCCTTCTCTTGCTTCCTTTGTAAAGCTTGCGGTCAGCTGGGATCCAACCGTTTCATACAAAGTGTTTCCAACACGGGTGGAGAGAGGTTCATGGCCAACCATGGGTGAAACCAGGGCATCCACCTAGGAGGAGAGCAGCACTTGTGATGTATCCTAAAAATTTGTTTTTCTTACCCTCCAATGAGCAAGTTTAATATATTCCTCACCTGCTGGGTCTCCAGGGTTCCCTGAATGATCTCTACATGGACACCATCTTCAGGGCCTCCACCAGCGGCTCCTCTTTGGAACCCCGGATCTCTTGGTGCAGCGTTTCCGCTACTTATCCCTTGGAGAAGCCGGTCACATGCTTCCTGCATGGCCCTCACCACCTCTCCTCTGTTATCAATCAGGATAACTCTGCTCAGACTTCGCCATCCCTGACTGCCAAACTTCTTAACAGCAGTTACAATAGCGTCAGAGCACACAGCGACGGGAACACCAAACACACCTGAGCTGATACAGGGCAGGGCTATAGACCTTAACTCCATCGTCTCTGCTAAATGTAGAGCAGACTGGACAGTTGTTTCCAGTAAGATCCTCTCTCTGCCACCTGATTTTCCTCCTACAGGCCCAACAGCATGCAGCAATATCTTACAGTTTAAGTTCCCCCCTGTGGTCACTACCACATCACCTGTAGGAACTTTTCCAGTCTGCTTTACTATATCTCTGCTCTCCTTCTGCACCTGAGGGCCACCCGCTTTACTCAGCGCTGCAGCGACCCCACCAACATGGTCCAGATCTTCATTGGCAGCGTTCACCAAGGCATCAGCTTCCTGTTTGGTGATGTCACCCTGACACACCAGCACCTGGAACCCGTCACAAAGGGTGTAGCTAGCAACTGTTGTGTTTACTTTGCCCAAACTTAAGGACGCAAGATCACAAGCAACATTTAGGAATTCAGCTTTCCCAGTGGGACTTTTGGAATATCTTACTGTCCCTAACTGGTCAGTGGTGACTCTATCCTCAAGAAGTGAGTCCAGAACTAGTCCTAGCCCGTTTCTGATCTCATTCACTTTGCCAGATGGACCTTCCAGCAAGACCATGGGCCCAGAGGAAGATGTTAAAGGATGGAAGGTAACCCCTGAATTGTCAAAACCATGCAGCTGCAGCAATTCTGGCAACTCCTGTGCTAACTCTGTGAAAGGCAGATGGACTATGCTTTGAACACTTGACTCGTCCAAAAACTGGATGACAACTTCATTTAGCTCTTCAACCTCTTTGGTGTGGCCCAGTAGGAACACTGTGCTGTCTGGGCCAAACACGACCTGAGCCCTGTATTGCCCTTGGTTCATCTCATTTGTCTTGGACTTTAGCTTTTCACAAAGATCAGATGGCACAGAGGAGCAGTTAGGAACATCAATCTTGACTTCCTTGATCTCACCTTGCAGTGCCTTTACAGTTTCATCAAGATCATCAGTGGAAAGAGATAAGAAACGTACCTCCGTGTCTCGTAACTCTATTTCCACCTTGCCACCAACCCCTAAAAAGTCCCCTAGCACCCCTGCACCGCCGTATGCCTTTCTCAAGAAGGTAAAAAAATGTGGGCTCATGTCAGAAACGGTCTTTTCTAACACAAGATTCTCCTGCTCAGAGATACACTCCCCAGCTTTAAGAATCTCCTCCATAGAACCTTCCAAAACTAACTGACCTGCAGCTCCCTGCGCGATCTTCACTTCTGGAAAACCTTGTCGCAAACTGGGCTCCATCTCTTTCCAGAGGAGGCGGACCTTGGCCTCGCCAAGTCGACGAACGCTTTTTTGCTTCTCACCTGACCGTCGTTTAACAAGCGAGTCCTCTACAGCCATCAACATGGCGTTCACTTGAGAATGCTCCCCAACCACAATGGCCATCCCATCCTCGCTGTACACCTTCACCTCATCTGTGGTCTGATGAGAGCTGCAGGACTTAAGCAAAGCTTTACCTTTGTGAGGGTCCACCTCAAAGTGGTACATGTAGCCATCAAAGTGTTTGGCTACCTCGGCTTTCCAATTTCTAACTGCAGCACCAGCTTGAGCTAACCGGCTAACTAAAACCCTCCCCTCCTCTGGGTACAGCTGGGCAGAGCAGGCCACAGAGGCGAGTGCTTCCTCTAGGTCGTTCACAGCCTTGGGGCACTCCTTGAGATAACGTAGGAGGTGACAATCAAGTTGTAGGTCATATTCTTCGCCACTTGGTGAAGGTGTTGAGGCAGGAATGCATTGTGGGCTCTGTGTTCAAAGGAGACATCAGTTAACAGTTAACTGCCGTCGAGTGCATGGCTTGTTAGATAAAATCCCTTAATATGCAGAGTGATTAAGGTGCAGTATACAACCTCTGGTGTTATATAACTACATAAAAACAGTAACTGTAAATGGTAATTCATTTTCTTGAATCTACAACCTTATATGGCTGAGATGAAATATATGACAGCAAATCAATGTCAATCTCCACGAGCAAAACTGAGTGTGTAGAGGTCCCATGCGTGCAACTCAGACAGCCAAGCATGCATGATACTTTTGCGAGCGCTTTCACATCACTTTGCGCAGCAGATATCTGCTCATGTAAGCATAATTGCAGCCTGACAGGAGAAAACCATGCTTTGAGTGTCCCCTGGAAAGGGGCTTCTATCACTACTCTTCTGCTCGCAAACCTTTTTTTTCTTTTTGACAGTAAGTGGGCGGACCCTGTCACCATTGTATCACTAGATTTAATTGGTTTCAATCCTCCTCTTTGGATTGGCCGGATATCACTCCTGACACAGAAGCTAGGTGGCGGTATAGAGGTGGTTTTGCAATCCACCACTAAACACTGCTCCACTACATCTCAGAGGTAGATTTACTCAACTACATTTCAGTATTAGTTAACTTTTCAGACTCTGCAGGCTGGTGATATACAAAGCGTGTTATTAGTGTTTTGAAATAGAAATATTACCCCACATTGTGTCTCTTTTGTAAATAAACTGGAGTCAAGTTGCTCAGATTGATTTAAATTCACTCCATCATTCTATTAGAGACAATGTTTGTTTGACACTCGAACCTCTTGTGACAAACAGATCACATAAACTCTTTGATCTTAATTGACTAAAACATGATGTGATCATATTTAATCATAGTCTTGTGTTTATAGAAGTAAACAGAGAAAAATGTACTTTTATGAACAAGGATCTGTAGCCAAGGTTAAGAACAACTGTTTGTATATTAACTGTTTGCCAAGTGAGTTCCCAAAATTAGATTGTAATTAAAAATTAAATTAAAAAGTAATTAGTGGATGAAAAAAGTATTCAGATCCTTTACTGTAGTAAAAAATACTAATATCACGCTGATATTCAATTAAAAAAACCTTACTTAAGTATGTTATCATCAGCTGAATGTACATAAAGTACTAAAAGTAAAAGTACCCGGGTAGAAAACTGTTCCAGGTCAGTGTTTTACAATCCTGATGTTTCAGGATGTATCGGCTGTAGGAGTTGCACACGCGCGACCTCTGCACATGCGCGCGTGTATCTCGTTTATTCCTTGACCTCATTTAATTGTTGTGCCAACCTGTGCTGGAGCGGTGAGCTCCTGGGAGGTGAGAGGTTCCAGGCTGCCTCGGACAGTTAACACCAGATCGTCCACAACATGCTCGGATCTCTGCAGCACCGCCTGCTGATCTAAAGATAGAAATGTGACCTTTAGTTGAAAAAAAGAACAAAAAAAAAAGAAAAACAACAACAACAACCACCTCTCTGTATCTGTCACGTATAGTTAGAAAACAGAGAAAGTGTCTATGTAGGGCAACACTAGCTGTGTTGCTTAGACTTTTCTACAGTTAAGATACAATATATGTATTTGTCTTTAGCCTATTCAAGAAGTTTGACGACTTCCAAACCTCATTTGTGGCAACAATGATTTAAGTTTCATTTTCTCGGGAAAGGGAGCGTCAGGATTTCTGATTTGGATCCAATCTCACGAATAATAATGAACGGTTCAACATTTTAATGTAGTATTACTATTACCCTACTAATGACGGTATTATCATGTAAAATATGAGTTTATAATTCATAATTAATTAATAATTAATAGCATTAATGGCCTCACGTACCTTTTGGGTATTTGAACGCAACGCTGTAGATCCGATCGTTCTCCCTCTTCGGCGCTCCGCAGTCTCCTCCGCCCGATCTGCGGCGAACACAGAAATATGTTCTTATTCTCTTCACCTGCTCCTCGCGGAGGTCGTGGCACTCGAAGAAAACGGGGTGCCGGTAAACGTCACCCATGGTTTGACACCCGAGGAGAGCCGAATGAAGCCAAACATCTGCAGCGTCCGATTTTAAAGGGCGGTGTGTTGACAAATGTCTCCCGTCTGATCCTACCAGGCGAAGTGCGCCTCTAGTGCTGATCCAGCAGAAGAGTCTCCAAGGGGGACTTTGTATGAACTCGTGTAACAGGTAAGATATTTGTGGTCCAACAAACCCCACAGCTCCATGTGTATAATAATAACAATTATTACTATTGCTGTATGATAATAGACCATTTGTAAAATTAACTTTTTTGTAATTTTGTTTTATTTTGACTGTATTAATGCTGTAGCAATGGGGTTCAAGTAATAGTAATATTTATTATTATTATAAAAGAATAGGGTATTTGCAAAAAAGATGTCTCTCTCTCTCTCTCTCTCTCTCTCTCTCTCTCTCTCTCTCTCTCTCTCTCTCTCTCTCTCTCTCTCTCTCTCTCTCTCTCTCTCTCTCGAAGTGGCACCTTGCCTTTGCACAGACTAGACCTCAAGCATTGTTATTACACCAAATAAGGAAATATTTAGACTTTCTGTGCATGAAAAAAAGGAATTCCTTTTGTTTGTCAAAAGTATGAAAACCCATTGGATTGTGTTTTTTCATGAAGAGAACGTCAATATTAACAGACACGTTGCATATATTTCCTGAAAACGGGAAGAGAGTCAAAGCCCCGTTACAGGGCAGCTATCAGCTCTTTTGTTTCACCAAGAATCAAGCTTCAGTGCACTTCTGCGTTTACACCGGTTCAGGTATGTCACCTGTCCAGTCTCACCAGCTCGATACAAAGGGCCTGCCAAGCCATATGCATACTTGTATACTTTTATCATGCATGATGCATGCTTTGTGTATGCAGATATACAAGATGGAGGAAAACTCAGTCTCGGCAATAAAATATGGGCTCTATTAAAAGTTGAACTAAAACATAAAAAAAACAACATATAGGGTGCTGTAGGCGCCCTTGAACACAGTCAAGCATGGCAAGAGCAGCACACCACTGTCTCTGGATCGGAACTATACGAGAGCCAAGACTGATACTTTGAACTGTCCATTGACATCCATCCTTTCAAACCATCAGGCTCTGCTGCCTGCTTTAGTCGTCCTACAGCAGGTTCTGTTGTTAGAGGATGAGATTAATGACTTGATATTCTTGCCTCGTACCCTCTCTTCATCACACTGTTAGGTATTATATTGCCAGTATAACATTTATCTTTGTATTCTCTGGTTTTCCTTTCAATATTACAATAATAATAATAATTATGGCACAGCCCTGCAGAGAATTAAATATTCTTCACCCGCATGGCAAATAACTAGATCTTTGTCTTCAAGATGTTCATCTCTTTAGTGTCCAATATCCATCTGGGACAAAGAGACGAAGGTGATGAATAATGGTTTAAGTCGAGGTGAATGGGACTGTTCATTTCCTGTGAATGGACTGAGGGTGTCATACTAAATAAAATGCCTTAAATCACCCTAAAAAGAATAAATGTGTCAAAATAGTGCAAAACTACAATTTCACTCCATGCTCTCTTTCACACTGAAGCAAATGTATCATTAGTTTTTTCGCCGCCCATTTACATCAATGAGGTTTGAATCAATAGAAACACCTCAACCTCACCACAGACGCCCTGAGACAGTCAGATTTGTTTTTGCCATCTGACATCAAGTATCTCCACACAGCAAAATATGTCCCCTTAATGAAGACACCAAGCTACAAAAAAAGATATTGCAAAGATTAAATTAGATTATGCAAAGAAGACACTTGAGTCCGTCTAGACACATCTGCCCGTTAATGTTCTGCCAGGAGACAAATGACGATCAGAAACAATGGGTTGTGCTTATGCATGCATTTATTTATTTATTAACTAGTAATAATACTAATCAATTGATCTACTCTTCTGCATATAAATGCCTCAATCTGTTTAAATAACTGAAAATAAACATGTATTGCATGTCCACTCCTCATGACCTAAATCATAGTATGAAAAAAAGGTGACATAATGGACTCTAAATACACTTCAACAAAACTGTGGCAAGGCCAATATGGTTTGAAGTAACTTGCGGCAAACCGTTTCCTGACAGTAAACAGTTATGTTATTAAGCATCACAAAAAGTCTGCATTCGAAATGGAACAAGCAAACGCCAAATATGTCACATTAAGTACAATAAATCCCCAATAACCATTGAGCTTCATAACACTCTGAAACTCAATAAAGTCTTATATTAGACAAACCTTCTGCTTGGACCCACATGGTGCCTGGTGAAAAACATCTGAAGACCCCAAAAATCCAAACCATTTAAGAAAACATGAACTCTACCTTTTACCCGTTTTGCAATTAGGAAAATACCTTTTTTTTTATTTTTTTTTTAAATCAAAGTGCTCGTTCATGGTGGCATGAATGACATTTTCTGTACATCAAAGTAGTGGCCTGTATTCCTTGCAAAACTTATTGTTGGCGCTGAAAAGCTCCAGAGAAAATTGGCAGAACGATGACTCAGCAGGACCTCAAAACTCCATCACCACAACTTGATCAGTTCTGCGTAATGTCCACCGCGTGCGTCCTTCAGCCCAAGGCCAGGATAGAGAGGCTGAGTGAACTCAACGTGTTCTCTGTGGAGCAGAGTCATCGTGTCGGAGACGTTGTGAAAGGACAGAGTACCTGATTTATGATCCAGGTACACTCCGACGCTGGAGGACCGAGGGCCTGACACCGCTTTGCTTCCGTTGTTGTGCCGGAAAGAGTAACCATATGGGGAGCACTCTAAACTCCACGACTTGTTATCGTTTCCAAACTCTAAGTCCTTTGTCCTGCTGTCTTTGTAGGACACCGCCACGGACCAAGTAGAACCACTCCAGCTGACCTCCCAGTAACACCGCTCTGACAAACCCTCACTGCACAACACCTGCATGATGATCGGAATCCTCCGGCCTGAGATTGCAGTGTAATAATTACTATAATAATTGTCACTGCTTTGAGAAAAAGTTTTACACGTCACCCGCCGGTGTTCTTGTGAAATGGACAAATATTGGGAGACGGAGCTCCGATCCAGGGTCAAAGGACGGCAATCTGACGGAGGAACAAAAACATCGATACCAACCTTTAAATATTCCGTTCATCATTAATGCGCTGGTATATTGTGGAACTGCATGAAGGTAAATGTTCTACTCACAGCGTAGAAACTCCTCTCTGGTCTTTGGTGCAGGTGGCACAACATCTATATTAGACACTGACAGAAAAACAAATCCTAAATACTGGACCTGAATAAAACCACTGTATGAATCTGGATTTCTATATTTCTCTCAGGTACCTGTGCTAAAGATCCTGGGCCACGTGTCCTCCAGGAGGCTCTCTATGTCGTCCCTCAGTTTAGACACGCAGTCAGTCACAGGTTTGAACGCTGAACGTTGAGGATAAAAAACAGAAACAGGTGGCAGGTCTGGAGATTCACAGGAGGTGGAGAGGGACTGGAAGGCCGGAAGAAACATCGTTGCACCGTCAAATATGGCCAGCAGATGGCACTTGTGCACTGATTATTCAGTAAAAAAAACAGATGGACGAAGTCGCTCTGCACCGAAGTGGTACCTGAATGAAGTGGATGTGGTCGTCCGTATGAGACAGCTGTTCCAGTTCGGCGTCCCTCCTCTTCATCTTGCTGATCTCCTCTTCCAGCTGCAGCTGCAGCTGTTCGGCCTGAGCGGACGCCGTCTCTTGCTGGGCGTTGATCAGCTGCTTCGTCAAACTGCGTCTTCTCTTCATGGAGCAGATCAGCTCGTTGAAGATCCTGTCACAGCTCTCCGCAGCAGTCTGGCTACAACTCTGTTCACGCAAACAAAAAATAATGGCATATTGTTTTAAGTCCTGTGGCAAAGTTCAGATTGTTTTGACACATTTGAATACATCCTTTGTAATGAATCAATGTTTTACACTGTGGAAAATAAAAAGGCTCCATCCACATGTCGTCGTAGTCCCAGTATCAAAAACACAGGATTAGAGCTCACCTTCAAGACTTCCTCTAGTACTCAATGCAGACTCAGGTTTAAATACTGAAGTCTAATTTCCACACCTTGAAATCCTTCAGAGCTTGAAGCAGCTCCTTCAGCTCCTGTTCTCTCTCCTGGAATCGCTGCTGGACTTTCTTTTGACTCACAATCAGCTGTTCCTGCAAGAAATTGTCAGAGCAACAGCGAATGATTTGTTACTACAAGTATTACGTGTTCTCAATCAAAACTGAGGACTAGTTGTCATAAAGATTTGACTAACACACAGCAGTAACAAGCAGATCACTGCAGATCTTTCAGGGTTTTACTAAACAGTCTAAAGTGTCCTGTTCACTAGTTTTGTTTCTCCTCTACCTGTTCCTCAGCCCTCTCTGATGCAGATGACACCGTATTGTGGCTCTTATGTTCATCTATAACGCACAGGTAGCAGATGCACTTCCCGTCCGTCCGACAGTAGACCTCCATCAGCTTGTTGTGCTTCTCGCACATCTTCTCCTGCAGTGGGATTGTAGCCGAGACCAGCCGGTGCTTCTTCAACACGGGAACACTGTGGTGAGGCTCGAGGTGAGCCGGACAGTAAGATGCCAAGCAGGCCAGGCACGACATCGTGGCTTTGTTCCGTCTGGTCCCGCAGCAGAAATCACAGACGACGTCTTCTGGGCCGGCACAGGCCAGAGAAGGAGAAGGCTGCTGGGTGCTGCTCTTCTTCAGCTTCTCCACCACCTGTGGATGACGGGAAAGAAAGGTGATGAACACTGTTCATTACAGGAAACACAGGACAGAAGCAGAAAGACGACAGAAGGCTTCACAATCCTCTACATTGGTTATAATTAGAATTTGGATTATGCTGTATTTGTATGGTTTTTAAGTGCACATATTCATAGACAATGATTGGGATAGGCAGGCCCACTTCAGAGCTCAGTTGTATTTGCAATGCAAACATTTTGCAACATATTTGGACAGTTTCACTCCACAGTATTCAATAGGGCTCAGTATGTTTGATAGCTGTGCACTGGTGCTTCGATCAGGACTACAGACATATGTGTATTTATCATAATTAATGCACAGACACTGGCTGCATAGGGCTGTTATATCCTTCACTGGTGAGTTACATAGATCTGACCTCAGCCAGCATGGTGTTCCTCTTCAGAACCGGCCTCGGACTGAACGTCTCCCGGCACTGAGGACAGCTGTACCGTCCCTTCTTCTCGTCCTGGTCCCAGCAATCCTCGATGCATCTCTTGCAGTAACTGTGTCCACAGGGAACGGAGACTGGCTCCTTGGGCAGGTCCAGACACACTGAACAGCAGAACTGGTCCAGGTCCAGGTCGACGCCGCGCTCCGGCTGCTGCTCGGTCATTTCTGATAAGTTCGATGTGTCTCACGTGCCGAGGAAGACGCACCGTCAGTTTGGCTCTCGCTTTTACACGAATTAGGTACGCCTGCTTCCTCCCACTGGGGGCGGGGCTTCAGAGAGCAACCCGCTGCTGACGTCACGTAACGTGTGATAAACAGAGACTTTTACGCGTGTGTTCAGGGAACCAGCAGATAAACTGGATCCTAAAAAAACTGAGTTTTAGTTAATAAATGGACCAGCTATTACAAACATATTTTAAGAAATGCATATCACCTCTGAACACAGAATAAGAATGCACAAAATAATCTTTAGTTAATGGAAAACGATTTTGAACGTGTGATGAATTTCTGCAGTACTATACATTAGAGTTTAACAATGACCAACTTCTATGTCTGTAAAACTTACTTTTTAAACAGTTGAGTTGGCATTAAATGATCTTAAAGTGTTGTTGTCCTTGTGTATAATTGGGTTTGAGTCTATAACCTTTAAACAATGATCAATTATCTTCAGCACTTTACTTGTCCATGTTAAGAAGGGTTGAAGGATTTCATAAAAAGCATGCAGGAATTGAGTAAGAATGTTTGTTATAGTGGTGCCCCAGTGCATTTGTCAAAAAAAAGGTGTCCCACTTTTGCTGAGCCTACCCTAAATAAGGTGCACAAAATAATAGCAACACCCTAACTCGCTCTATCAGCAACTGAAGTACAATTTTTTTATATATATATATATATATATATATATCAATCATTCTTGAAAATGCAGATTCCTGTGATAGATGAGATAGGGACTGTCTTTAGACCACAAAGCAGTGCAGATGAATTAAAGCTACGCTACTTTCATTCATACCTTTAATCACTTCCACCAAAAGATGAATAAAAATACATCTTCTAAACTCTTAATATGAGGTTTCTTTGTACTTTGCATTGTTTGCTTAGCAGTTACAGAGCAGCTCCAGAATCACTGTATTAGACAGGGGCATTATAAAAAAAAATGATTTAAATGAATTATAAAGAGTTGTAAAAGTATGAAATGTGTTTTTAAACGCGTTGCAGAAGAGTAGCAGTTTTTTTGGGGCCTTTCTATTTCAGGAATTGTTCAGGGACACTGACATTTTCCACATTAGGTGAAAAACAAAGTCTAAAACTGTCCACATTGTTTGATAGACGCAGTGGGAGTGAATTAAGTCTCATAAATCACAGTCATGAATTTATTGTAGCTGGTACAAGAAAAAAAGATACTGAAAAGAAAAAGTTGGATTAGAATAGATTCAACTTTATTCTCATTAAACAGAGTACAATAGTGAGACAACGAAATGCAGAAGTACAACAAGCGGTTATGCAGAGTTATGTATAAGAGTATAAACGGAATGAACAGTGATATATAGAATAAGCATAGAATGTATGTGTTGTTGAAACACGTCAAACAAAAGGCAAAAAACACTTTAATAAAGAGTAAACTAATAAAAAAACAAAATGGAAAGTGTAAAATAAAGTCGTAATTTCAGATTATTAATCGCTTTCATCTTTCAAAAAAAGTCACCCCATAACAGTCTGATATCCTGATTCACAATGAATGTCTTCAAACTCTCTCTATTGCAATTACATTTTGATTTTCCTCAGGAATTATTCCAAATCTAATAACATGTCGTCAACAATATGTTCTCAAATGTATACTAATTGTTTACCCTGTATTGATAGAACATAAATCACACCGACACTCTGAACCAACAGGAACTATTAGGAAATAAGCTTGATCGCGAAATCCTGGTTTCCAACTTATTTAGTGTTTCACACATTCACAAAACAAGCAGCTCAATGTCCCCCAGTTGGTTATGCTTTGTGTGTAAAAACTGGGTGGTGGTGGTGGTGGTGGTGGTGGGGGGGGGGGGGGGGGGGGGTGGGGGGGGGGGGGGGGGGGGGGGGGGGGCGACTTTCTGGCACATCAGTTAACTGGTTTAAATCCTACGTTAAAGGGCAGGGACTCCTTTGTGTTTATAGGTAACTACACATCTGAAGGACAAATATGACATGCAGAGTTCCCCAAGGCTCCATTCTGGTGCCTCTTCTGTTTCAAGTTCACATGCCTCCACTGGCTCAGAATACGGAAAACAACTAAATAAGTGTGCTATATAAATACACTTGTCTTGGCTTTTGACATGCTGCAGGACCCTAAATTATGGCAAGACAGTTATTTTAGACTTCTTGTAAAATCACATCCTCTCATTTACCATATGGTGTATATTGGACAGCCAACTACTGCCTGATCAACAGTAGCACATTAACCATCCCCAATATAAATTTGATCACCATAACTTTATCAGTTCTGCAAAATATCTGCTGAGCTTGGACTGAGATCCATAATTCTTCAGCCCAAGGCCAGGATAGAGAGGCTGAGTGAACTCAACGTGTTCTCTGTGGAGCAGAGTCATCGTGTCGGAGACGTTGTGAAAGGACAGAGTACCTGATTTATGATCCAGGTACACTCCGACGGGGGAGGATACAGGGCCTGACACCGCTTTGCTTCCGTTGTTGTGCCGGAAAGAGTAACCATTTGGGGAGCACTCTAAACTCCACGACTTGTTATCGTTTCCAAACTCTAAGTCCTTTGTCCTGCTGTCTTTGTAGGACACCGCCACGGACCAAGTAGAACCACTCCAGCTGACCTCCCAGTAACACCGCTCTGACAAACCCTCACTGCACAACACCTGCCCGATAACCTTCTGGGATGAGCCATAATAACCATTATTATAATAACTACTCGTCACCCGCCGGTGTTCTTGTGAAATGGACAAATATTGGGAGACGGAGTTCCGATCCAGGGTCAGAGGACGGCAATCTGACGGAGGAACAAAGCAAGAAAAAAAACGTCAATATCAACCTTTAAATATTCCGTTCATCATTAATGCGCTGGTATATTGTGGAACTGCATGAAGGTAAATGTTCTACTCACAGCGTAGAAACTCCTCTCTGGTCTTTGGTGCAGGTGGCACAACATCTATATTAGACACTGACAGAAAAACAAATCCTAAATACTGGACCTGAATAAAACCACTGTATGAATCTGGATTTCTATATTTCTCTCAGGTACCTGTGGCAGAGATCCTGGGCCACGTGTCCTCCAGGAGGCTCTCTATGTCCTTCCTCAGTTTAGACACGCAGTCAGTCACAGGTTTGAACGCTGAACGTTGAGGATAAAAAACAGAAACAGGTGGCAGGTCTGGAGATTCACAGAAGGTGGAGAGGGACTGGAAGGTCTGGAGGGAAATCAATAAGTTGGAGACCAGAAGCAAAACAAAATACGTCTTCAGCTGTGCTTCCTCCTCACAGAAAATGAACTGAGCTGAGTTTTGCACATTTTGAGCATCTACAGGTAACAGACGGTGAGTGATTTGCCTGTGCAGCTCTGATTATTCGGTCATAACATCATGACATAAGAACAGATGGACGAAGTCGCTCTGCACCAAAGTGGTACCTGAATGAAATGGATGTGGTCGTCCGTATGAGACAGCTGTTCCAGTTCGGCGTCCCTCCTCTTCATCTTGCTGATCTCCTCTTCCAGCTGCAGCTGCAGCTGTTCGGCCTGAGCAGACGCCGTCTCTTGCTGGGCGTTGATCAGCTGCTTCGTCAAACTTCGTTTTTTCTTTATGGAGCAGATCAGCTCATCGAAGATCTTATCACAGGTCTTCCTTGCAGGCTGGGTAGAACTCTGTTCACACAAACAAAAACAATGATTTTTCCTTTTAATGAATACGTTCTCTGTGGCAAAGTTCAGATTGTTTTCACATGACGTGTTTTTTAATACATCCTTTGTAACGACAGACTGAATCAATGTTTTAACACTTGAATCTGTGGTGGTTTTTAATGACTGTAGAAAATGAAAAGGCTCCATCCACATGTCGTCGTAGTCCCAGTATCAAAAGCGTTGTCAAAAACCCAGACAAGACTTCCTCTAGTACTCAATGCAGACTCAGGTTTAAATACTGAAGTCTAATTTCCACACCTTGAAATCCTTCAGAGCTTGAAGCAGCTCCTTCAGCTCCTGTTCTCTCTCCTGGAATCGCTGCTGGACTTTCTTTTGACTCACAATCAGCTGTTCCTGCAAGAAATTGTCAGAGCAACAGCAAATGATTTGTTACTACAAGTATTACGTGTTTTGAATCAAAACTGAGGACTAGTTGTCATAAAGATTTGACTAACACACAGCAGTAACAAGCAGATCACTGCAGATCTTTCAGGGTTTTACTAAACAGTCTAAAGTGTCCTGTTCACTAGTTTTGTTTCTCCTCTACCTGTTCCTCAGCCCTCTCTGATGCAGATGACACCGTATTGTGGCTCTTATGTTCATCTATAACGCACAGGTAGCAGATGCACTTCTTGTCCGTCCGACAGTAGACCTCCATCAGCTTGTTGTGCTTCTCGCACATCTTCTCCTGCAGTGGGATTGTAGCCGAGACCAGCCGGTGCTTCTTCAACACGGGAACACTGTGGTGAGGCTCGAGGTGAGCCGGACAGTAAGATGCCAAGCAGGCCAGGCACGACATCGTGGCTTTGTTCCGTCTGGTCCCGCAGCAGAAATCACAGACGACGTCTTCTGGGCCGGCACAGGCCAGAGAAGGAGAAGGCTGCTGGGTGCTGCTCTTCTTCAGCTTCTCCACCACCTGTGGATGACGGGAAAGAAAGGTGATGAACACTGTTCATTACAGGAAACACAGGACAGAAGCAGAAAGACGACAGAAGGCTTCACAATCCTCTACATTGGTTATAATTAGAATTTGGATTATGCTGTATTTGTATGGTTTTTAAGTGCACATATTCATAGACAATGATTGGGATAGGCAGGCCCACTTCAGAGCCCACTTCAGAGCTATATATATATATATATATATATATATATATATATATATATATACACATATATATGTATGTGTATATATATACACATATATATATATATATATATATATATATATATATATATAAAAGTGTATGCCTGTGTATATATACATAAACACACACTCCTATGTAATATATGACGAATGATTTACTACAATGAAGATATGCTATTTCACAGTTGCCCGTGGAGAGTTAATACCCATTGCAATCTGCTAAACTACGTTAAAACGCTGAGCTCTTAAATGACATCTCTCTATTTGAAGCTACTTCTGCTGTGACTTTATCGTTTCAATTACAAATTGACCTGCTCTGCTATCTCTTTCCTCGTCTCTCCCTTGTGTGTCACGGTGTGTCTACATCTCACTCGAGTCAGGAAACTTGTCATAATACCCATATTTGTTTGGCTAAACTGCATCACGTGACGCATTGGTCGGTGTGTTTCCTGCATCACTGAACAAGTGCCGTAAATGCTGGAAAAGCTGCGCCAGTTAAAATATTAGCGCTCAGTCAAAATTTAATAATTCTCAATTATCTATCGGTTTTAGGTCCTGAGTCCGGATAAAACGGCGTCTAGGACAGGACAAAAGCAGAATGAAGACAGAAGGCTTCACAATCCTCTAAATTCTCACAAGTGCACAAATGTTGTACTTATTACTCCACTACATTTATTTTAAAACTTTAGTTTCTTGTTACTTTGCAGATTCACATTATTAACACAAAAATAATGAATCGTCAATAAATTCAAGTGTTTTATTATAGATTCAACAACATACAGTAAAATTAGCTCCACCTTCACCAGCTGTAACACTAAAGTGTTGTAAACATAAACACCAATATATTATGATCCAATATAAATTATAATAGAATATATATAATAATAATTATTATTAGATCACAGTGGGGAAAACAACCTCTGTGGTCTCAAAGTAATTCTCCACCTATACTTCCACACCTTAAACAGTTTCTACACCACCTTTACATCCACCTCCCAGTAGCTTACCTCAGCCAGCATGGTGTTCCTCTTCAGAACCGGCCTCGGACTGAACGTCTCCCGGCACTGAGGACAGCTGTACCGTCTCTTCTTCACCTCCTGGTCCCAGCAATCCTCGATGCAGCTTTTGCAGTAACTGTGTCCACAGGGAACGGTGACTGGCTCCTTGAGCAGGTCCAGACACACTGAACAGCAGAACTGGTTCTGGTCCAGGTCGACGCCATGCTCCGGCTGCTGCTCGGCCATTTTTGATTTGCGCGCGGAAAAAGTAAACGGAAAAAAACATCAGTTTCGTTTCTCCTCAGAGACTTGGGGGGAGGGGGGCGAGGCGGGGCTTTCACAATATGATAAGATATTATGTGATATATTATCGATTTTCTATTATCCATAGAAGTTTTTTTCCCACAACAGTCTGAAATTGGGCACATTGTTTGTTTATTTATGTGATATTTCCATAGCTTTGTATTTCAGTTTATTCTAAGGATATTCTCTCTCTCTCTCTCTCTCTCTCTCTCTCTCTCTCTCTCTCTCTCTCTCTCTCTCTCTCTCTCTCTCTCCACCCCTTGTGACCATGTTCCAGTGATCATTTGTTCATCACAGAATTTTTACGCTGACAAATTGGTAATTAGACATCTCTTTAGTGTTTAGGGTTTGTGAATGATAAAAGTAATAAAAAGCAAATATGTTCTGCCCGCCTTCAGTAACTTTCAGCTGCTTTCTTTTCTTGTGATCTTTGAAATTCTGATTGGAGCTCAGTCTGGGTTTTGGATAGAAGGGCGTGGGTGATGAAGAGTGGTGGCTGCACCTTTTTCAAGATGCACACATGTATTGTAGCACAAAAAAACACAGACTGGAAAACACTTAAAAGCACACAGCTGTTTAATTGTTATATAACTTGTAACAAGCAATGCCTTTAACAATAAAATGAACATTAATGGAAACTTAAGTCATCACAGTGTCAAAATAAATGTCCTTCCTCTTTCCCAAATATAATTAATTTTGATTAGCATAAGGAATTATTTAGTATTGATTATAGCTGGCACAACAAAACAGAGACTGAAAAAAAAGGTATTGACACGCGTCCGTTTACTTGAACCGCTCAAAGCAAAATGCAAAAAGACCTAAATAAAGAGTAATCCAATAAAAAAAAAGCATTATTCAGCCTCTCAAAGTCATGGAAATTACCCCCCCAAAAATGGTCCTATGGTAGTCTAACAATATCTAAATTCATAATGATTGTCTTCGAAATCCTCTAATACAATTATTCCCAACTTAATTACACGTCGTCATCAATATTTTCTCAAATGTAAACTAATTATTTACCCTGAACACTAATCACACTGACACAAGCAACTACAGTTTGACCGCTAAATCCTGGTTTCCAGCGAATCATTTAATGTCTCACCCATCCATAAAACAAGTACCTCACTGTCCCTATAGTTGGTATTAACATGCTTTATGTGTTTTATATAACACCAACCCACTATTGTCAGGGCTCTATGGGTTGTTTTTACCCCAGATTACTTCCACAGACCCTTTACTGTCTTATCGATGGCTTCCCCTGGACTTGTTGCTCCTTCCGCTGCGTCATATCCTATCCTAACGCCCGTTAGTACACCACGTATAGCAGCCGTTGGACCCGCTTCTCTTACGTTTGATACTAGGGCTAAAGCATCTGGAACATCCTGGCAAACAATTGCTGCGACCATCTTTCCCACACCAAGCAAACCTCCCAACAACGCACCTGTTGCAGTACTTGCAACTCTGATCAGTAACCTTTCAAAAACACTATTTTTAGCTTTGTTGCTAATCACTTCATGTGACATATTCCCTGATGACTGCCTGATGAGCTCTTCCTCTCTCTTTATTTCTTTTCGCACTTCTTGTAGCATCTCATTGGTGTATCAGCTTCCTTTGTTTGCCTCAATCATCTTGCCCAGTGTGTCGAGCAGCTCTGTCACCTGCAACTGGTTGCTTCTGTAGTCGTCCTCTCCGCTGTTTTTCCAGTATTTATTATCGACGACGTGGCAGCGGCCTCCGCACTTCTTCACCAGATCACTCAGATCTCCATTCTGACTCACAAAGTCCTCGATCGTCGTTCCTTCCGGGAGCTGGTCCCCATGAGTGAAGACGACTGTGGCGTATTTGAGAGCTTTCTCAGAGAAGTTTTGGCATATTTTGTTGATGACGTCCTTCTCGTGCTGGGTGAATTTCTCCACTTTAAGCACAATGAGAAAAGCATGGGGCCCAGGAGCGCACTCTGTGATGCACCTCACTATCTCAGCCTTGAGCAGTGCCTCAGACCCACTCGTGTCAAAAAAACTGCCAGTGTCGATCAATTCGATGCTTCTCCCGTTGACAGATTTGGTTTCGGCATTAGAAAGACTTGTGTCGGTGATGGAAGAATGGCTTATGTTGAACACATCCACTCCCAATAGGGTGTTAGCCAGGCTGCTTTTCCCAGCTCCAGTTTTCCCCAGTATTACAATCCTCCATGGAGTCAGCGCTAGAAGAGAAGTCAAACACATTTCACTATTACTTCTGTTAACCTGCAATTTTGTTTTCTAGGGTTGCAACTTCTCTCATTTCATTGATCAATTGTTTGTAAACTCAGAAAGTGGTAAAAAATCCTGAGTAAAAAACTACTTTCAGCATGCTAACCTGTTAGCATAGTCACTGCTAACCTGTTAGCAGTGACTATGCTAATGTTCAGCAGCTGTAATGTTTATCATTGTCACTGTTGTAGTTTGCATGCTAACTCTTTCTAATTAGCACTAACACAAAGTACAATAAGGAGGATTTAAAATTCCTAAATTAAAAATTGAAATATGTATGCATTTCTGTGTTATAATTACATGAAATACATATACATATATATACATACAAAGACAATTATGTTTGCTTCATGTTGTTACATATACACACAAATAGATAACAATGTGTTTTATGTCTCAGTTGTTGTGTGATTGGTTTTTACTGAGACATATTAAATCTTCCATAGAACAGTTGAGGCTGATGAATACCATTTGTTTTGCATTTATTCTTTTTCATAGAAAAGTATTGAACACATAATTTCTCTGGCCTGATGATGGCGCCAGATGCAAAGTTAAGGGCTCATCTTAGTGATGACAACACTGTGAATCATGTCCAGGCTGTTGCCCAGTGTTGACACTGATACAATACTGGAATGTAAAAGGCCATTTACTCAAGTACTGTACTTACACACATTTGAGATACATGAACTTAAGATCATTATTAGCACTAAATATTATATAGTATTGCACTTTTTACAACACCACATGTATCTGACCGATTTTGTTACTCAAGTAACAGTATATTTTCATCCCATCCTAAGTAATATTTTCAACACAACACTTTTACAGTGTAATGTTGCAACTTTTACTACACACACTAATCTGAAGATGCTTTCTCCACCACTGCACTGATATCTCAACTCACCGTCCATGTTGCCACAAATGAAATCACCTTCGTCCCCCGCACTTCTGGATGTCCCCGTTGGATGTTTTTCCTTCTGTTCTCTTGCTGTGGTATGACTTTACTTTCATTTTCTACCCGCTCGACAGAAACTTTCCAACAAGCCTCACACAGGGAGGACATGTTTTTATTGTTAATGTCAGTAAACAGGGCATTACATAAGTCGAGACAAAAGGTCATGAATTCATTAATGACAGTTTCCAGATGAGCAGGTTGAAGTGGAACTTCCTGTGATGCTAGGCAGAGGCCACCCTGATTTGGCAGGTCAGCTGTTCAGGGTGGTGACTGTGGTTTGGAAGGTACAGCTAGAAAAGAATGTTATTTTAGTTGGTTTATTTCTGGCATATTCAGCTGGAGAGTATCGTACAGGCTGTATAACCAGACTCACATTAATAGTGCCAAGTGTACAAGAAAGAAACAATCAAAATGATTGTTAACAGATAAATGCAGCTACGTGATGTGGGTCAAACACGGCTACATTCACTGCCATCAAAGCTCCATAAATATGATTAAAAACTCAGTGTTGGGTGAGTGCATATTACATTCATACATACAGTGAAAACAATACTATTCTGCAGCATTAGGCGTTTTTGTTAAAGGCATCAACAATATCATACATGATAAATGGAACACTCATCTTTAAATATGTCGTGTCAAAGAGGGAGGATGATGGCTGCATCTTTTCATACCTTTTTAGGGTGGAGTGTCTCTGAGGGAGACAAAAGAAGTTGGAAGGAATTTGATCTGTTTTTATTGGCAGCATCCGTCCTCAACTGTACCAGTTAACAGACTGAAAACAAAAAGGCCTTTGTGTGGCCTGAGGCCAGAGAACTTCTTTATTTTAAATGTAAAAACATGTTAAAGTTTATTCTGGTCTTTAAGAATATCACAAAATATAAATTACAGTTATTTGCTGTTTAGGGGAACCTCAGAAATTGCTTCTTCAAAATATTCATTAACATTGCAAGTGATTCTGTAGTCTGACAAAAGGCTATTCGGCACAACAATTTGTGATCTGTGATTTGGTGGAAGAGCGGCCATAAAGGTTGAAGCTGGCAGGTTGTCACAAACCCAATAAAAAGATCAAACCAACAATGTTTTTGCCTCTTAATACTTTACAACTTCCCTACCCATTTGTGGCACACGGATCCAATCAGCTCCGAGCACAATTGTTCCCCCTAAAGATGTAGATCTTTAAAAACAAGTCAAAAATATTTATAGTATAATGTTTTTTTCAAGGCTCAGTAAATTAAAGCGTGTAATTTACACTTTAGCACTGTAGTTTTTATCAAATGTTACTCAAATATGAGTCCATTACTCAACAACCACTTAAATATTCAAGACAATTAGTTAAAGAGAGTGAGATGAATACATGCGTTTCCATTTCCAAAAATAGTTTTCCAATATTGTTTACTACTACTTCACTGTTTCTTTACTCAGTATTTGAAGAAAAGTAATCAGAGTTGTTCTCTTTTCAGTTGACAGGAACCAGCACAAAGTTTGAAGCACAGATACAAAGGCTTCCATAAGGTAAGAAGCCTCAATACATAATTGAACTATTTAGTTTACCCATTTGGAAAAGTGATGACAATAATTTTACATGAATGAATCAGGATTGCAACAATTTGTATGTCAATGTCAACCTCTCTTAAGACTTATGCTGTTTTTTATTTGATGCTGCTCCTGTGTTCATTGAAATAGATGATCTTTCATTCAAAGCATTCCATTTATCCAAAACAACTTCAAATGTCTTTTGTATTACCTTCACTGGTAACACTGGAAACACGTCTAAATCTGGCTCAGCTTTTTTTTTCTTCTTTTGCCACTCCTGCCGGTGCTGTTAATTTTGAATTGATCAAAATGATTGTTAACAGATAAATGCAGCTACGTGATGTGGGTCACTAACACGGCTACATTCACTGCAAAACAAACCAGTCCCACTAAATATGATGAAAAACTCAGTGTTGGGTGAGTGCATATTACATTTATACTGTATAGTGAAAACAATACTATTCTGCAGCATTAGGCGTTTTGTTAAAGGCATCAACAATATCATACATGATAAATGGAATACTCATCTTTAAACATTTCGTGTCAAAGAGGGAGGATGGCGGCTGCATCTTTTCATACCTTTTTAGGGTGGAGTGTCTCTGAGGGAGACAAAAGAAGTTGGAAGGAATTGAAACTGTTTTTATTGGCAGCATCCGTCCTCAACTGTACCAGTAAACAGACTGAAAACAAAAAGGCCTTTGTGTTTACCCTGTGGCCTGAGGCCAGAGAACTTCTTTCTTGTAAATGTAAAAAAGATTACAGTTGTTTGCTGTTTTTGGGAATCAAATACAGATTCAAAACTGCTTCAGAATAAACATTAACTTTGCAAGTGTCTCCTTGGTCTGACAAAAAGCTATTTGGAGATCTATGGCACAGAGGAAAAGAGGAATATAGGCTAGCTTTGGCTACACAAATAGTACTTACTAAAATAGATAATACCAAAATCAATATATATATATATATATATATATATATATATATATATATATATATATATATATATATATATATAGATAGATAGATAGATAGATAGAGAGATAGATAGATAGATAGATAGATAGATAGATAGATAGATAGATAGATAGATAGATAGATAGATAGATAGATAGATAGATAGATAGATATAGATAATACCATTATCAATTCAACAGGAATGAAAAACTCAATTAGCTGTGTTATGTTCATTCATGTAAATGTGGTCATGGGTCTCCTCAGCTATATGGTGTTATTGTTGGTAAAATACTGTATATTTAAATTAAATATTATAATGTATTAGCAACATGTTAAAGTCATGTTTTTGTCATCAGTAGTGTGAAAGCTAATATTTCAAAGTCAGACCTAAAGGCCATCTGAAATCATGTGACATTCTTTATTTCTTTCTTGACTTCCAGTTTATCTCCATAAATGTTAATGTAATATTTATGACTGACATTTAAACACCACCAAACGTTGTCAGCCTGAATCATGACGTTACACTGCTCTCTAGTGAGCAGGTGAGGCAATAGCAGTTTGTTTTGTTTAGGCTCACAGTAATACATCAACTTACTTAATAGTGCACATCTCCTCTAGAAAGAAACGTCATGAACCTGAATGAGACCTTAAAGACTCAACGTGTTTATTAGGTCCATTATTAAAGTCTTTTTAGAGTAACAGTCTAACAGCGAGTGTAAACGGAGAAGGGAGGAAAAACTACCAGAGAGGACTTGAGTCTAAAGCATTATTTTGTTTTATTATAGTTTTACATTTGAATTCAACATTTTTAGAGTGAAAAAGATTTAGTGAATAAAACAGAACATCTAGATAAATAGTTGGCAAAGCTTTCAGCAACAGTCTTCTCAGATATACATGACATGGACTACTCTGCTGGAATGTTACTGGTCAGATGATGTTGATGGTCGACGCGTCACAAACACCAAACATGTGACTCATCCTCTCACTCAGGAGGCTGCATGCTTGTTTACTGGTTTGATTACAATTGTTCAAATGTGATCATTCTAATGATGATTTGGCCAAAATATAAAATACTTTATGACATATATGTCATAAAGTAAAGTACAGTGAGCAGCGTTAACACATAATAATAACTTAATGAAGTTACTTACTAACAGACGTGTGTGTGTGTGTGTGTGTGTGTGTGTGTGTGTGTGTGTGTGTGTGTGTGTGTGTGTGTGTGTGGTGGGGGAGGGTAGTTTACTTTACCCAGTAAAAACTTTATTTGCTCAAATATAATTTTTTAACAGGTTTCAATTTATTCGTTATTTGTCTTGGTGATACATTGTGATCCACAAAGAACCACAACTATTGTTCAACAAAATGATTTTGTACATACATTAAGTGACATTTTCTGGTCAACTCTGTAGGAAACTGAACAATGTTTCAACAGGACACATAAATATAACCAACAGTGTACACTAGTTTGATTTAAACCATTTTTAAGATTTCATTTATGCTTTTTAAAATGTTTCATCTTTGTGGTTACAACAAGCACTCTGTGGTTAGCTGTGAAACAGGAATAAGTGAGTTTGAAACTCAAACAATAAGTACAACATATTACATATTAGTTATGAATGAACATATCAATCTCAGTGGTTAAATTTTGTTTAGAACAAGATTTTCATGCAATTTATTGGGAGATATGACCAGTAATTATACTCCTCTGTCTTCAAGAGTCAAAGCTCATTATAGGTTTTAACTCTACACACTACTCACTTTTTTTTTGTGAAATCGGCAATAGATGTGCTTCCATTCATGAAAGCCTTTGCTGCCTTCTTCATTGCTTCCAATGGTGTCTCTGCTCCCTCAGCTGCAGAAGATCCTGCAACACCTCCTGCCACCGCTCCCACTACACCAGATGTCACTGTAAGAGGGATCGCTGGTCCTCCTGCTGCTAAAGGAAGTCCTGCCTTTAAAGCTGAGAGAACTACTTTGCCCATCACTACTCCACCAAAAAGAGCTTCTAACAATGCACCTGCTGTAATACCTGCCAGTTTGATCATAAGCCTCTTAAACACTGTGTCTTTAGCCTTCTTTCTGATCTCTTCATCTGACATGTCTCCTGATGACTGTCTAATGCGTTTCTCCTCCTGTTTTATCATTTCCTCCACTGCTTGTAGCATCTCATTGGTGTAGCAGCTTCCTTTGTTTGCCTCAATCATCTTTTCTATTGTTTTGAGTAGCTCCTTCACTTGGAACTGGTTGCTCCTGTATTCATCCTGCTGGTTGTTCTTCCAGTATTTATTATCAATGACGTGGCAGCGGCCTCCACACTTCTTCACCAGATCACTCACAAGCTTATTACCACGGATAAAGTCCTCAATGGTCTGTCCTTCAGGGAGCTGGTCACCATGAGTAAAGAGAACTGTTGTATATTTGAAAACTTCTTCAGAGAAGTATTGCTTTATCTTAGTGATGACATCCTGCTCCTGCTCTGTGAATCTCCCCACTTCAAACACGATGAGAAAAGCATGAGGCCCAGGAGTGAACTCTGTGATGCACTTCACTATTTCAGACTTCAGCTCCTTCTCAGATCGATGTGTGTCGAAGACACCAGGAGTGTCGATCAAAGTGATGTTTCTTCTATTGACAGATCTAGTTTCTGCTCGACATTCACTTGTTTCAGAGTTGAGGGTGTGGTTGATCTCGATCAGTTTCTCTCCAAATATGGTGTTAGCGACGCTGCTTTTCCCAGTTCTAGATTTTCCCAGGATGACAATTCTCCTGTTTGACACTGAAAGAGAATAATGTCCATCAATAATAGTGTGCGTTTGTTTTTTGGTTGTTTTCATACATAAGAAGAAGATACACAGAAACATCTTGTTGGTCAGAAATCTGTTCTTAATGAATAGCTGCATAATCATAATAAGAGAATGAAGGTGTCAATACTTTAAAAGAGGCCAACGAGCATCAAGAACATTTTAAATATCTAATATCTTCTAAACGTACAAATCACTGTTCAGCAATATTAGTTTGTGGTGAATAACACAGAGGATCATTTTGTAAACAGGTCTTAAAGGGATGGTCAGGTTTTTCTTGGCCCTGATCCAGATCTGAGTCCTTTTATGTATTTGGAACAGAGTCTGATCTGATACTTATATTTATCTAAATGTTGAATAAACGTGTGTGTGACACATTGAAATAACAGCTTTAGCCTATAAGATTTAGTGCTCCTCAGTTTTCACGAGCTACTTGATCCATTCTCTCTGTCTCTCTCTCTCTCTGTCTCTCTCTCTGTCTCTGTCTCTCTCTCTGTCTCTCTCTCTCTGTCTCTCTCGCTGTCTCTCGCTGTCTCTGTCTCTCTCTCTTTCTCTGTCTCTGTCTCTTTCTCTGTCTCTGTCTCTTTCTCTGTCTCTCTCTCTCTGTCTCTGTCTCTCTCTCTCTCTCCTCTCTCTCTCTCTCTCTCTCTCTCCGTCTCTCTCTCTCTCTCCTCTCTCTCTCTCTCTCTCTCTCTCTCTCTCTCCGTCTCTCTCTCTCTCTCCTCTCTCTCTCTCTCTCTCTCTCTCTCTCCCTCCTCTCTCTCTCTCTGTTTCATTTCACATTTATATAACTGTTAAGGTTTCTGTTGATGAAGCAGTCATGTCTGCAAACGATCTTCTTCTTTCAAGATGGTGGTTTTTGGGAAAAAAAAAAAAATGTCCCCACAAAAGCAGCGTTAACAAATAATATTAACTGAAAGAAATAACTTTAACTTACTGTTTATGTTTTTAGAAGAGAAATCCATGAAGAAGTCCTACGTGTCTCTTTTCTCCTGTGGTCAGACTCTGCTTGTATTTAAGTTTCACTTTCACTTACTGTAAGTGAGTGTGTGTGTGTGTGTGTGTGTGTGTGTGTGTGTGTGTGTGTGTGTGTGTGTGTGTGTGTGTGTGTGGCGGTTGATAACAGCAGCATAAATCAGCAGCGAGGTGAGCAAAACGCTGCGGGGACCGCTGATGTTACGCAACTAAGTTAAGCAACAAGGGCCGTTATCTTCCTCCAGGCTGGTCACTATGGAGGTGTTGCCCAGGCGACCGTTGCCGGGATGTGACTCAGCCTTTTTTTTTTTGGGCCCCCCCCCTCCTCTAACCGACAGGCTCACACCACAGCCTGTAGACGTTGACACACGCATCCTTCAAAAAGACAACATGGCGATCGATATATGGATGAAAAACAGCTCCAACACCACAGGGAGCGCTCAGTCATCACAATTAACAACACGTGGGCTCTGACTAACTCCTGGAGATGTGTGCAGCCACGTAGCGGTGTCAGTCTGAGAAAACAATACACAGGAAAGCTGAACACCAGTCAATATGTGCTGCCGTCTCTAAAGGGGAGACACTGAAGTAAAAGAATATATAAAAAATAATAAAACACAACAAGCCTCACAGAAGACAGGGGAAGCTCCTACTTCTACAAAATGAATGCTGAAATATGAATAATACATGTCAGGCCTGCAGCCATGCAGTAAAAGAAATGCAGCCATTCAAGAGAGTGTGTGTGTGTGTGTGTGTGTGTGTGTGTGTGGTGTGTGTGTGTGTGTGTGTGTGTGTGTGTGTGTGTGTGTGGTGGGGGAGGGTAGTTTACTTTACCCAGTAAAAACTTTATTTGGTCAAATATAATTTTTCAACAGGTTTCAATTTATTCGTTGATTATATTTGTCTTGGTGATACATTGTAATCCACAAAGAACCACAACTATTGTTCAACAAAATGATTTTGTACATACATTAATGACATTTTCTGGTCAACTCTGTAGGAAACTGAACAATGTTTCAACAGGACACATAAATATAACCAACAGTGTACACCAGTTTGATTTAAACCATTTTTAAGATTTCATTTATGCTTTTTAAAATGTTTCATCTTTGTGGTTACAACAAGCACTCTGTGGTTAGCTGTGAAACAGGAATAAGTGAGTTTGAAACTCAAACAATAAGTACAACGTATTACATATTAGTTATGAATGAACATATCAATCTCAGTGGTTAAATGTTGTTTAGAACAAGATTTTCATGCAATTTATTGGGAGATATGACCAGTAATTATACTCCTCTGTCTTCAAGAGTCAAAGCTCATTATAGGTTTTAACTCTACACACTACTTTTTAAAACAAGATTTTGTGAAATCTACAATATATTTGCTTCCATTCTTGACAGCCTCTGCTGCCTTCTCTGCTGCTTCCAATGGTGTCTCTGCTTCCTCAGCTGCAAGATATC
>NW_027176606.1:1344393-1351893 GCF_023349555.1 Cebidichthys violaceus | reverse complement strand
CTAACCTCTTGTAACAGTACCGATCACTGTCCAGCAATATGAGAAGAAAAGTGTTAAAACAATTGAACTTACCGTCCATGTTGATAGTGAAGGGAAGTAACAGTGGAGCGACAGTTGGTCGGACAAGACTGTATTTGAATGTGTTTCCTGTATCTTCCGGTATAAGTTATTTTTTCCCATCACGACACACCTTTTACCTACGCCTTTTCTCCAACATTCCCTCCTCCCAGTCCACGATGTGGTTCCCTCCCCTTGAATGATATGAGGACGAGTCATGTCATGTACCGCTTGCACCAATCTAAATCTTTGTATCAAAGTTGGTGTTTGCTGCCCATCTAACAGTTGCATAAAGGGCCAAAAGTGATTGGGAATGTCTCCTCTCTTATTTGTTTGCATTGTCATTAAAGAGGAAATTGCAGAATGACAGTTCCCTGAATCCTTCTACAGAACCTCACTGCAAGTATGTTCCGAGGTGATAGAGAGAAGAACAAAGGCTTGGTTAAAGTGAAAACTTTATTTGCTCACATTACATTCTTACAAATGCTTCAATACTGATACTTTATCAAGACAAAAGGGACAGCTGACGTATGTTTCCCCCCAAACCCTTAATAACAAAAGACAACATTCATTTTCACGATCAACACTTGAAATGATGAAGGCACTTGCAAACAACAAGGTAGTACAACATGTAAACCACGTTTGTGGTGTTTCATTTTGACCTCTTTACTTAAGATTTCATTAAACTGATTTATTTTTTTCACTTTACAAAATGTAGCAAAACACGCGGAAGATCTTAGGTAGATAATAACGGGAATAAATATGAAACAAAATGTTTATCATAGGTCAGGCAGAGGGCTTCCTCATCGGCAACCAGGGTGCCTGCGTGTCTCAGATACAGTAAATCTAACACCTCTTCTGCTGTTCCAGTGTGTTGACCTCATTGGATTTTAACAGCATTTAACGGATGACTTTTACATTGTTCACGTTACACTTGTGTTTAGCGCGGGTCCGTTCACATTAGAGGTAAAACACTGCAGATATACACACACATACACACACACTGTAAGGGAGTTTGGGATTTTTTTTTTCCCTAGAACACCAAAAGGGATGAGTGATGTATTGTTTCAGGGGTTTTTTTTGTCAGAAATTCAACAACAGCTACACTTTTCTGCAAAGCCATTCAACATCTTCCCCCCTCAGGCACTGACAAACACTAGTCTGGCGGTGTAGGCCAGGTCGGCGAGGTACAGCAGGAAGTTGAGGGCAGTGAGCACCGCCACGGTGATCAGTTTCGACGACGCTTGGCTGCTGCGCTGGTACTGTCTGTCGAACTGGAACACGGGCCAGATGATGGTGGCCGTCAGGTACATGATCACCGCCAGGAGCCCGTACGCCGACAGGAACTTGGAGAAAGGGATGGGCAGGCAGCCGGTCCACTCGCCCACGCACAGCACCACCACGGCCATGGAGAGGATGAAGCAGATGCAGTACACCGCCATGCACCACTTGACAGCCGCGTGGTGGTTGTAGGACACGGGGTCGCTGACCAGGATGAAGATGATGCAGGCCACGAAGGTCTGGCACACCTTCAGCAGGCCGGGAGCCGTGGCCATGTAACCCGCCACCTCTCCTGGCCTCGCTTTGGTCAGGCTCACCTCCCCCATGTAGGCCACCGCCGCCAGGCAGGAGAAGACGGTGGCGGCGATGCGATAGTCACGGGCGTCGCCGGTGGTGCGTTGGTCCTTGAGGAAAAAGAGCGGGAAGATGACGGAGGCGGAGAGGCAGAGGAGGGAGGCGTAGCAGGCGATGGTGATGGGGAAGTTGGTCCAGGACACGAGGGCCCGGGTCTGGAGGCCGAACAGCTCCACCAGCAGCACCAGCAGCGTGCAGGCGAAGCTGAACGCCCAGCAGAAGATGCACCAGTCGGCCATGCCCCTGTAGTACAGCGAGGCTCCGTGCGACGCCACGCTGAACGCCACGCAGGTGAACAGCAGGGCGGCTACGCGCACCCAGAGCAGCTGGGAGGTGGGCAACACGATCAGAGGCATTGTGGGACGTCGCACTCAGCCGGGAGTCGGAAGTGGCTTTCTGCAGTCCGGCGAGGGCGTAAGATGAGTCTTTAATGGGAGGTCTTGAGTTGGCCGACGTTTGTCACATATTCTGCAGAAAAAAAAGAAGACAATCACTTTAAATTGAAGCAACGTTTTATTTATGTAGACGCAAAATACCATATAGATATTGGTGGAAAATCATCCTTTGGTGCTATATATTAGATATTGTTATATATAAGTAGAAAATTCTACTTTTTGTTCTTGCTCTCTTATTAAAGCCCTAACTTTATGATGCATGCATGTCTGAACAGCCCATAATGAAGACATGCTCAGATTCCCATTCCAGTTTGATTTACCGCCAAACACATGTTATATTGATGTCACATGCTATATTGATGTCACATGTTTTGCTAAATGTTAAACATACTTTTTTATTTCTTTGCTGATTTGACTATATCTCGTCCCTGACTGGCACGTTCAGGCTCCAGCTTATGTTGAGTAACGGAGGAATGCGTGAGGAACGCGTTCAAGCTGTGGCCTGTGCAGAGGAGGCGTTTACGGGAAGTGGAAGCGTTTCTGCTCCCACTTCAAGGCGCTGGAAAGTCCCTCGGTCTGAAACGGAGGCAACTAACTGCGGGATGTGCAAAACCACTTGACATTGGCGCCCTCTAGTGTCCAAACTGTTGATGTTCAATGAACAGTCTGTACAACATATGACACTCCCTAGAGACCATTGAAACAGATGCGCGCATGCAGAGAGATCCTCCTTCCATTTCCAAGTTTAATGCACTGAACTTTGGGAGGAGGAGGACGGGGGGGGGGGGGGGGGGCTCTTTTCTTACGCATGGTACCAATCATGTGTGCTTTCACAGAATATTTACACCTTTTGTTAAAACGTGCAGCATTGGACATCTGACAAACTAATCATGTTTTTGTTTTACGCTGACTCTTACAGGTTGCTGAACGTCACCTGGAAACGTGGAGAGGAACACGCCGCCTCATGCTGCTAACGCTAACCCTGAAGACTGACGACCCAATTTGTCTTCAGGGCCATCAACTCCGATGATTAGCTTCCTGTTCTGTGCAGTGACTCGCGCAGACAGGAAGCAGCTCTGACGAGCTAATGGCACGTCTGCAGGTAGACCAACGGGCGAGTCAAATGAAGCACGCACCATCTCTGGGTTCTGTTATTCGCTCGCATGACTTCTCCTACCATTGTTATGCCGATGACACCCAGCTGGTCTTGTCATTTCCCCCCCCCCGGTGACACCCATGGTCAAGCCTTACACCCCCTTTACTTATAGCACTAACTGTTTCTCTTGTTTCTGTACTTTGGCTCTGAGTCATGCTCTGCTTCATGCTCTTAGATGCTTGTTTGGAAAAGGAAATGTACTTATGACTTCTGGTGACTAGTAGTTCTCTTGATTACCAATGTTGATGCACTTATTGTAAGTCGCTTTGGATAAAAGCATCTGCTAAATGACTGTAATGTAATGTAATGTAATGTAATGTAAGCCCTTAATCACTGTAGAAAGCCTGCTGTTACAGTTAGAAATGCAGCTCAGTTCAGCTGCAAAGCTCAGTTTATACGTTTTAAAAATATATATATTATATATATAATATATATCTTCTGAGTGAAATCTGCGAGTTTAATCACATGCTGCTCATGCGTGGTTAATGAATGAGCTAAAAACCAGCTGTAGCATTCTGAGAAAGATGTGGTTGTGTGTGTGTGTGTGTGTGTGTGTGTGTGTGTGTGTGTGTGTGTGTGTGTGTGTGTGTGTGTGTCCTCGTGCCCACAGGAAACCAGATTTTGGTTTGCTTTTGTTTTTATGGTTTGATAGTAAGCATACATTTAGAGTTGCTGCACATCACTGTTTGTGTTGTAGTTGATCAGCTGCGCTGCTTTGACATGAGTGAATGTGACCAGAGGAAGCCTCTTTAAACTGACTACATACCTGAAACATGTATGCATTCTTTTGCGTGTGTGTGTCCCTTTCAGAGAATCCCGGCTGCAGGCAGACACACAGCAGCGTTATAATAAAAGCGATCATCAGATGTACTTTTAAGGGTGAAAGAGAGACTTTATAACTGGCTCGTTGCAGAGGGTTTCCGTCCCAAATAGCGGACATACCGCGCCCAGCGCTGCGCTATTGTAATCAGTGATCTTTGTCTCTGTTCCAAAAAACACACACCATGATAAACACTAGAAAAAAAAAACTCTCTGTGTGAGGGTGGAAACAAACAAACAAATAGAAGTTTAAAGGTTAAACTCACCTTTTTGTTTCTCTGCTTTTGTCTCAAGCTTAAAGTTCCTGTTGTAGCCGTGCGTGCTTGGAGACGCATCCCCCTCTCGCTCTCCTCTTACCTCACAGCAGAGCGCGTCCCACGCCCCGCGCTGACCATATTTGGTAACGTGTTGAATACGCTCTCCGGACCACTGGCGGAATGTGTCACATTCCGCCAGTGACGGAAATAAACGGTATCTGAAGACGTGCGAATTTGGTGCTCTTCCAAATTATTTTTTTATTTTTTTTATTTTTTAGCTTGCAAGAAGTTTGCAGTTGTTTTAAAACTTACATTCATTACGTTGCAGATAATGCATTGTCGCAATCTAGGTAATATAGTGATAATAATGCATTGTTACAGCTCTATTAAAATCTGTACAAATGGACGTGAGTCAAAGTAAAGCATGTTTCAGTGCAATCAGACTTATAACACATACAAAACGTATATTGCAAAGCGTTAATTACAGTAAATAAATAATGCAATAAATATGTTGTGGTTAAATTACATTCTGCCATTTGAAGATGGTTACATTTTCTTGCTTTGGAAGGTTTTTTTATTGCTCAAAATGTTATTATATTGATGATGATGATGATGATGATGATATTGTCTAACGGGAATAAGACTCATATACATGTACATAAGCCATATTATATTTCAACAGTGTTTGATGCACAACATAAACAAGGGTTACTTGAGTTAGTATTTATATAGACTGAATATTTGTGCCATATTTGGTAACATTTATACAGACAGCAGGCTCTTTCTCTTTGAGAAACTCTTCTACAATGCTAGTTATCCATCGTGCGCCCCTCACATATGTTGTGTTACGCATTTATGTGTATGATACATATGCCAGTTTACTGCAGAAGCCACGGGTCCACAATTAAACCGGTGGCATCGGCACTGCGGTGGAGCAAACCGCCTGCAGTGCCACGGTCCGTCCGGACGAGGGCGCTGTTTGCGCCCCGTTTGAACGTGTGATCTTTGAGAACATGGTGGTGTATCAGCAGCCAGTCGAGACAGCAGCATAACAACACAGCAGAGATCACTATTTACAAGAACTGGGGTTGTTGTTGTTGTTTTTTAAAAAGGCAGCAAATACATGCAACGAGAACTTCCGAGTCTTCTGGCACACCACGAGAGAGAGAGAAGCAGACCCGGATTGTACCACTGTGACTTGTTTTGGGGGGTAAAAAAAAGGAAAAAAGACCTGAGCTTCACTGGAATCGTACTGCCTTTCTAGCTAGCTGGCTAACATGCAGCTTTAGTGTTTGGATTTGGACATATCGAGCTGGAATTTGAATGGACGTCCACTATCTCGACCACTTCAACACCCGTCTGTCCGCATGCAGCTAAAGTCATGCCGGCGTCTCCGTCTTGCAGACATAGCTGGTTAGCTTAGCTACCCTCCGAGGCGGGGGGGGGGACGGGGGACGGGGGACGGGACCGACTTCCTCGACTTATCGGAGAGCCGAACCCACGGCCGCTTTCGGTCGGCCTGAGGACCAACGCGATGCCGCGGCTTGAACGCGGCCCTTCCGTAGAACTAACCCCAGGAAGCAGCTAACGCTAGCTGGATGTGTAGCAGGCCCGCTTTCAGATTGGTTGTTCTCCCCCACTTAAGTCAGCTAATTAGGCAAGGCACGAGATAGATACGTGCGACATTAAAGCTTAACTTGTGTGGGATTATTCAGCCAAGCACAGCTGGTCAAAAGCCACGCATGTAAACAAGTCTACGCGTTTGTTTAGTTGTGTGTGTGTGTGTGTGTGTGTATATATATATATATATATATATATATATATATATATATATATATATATATATATCAATCAAGATAATGCTGCGAGAGTTGCGTTGAACTTCACCAGCCTACAGTTGTCTTTACTCGGACACTGACATGCATGGGAGCTGCTGACCCTCCTGCAGCATAGCGAGACATATCAGCCATTCATTCATGATTGATGACCTTTTTGAGGGAGCAGACTGAGCCACTTGCATCCAGCCACCAGCAGTCTTTTCTTTATTGTATTTATTTTGAACCACTAATGGGACACTGAGGAGATTTTTAAGTGTTAGTTTTTGGCAGCATTTTATTCTTCTTAAATCCCGCTGGAGTCGTCTAACTGGAACCACTGGATGGATGGATGGATGGATGGATGGGTGGGAACATGAGGAGCACTCATCTGTCCCAGTAGCTTGAAGATCCGATCAAAGCACAACAGAGAGCCCCATTGTGTGGACTGCGAACTGAAGAGGAAAGAGATGATGATGGTGATGATGGTGGTGGTGATAAAGGAGGCCCAGTGACAGTGTTGATCTGCAGAGGAGCGTCTCACGCAGGCTGCAGACATGAGTCTCCGACAACCCACCTCTACGCTGGACAGGTACGAGCCTCGCACCCTAAAAAAAACAAAACACGTCACGTGATTTAAGGATGCACCTAGAATCGGCCTGTCTATCCGGCTGAGGTCCACTGTGGCCTCTGGAAGAACGAGTCAGACAGGCTGTGTGCTGGGAGGTGATACAGCAGCACAAGAGTGCGTAACAATAACTGGAACATTAAACCGTTTATTTTAATAATTATTTATTTAAGTATTTGAACCCTCTATGATAGTAAATAATTCCACAAATTCTATAGAAAAAAAAAATGCTATTTATTTGTACGTTGTTAATAAAGTTTGTTGACGGAACGAAAGAAAGAAAAAAAAAAAAAAGAGGCGGAACTCGACACAAGTGCAGCACCCGGACGATTTACAGCGCGCACACGCTAGTTCGATTTAAAAAAATAAATAAATAAAAAATGTTTAAGGAGTCTGTTGGATTTAATAGCTTACACACTAACGTTAGTATAGTTGTGTTTGTTAGCCGACCAACTCACACACAAGAGAACAGCACTCAGAGAACACAAATACTATAACAAATACTAAAATACTACGGTTAGAAACGTGGGTTCTGATTGGTTTTGAAGTCTGGTACATACTTATAATCTACATACGTTTTAACAAGACACATTATTAGATCACGTGAAAGCTCACACTTCTTTTCTGATAGTAAAAAACAACGTTTATCAAATGTTTCCTTCATGTTTTTATGCTTCATTGTGCTCCTTTGTAGTTTCTGTCATGCAGACATTTTCTCATCTCACTGTATTTAGTCTTT
>NW_027176606.1:1126893-1339393 GCF_023349555.1 Cebidichthys violaceus | reverse complement strand
ATGCCACATCATGTGCTGTTGTAACGGCGGCTTGTGAGGAACGTGATGGTGTCTCCATTTCAGAGGGTCGACTTCACGCCCAGGAGGACATCAGAGGACCTCTGTCTGAGCTGCAGCAGCAGGTGCTGCCGGACATCAAAGACCAGATCCAGGACTACAGGTACGTCCCACTGAGACTCAAAGACTGACAGCAGTTCATAATAATAATAATAATAATAATAATAATAACAACCATTTCCCAGGATTTTAATCCGTGAAGCTTGTTTTTTTTTTTTCTGAAGGAACAAGCAGATGATGGGTCTCGGCTCTCTGTTCGGAGAAGGAGACCTGCTGCAGCTGGATGGAGACCCGGTGAAAGAGAGACAGGTGGTGGACAGACAGGTCACCGCCCTCTGGGAAATACTGTGAGTCTCCATGACTGACACATGATTTTTCTTGTTACCAAAAACCGCAAAATTGCAAAAACGTTCGGCCCAAATCACAGTAATGTCAAACGATTCCTTTGGAGTTTATTCCCGTATTTTTTACTCTTGTGCCAAAAGATGAACCATAACTTGGTTCTACTTCCAACATGTGGCTGCAATCATGAAGTGAATATTTACCCACCCACACACACACACACACACTACACACACACTCTCTCAAGACTGTTGAACCAGGTTGCCTGGCAACAGGGTCAGATGTTTGGGGCCCAATAAAATAGTTATGAGAAAGCGACAGAAGGAGCTCAGCCAGGCTATCATAACAAAGGTCAAAACCTGGAAACCACATGACATGTACTCCTTTGACTCGACACACACACACACACACACACACATTCCCATCACATGACTGCAGCAGCGCCGTGTGTTTCTTCCACCTTTCTGAATGAACTGGATTTAACTCCGAGGAATCAAAGTGGATATCTGTCTGAGAGCCTGTTGTGTTTGTGGTGGGGGACGAGTTAACGGCCTTTTTATGTCTCTCTCTCTGCTCCAGATCGAAGCACGAAGAGGACAGGAGGTAAGCGACCGAGTGTCTCGTCCGTTACAGTGAAATGTGCTTCATCAGCAGATCCGCTTCTTTCTTTGTTAACATCTTGTCTTTGTTTGTCCTCCCTCCCTCCCTCCCTCCCTCAGTTCTCCTCTGGCGTCGGCCGTTCACCTCTACCTGCGTCATTCGGGTATCAAGCTACGAGACTCCAAGGTCTTCCCCGGTCTGAGCGCAGAGAAGGAGAAGTGGCTCGCCTTCTTGAAGACGAAAAAGGTACGTCTAAACGTCTGCAAATGAAGTCGCGGCAAACGCTGGAGGCAGGTTCTACTGAACCCGAGCGTCTTTACACACCTGGAGCTCACCTGTAGAAGTCCGGCAACCCAGTCAGCCTGACTTCTGGGTTCATTTATTATTGCGATTATGTGACATGACTTTATGGTTCCCTCTCTCCCCACAGCTGAGCGGTACCAAGAAAGAGAAAGATGGAGAGGATAAAAAGAGGAATCCCATCCTGAAGTACATCGGCAAACCCCGGTCCACGTCCCAGTCCAGTAAATACACACACACACACACACACACACACACACACACACACACACACACGTTAACTGTCGAAATACTTCCGTTCGCAGTACATTGAGTACACTGTGAGTAGTCGTGATCAGCTGATACACACAGACATGCGATGCTCCCACTCACTGTGTTTGTCAGACCGCATTGATTCATGTCTGTCCTCTGTTTGTCCTGTTGTCGTTTTTTGCAGGTTCATTCATTGATTTATGGATTTTTCATTGTGTCTGATTTCACCGTTTCTTTTTGTTTAATTTTTTGTTTTTTTCGTAGCATTCCATGTCCCGTTGTCCCCCACCGAAGGTATATATATTTTATCATTTTGTTTTTCACTCTTTTTAGTTCAATTTTGATTTCCAACAAGCGAAGTTGCCGTGTGTACTTCCTGTGCCACCTGAGAGTTTGTTTTGTGTACTATTTAACTGCACTGTACACTTAAGCAGTGCCCGTGTCTGCAGTCCGTCCTGGCAGCGTGAGAAACATCATTCAGCAGTTCGAGAATCACACGGAGACGGGGGAGGAGGGAGGAGACGCTGCCGACCCGCAGAGGCTCTCCTCCAGCAGCCTGGGGGAGGACAGCATGGACAGGTAGCGCTAAACCACATCACCGCCTCTAGTCTGTGCTCAGTGAATGTGGCCGCCTGAAAGTAATGCTGTGTGTTTTCTCTCTCTGTCTCCATCTTTGTCTCTCTCTGTCTCCGTCTCTCTCGCTCTCTCTCTGTCTCCATCTCTCGCTCTCTCTCTGTCTCCGTCTCTCTCGCTCTCTCTCTGTCTGTCTGTCTGTCTCTCTCTCTCTCTCTCTCTCTCTCTCTGCCTCTCTCTGTCTCTCTCTCTCTCTCTCTCTCTCTCTCTCGCCGTCTCTCTCTGTCTCTCTCTCTCTCTCTCTCGTCTCTCTCTCTCTCCGTCTCTCTCTTTCTCTCCGTCTCCGTCTCTTTCGCTCTCTCTCTCTCTGCCTCTCTCTGCCTCTCTCTGTCTCTCTCTGTCTCTCTCTCTCTCTCGTCTCTCTCTCTCTCCGTCTCTCTTTCTCTCCGTCTCTTTCGCTCTCTCTCTCTCTGCCTCTCTCTGTCTCTCTCTGTCTCTCTCTCTCTCTCTGTCTCTCTCTCTGTCTCTCTCTCTCTCTCTCCCCATCTCTCTCTCTCTCTCTCCGTCTCTCTCTGTCTCTGTCTCTCTCCCCATCTCTCTCTCTCCGTCTCTCTCTCCGTCTCTCTTTCTCTCCGTCTCCATCTCTTTCGCTCTCTCTCTGTATCTCTCTCTCTCTCTGTCTGTCTGTCTCTTTCTCTCTCTCCCCCGTCTCTCTCTCTCTCTCTCTCTCTCTCTCTCTCTCTCTCTCTCTCCCTCCCCCCGTCTCTCTCTCTCTCTCTCTCAGCCCTACGGTCTCGGTGCGTCTGGCACGCAGCGAGTCGTTGAAGGCTCAGGGAGAAGGCCGGCGGCGGGGCGTTGTCTCCGGGACGGAGTCCGTCCCTCGCTCTCGTAGCGATGTGGACATGGAGGACTGCGGGGAGGAGAGGGAGGGGCCGGGCCTCCGGCTGCTGCAGCACAGCGCCTCGTCGTCCGCATCCAGCAGCTCCGCACGGTAAACGTCCACAAAGCCCGAACGTCGTCTCAGACGGGGACGAATAGAAATACTAACATGAGCTTCGACAGAATCAGAACGCACCGCTTTGACTCAATCACCCCGGACGTTTACCCCCCCCCCCCCCCCCAATGGAAGTGTAGGTTTTCACCTCATGCCATCTCTCTCTCCACTCAGGTCTCTAGAGAACCCTACACCCCCATACACCCCTCGGTCTAGACGCAGGTGAGTTTCAAATGTCATCCCCCGTAGATGATCAGTGATTGTCTGGCAGGGAATAAGAAATAAAGATGGCTGACTTCTCTCCCACATGTGGACCTCTCGAAGCTTTGGTTCACGAGACAGAAATGATGACGTCTCCCCGTAAAGATTTGTTTCGTACCGGCTGCGCTGCTGTATCTAAACGTCTTCTGTCCGTCTGTCCGTCCCTCCGTCTCACTCTGCAGGAGTGTGGACTCGCCGCTGGCCCTGCTGCCGGACGCCGCGGCGCTGGAGGACGAGGTGTCCGACGGCCAGAACTGGCAGGACACGGTTCCCCCTCAGCTGCTCGCCACGCTCAGTCCGAGGGAGGTGGACAGACAGGCCGTCATCTACGGTACGAGTCAAACCGCGGCGCGGCGCGGCGCTCACGTCCGACGGTAACTTACCTTCCTTGATTGCTGATGATGCTGACGACCCCTCTCTGCGTTCATCAGAGCTGTTCACCACCGAGGCGTCCCACCTGCGCACCTTGAGGGTCCTGGACCAGGTCTTCTTCCAGAAGATGAGGTCTGTGCTGAACTCCGATGAGCTGGCCTGCATCTTCCCCAACCTGCCCCAGGTCTATGAACTCCACGGTCAGTCTGTGTGTGTGTGTGTGTGTGTGTGTGTGTGTGTGTGTGTGTGTGTGTGTGATAATGTACACGAGTCATACGTAAAGAAGAGTAAGCATTTAAATGTGGTTCTTGCCCGTCATTGGAAGAGAGTCTCTGCTTTCTGCTTCTCCTGTTTGCACCTTTTTAAAGTGAGTCGTTGCTTTGAGTCAACATGTAGTCAGGGCTGTAGCTCAGTGTTAATAATAAGCGAAAGCAAATACGAAGCGAAGGTTGTGGCTGCAGCCTTACTGAGTCAATATGCGCTCTGGGCTTTAATTAAGAGCCCACATCAAAGGAAAGGCTGTGGTATTATTGCCAAACTAGACTTCAACTTCAGCACTGGATTTGATTTAATGTCGCTTCTGTCTCTCTCCTTTGCAGCAAGTCTGTGCGAGGCGATGAAGAAGCGACGGGAGACTCCCATCGTTCAGGACATCGGGGACGTGATGCTGGCCAGGGTGAGTGAAACAACATCTTCTCATCTCTCCTGTGTTTCTGTGCAGTTGGTATGTTAACGGCGTGTGTGCGTGTGCGTGTGTGTGTGTGTGTGTGTGTGTGTGTGTGTGTGTGTGCGCGTGTGTGCGTGCGTGTGTGTGTGTCTCCAGTTTGAGGATGCAGCCGGAGACGAGTTTCAGGAACAAGCGTCGCAGCTGTGCAGCCAGCAGTCTCAGGCTCAGGAGCTCATCAAGAACAAACAGCGCAAAGACCCTCGCTTCGCTCACATTATCCAGGTACACACACACGCACACACACACACACACACACACACACACACACCCCACTTGTGTATGTCACTATATTTAGAATTCTTGTGCTTCGCGTGTTCCCCCCCCCCCCCCCCCCGTTTGTTCAGGAGTGTGAAGCGAGTCCTCACTGTCGAAGGCTGCAGCTCAAAGACCTGCTGGTGTCCGAGATGCAGAGGCTCACCAAGTACCCGCTGCTGCTGGACAACATCATGAAGCACACAGAGGGTGAGGCGTTGGAGAGACACATCCACGCGGGAAACACGGCAAACAAAGTACGATTTTTAGAAACCGATGTTTCGTGTGTTTTTTTTTTCTTTTTCTCCGTTTAGCCGGTTCGTCGGACCTCCCCTCGCTTCAGCGCGCCCAGGCTTGCTGCAGAGGGATACTGCAGGCCGTGAACGAGGTCGTGAGGGAAACGGAGCACCGGCAACGCCTCAGCCAATACCAGCGCAGGCTGGACGCTGCCCCTCTGTTCAAGGTAGTCAAATAGTCGCGTTCCCTTCCTTCCTCGTTCACAGGCATTCCAATCCCTTTTTTTTTTTTTTTGTTTGCCTGAATGTGTTTTTGTTTCCTCTTCCCCCTCACAGAGTCTAGACCTCAGCACTAAGAGAATGATCCACGAAGGTCCTCTCACGTGGAAAGTCAGCAAAGACAAGCAGATGGGTCAGTAGTGTGGACGCGTCCCGCATTGACACATAGGGTCTCATCGGCGTGGTTTAACGCGCCTCTTTGTCTCCCCTTTTCATCTAGAGATTCAAGCGCTGCTGCTGTCCGACTGCCTGGTCCTCCTCCAGAGGGGGCCGGACGACCGGCTGCAGCTGAGGTATCCGTCCCGCTGGCTGGGCGGAGGCGGAGGAGGCAGCGGGGACAGCAAGACCTCCTTCAGCCCCCTGGTGAAGCTGGACTCCCTGCTGGTCCGCTCGGTAGCTACAGGTAAAGGCCGCGCGGTCACACCGACGGATGCTCTCCCGCGTTCTGCTGCTCTAATGCGTACGCATGTTGTGATTTCTGTCCAGACAACAAAGCCCTCTACGTCATCAGCACCACGGAGAGGCAGATCTACGAGCTGGTGGCCGGGACGTCCTCGGAGAAGAACACGTAAGCTCTTTTCCGTCGCTTCGGGGGGGGGAGGCTTTTTTCCGTGCATCCCGTGGTCCTCTTCAGCCTCCAGAAACATCTGTTCTTGTTTTGCAGCTGGAAGGATTTACTTGAAAGGACCATCTTATCGGCCGGCGGTTCATCGCCTCTGATCAATCACGCATCCACACCTATATCGTGAGTAAAGCTTAAATAAAGGAATGCGTCGGGGGGCTGCTTTGCCACGTCAATATCTTTTTTTCCACATTAATTTTCATTGTGCTTTTTATTTTCTAAAGCTCCCCGAGTCTCCGCAGTGCGTCCCCGGTGTCGACTGGCAGCAATGTCTATACAGGTAAGAACCACATTCAGCCTTGAATATATATATAAACTGCAAATGTATGTGATCATATAGATCACATACATATATATATGTATGTATATGTATTTTTAATCTTCCAGATAACTCCATAACGGAGCAGTCAGACTCCATGGAGACGCATTCCTCCAGCGACGACATCGCGCTCTCGGCAAGCGCAGCTACGGACCAATCGGGAGCCTTCGCCTGCGGCGAGAGGAAAGCAGTCGGTGTGGCGGAGTCCGCTTTACAAGACGGTGAGGAGGAGGAGGAGGAGGAGGAGGAGTCAAATGCATCGTAGCGTCACTGCTACGAACGTGAGAGCAGACGTGTAAAAAAAAAAAAAAAAAAAAATGGCCCCCGTTGATTTCTTTTCGTGCCTCCGCAGTTGAAACACTCAGGCAGCTCATATTACGAGATCTGGAAGAGGACGGTTGGAGCCACGCTTCGGACGACACGCCCACCAACGAGGCGGCCAACGGAAGGAGCTCCTTTGCCGGAAGACGGCGGCCGGAGTCCCCGGAGACCGCGCTCAACTTTAGCGCCGACGAGTGGGAGGCGGAGCCTGAGCTAGAGGCGGAGCCCCCCGAGGCGGAGCCCCCCGAGGCGGAGCGATCCAGCAGCGTTCAGGTCATACGGAAAGGTAACGGATCAAATGGAGGAAATTCTTCGACCGGGGCACGAGCGAGTTAATTCAAGATTTCAAACCTTTTATTTCCGGGCGTCTTTAATGGCTGCCTTCCTCCGCATGATTCCTCTGCACCCTGTGATTCGTTATTTTGTTCCTTACGCACTTGAATCTGCTCTTTCTCTTTTTGTCTGCGCGCTCTTTCACTCGTCATACACCTTCACCACCTTCTTCTTCACCCCTTCCTTAATTCACACACACACACACACACACACACACACACACACACACACACACCCTTCCCCACACACACACACACACACACACACACACACACACGTTTCTATCCTCTATCCTGTGCTATAGCTGTGGTTGCGGGTCCTCCTCCTCCTCCTTCTTCTTCTTCTTCTGTCCCTGACGACATCACTGCTGGTGTCACCCTCCCCTCCGACCAATCATCCGAGCCGAGAGGCGAGGCCACAACGCAGGGTAAATGACGACTAAATCGGTCAAGTTCTGTAGCTTTTATCTTTTTATTTCCATTTCTAACATTCATCCAGACAGAAGAAAGAGAATATACTCTTTATATGACTCACCGGAAAACACTCTCCGTCCTCCAGGGAACACTTTCTACTTGGTCATGCCTACAGAGCAGGGAGAGAGCGCCACCGATGACTTCAACGACGCCAGCCGCTTCCCCCGGCCTCCGGAGGAGGAGGAGGAGGAGGAGGAGGAGGAGGAGGAGGAACCGCCGGCCTGCGCTCCAGAGCCCAGCCGGCGATCGGAGGCCCTGCAACTGGAACGGGAAGAGGAAACGGGCCAATCGCAGGCCGGCCACCAGAGCCACGTGATCAAGAATGTGGACGAGATTTTCCACACGATCGAGGGGTTGATGAGCAAGCTGCGCCAGCTGAAGGTGAGTTGAGGCGGGGTCTACTACATCGGTCTGAGGGGAGAATACTCAGAGGCTCACAGACATGAAGTGACGATCTGTAACTTTTTTTTTTACAGGAGATCGAGGCGTCCCATCAGAAGCTTTTAACGACGCTCAGAGAGCCCTTCGTCGATCAGGAGTCAGAGGACCGACAGTGTGGCTCTGCAACCGTCTCCAGAACACCGAGTCTGGATCGTGGCTCAGGAGACGGTGAGGGTTGCGGGCTGAATCTTACACCTTCACACAACAATGGCTGTTTTCTTTTCCGTGTAATATCTAATATTTTTGTATTTCCTTGAACCCAACCAGGCAAAGAGGGCGGTCCAGCAGAGCCCAAGATTCAGTCGACGGGATTCTGACGTCGCTGCAGAGAGGACGTACTTGCGGTCGCTGGATCTCACTCATACGTACCCACCGTCAGACTCGGGGCGTGGGGGGGGGGGGGGGACCCACTCAACAACACTACACCCCCCCCCCCCTCGTCCCATGCATGCACTGGCCGGTGGAACAGAGCCCCAGGGAGGACCGTGGCTGCTTTCGGCACAACCTCTGACTCTCCTACCAGAGCATGAGGGACCGAGGAAAAGAGTGTGAAGGAACTTTAAAAAAGACGACGAGTTGACTGGTGAAGAGAAAGGAAGAATGGAAAGTGGGGAAGAAAGGGGGGAAAAAAAATAAAAAAATGACCCAAGTTGGGTATTTGTGAAGGAAGAGGAGTTTGTATGTCTCGCTTGTAGAAGAGCTGGTTGAAGGAACGGAGCAGAAAAGTGTTGAATTGTTAATTTAAGGACAAATCCGAGGGACCCATCACCCCTGCACTTTACCCACAATGCATCCCTCTGTCGCGTACGTTCTCTACAGTTGGACGGATCAGGGACTTGGAGATGCCACTGACTTTATTTAGGGGGGCTGATGTTTAAGCCCCCCCCCCCCCCCCCCCCCCAACCCCACCTCCACTGGTTGCTTTTACACTGAGTTCACCTGCCGCCACGGCCGAAGGACTGTGTCTATATAATTCAGGTTATTTGCACTGGGTAAGGAAATCAACATCACACACACACACACACACACACACACACATATGTAACCATTCATCTCAGACCGTCATATCCCCACATTGTGGTGGGAGAGTCATTTGTGATCAGTTGCAGCCGCACTGACACATCCTCAAGAGACCCGGAGTTCATTTTTTTTTTCTTTTTTTTTAAGTTGTGGAAACACTACTGCGCTGTTTACTACTGAAATGCCGGCAGGTTTTATTTTCAGCGCTGCTTCAGAGGCGTAAAGGGATCTCAGTGGATTCACACAGCTGTTCTGACCATCAAGTTCAGGTTTTTTTTTGGGAGATTTAGGACGCTTCAAGGGGGGTGTGGGGGGAGAGTTCAAGGCAGGCTATGTTGACGACAACTGTGAGGAAAAGGGGGACAAGAGTCGAACTTTAGAAACTTGAATATTCACCGAAAACCCCCGTTTGTAACTCGATTGAATTGCTGCCAAATATTGCCGCTGACACTACAGCTAACGCTTCGACTGTGCAGCCTCTCCACCACAGAGAGTGTGTGTGTGTGTGTGTGTGTGTGTTTTGTGTGTGTGTGTGTGTGTGTGTGTGTGTGTGTGTGTGTGTGTGTGTGTGTGTGTGTGTGTGTGTGTGTGAGAACATACCACGGTAGAGACTGTGAACCAGCAACTTCTCCCTTTCTCCCAGTGTTGGAGAAAGACTCTCTCTCTCTCTCTCTCTCTCTCTCTCTCTCTCTCTCTCTCTCTCTCTCTCTCTCTCTCTCTCTCTCTCTCTCCGCACAGAACAGCTTGAGAAAATCAAAAGCTTCATAAAATACAACTGTTGCAACTGTTAGATGAAGCAAAAAAAAATCAATCTAAGTGAATAGTTTGACATTTTGGGAAATACACTTCAATACCACACTAAAAAAAAAAATTAAGCTAGCACCAGCAGCTGCTTAGCTTAGCTTAGCTTAGCTTAGAGGATGCAACAAATACGATGCGTGTTAATTAGTGAACTTAAGAGGTGCTCGTCGGTGGATTTTGTAACACCCCCCCCCCCCCCCCCGCTTTGTTTCCAGTCTTTACGCTAAGCTAACTAGCTGCTAGCTCCTGCACGGTACTCCACACGCAGACACAAGAGTGTGGTATTGATCTCATCTAACGGCACAACAAAATGTCCGAACTGTTTTTGGATCAAAAGTAGGAGGGATTCAACGGCGCCTTGGTCGAGGCGCGTGTAACCAGCAAAGACCGACACTAAAGCCAAGTGCTTCTTTTTACGCCATTTATCTTGGACTCATTCTACCGAAACACTAGACTGGGGGGGGGGGAAAGTTTGTAGTTTTTGAACGTATATTCGTTTGGGAAGAAACCCACTGGACTGGATTTTATTTGAGCTGGTTTCAAATAGTAACCGATGAGCGCTTTTAGTGAGTTTACCCAGCCAGACCTGACGGTACGCTGCCGACCCGAACAGACCAGCAGCCGGACCGCTCTCTTCATCAGATGTTTCACTACCCGGTGGAAGCTTTTCACTCTTTAGCCAGCAAACGCCGACGGAGATGATTCACATAAAAGAGTTGAAACTTAAAAATAAGTGCTACCGATCGGCAACGCGGCTTTTTTTATTTTATTTTTTATTTTTTTAGCCCGCTGGCCCCGTATGAACTTGAGGAATTTGTGCTAAAATGTTGAAATATTCTACCAAAGTGAAATATGTCTTCAGAGGTGTTTGAAGGGAACAGTTTTGTTTTTCTCTCGATATTTTTGGTTGCTGATTTTCAAGCATCTCAGACCAGATGGTTTTTAGGTTTTTTTTTGTCCCCGACGTGAAAAAGCAACATATTCCTTTTTTGTTTTACCACATTTCCATGCCGAGCTTTGGGCGCTCAGTCATCACACATATGTGTCGTCTGTAATATGGCACAAAACACACAGCAGATGGTCTGAGCCCCCCCCCCCCCTTAACTACAGCATTTTTCATCTCCGATTTCTACCTCTACACCTCCGTTTCTTTGTATCTTCCGTGATTTCTTCTTTTCAGACATTTATCTTGTACATTGACATCAGCGTTTTTGGCCTTAACAGGCTGTTTAAAAAAAAAAGAAATAAAAAAAAAGAAGAAGAAGCTATAACTGATTCCTTTCTTTAAAAAAACAACAACAAATGTTGCACAAACAAACTTCCCTGCACGGTGCAAACTACTGTATGCATACACACGCGTCTTTAACTCTCATCTCATTGTCTTTTTATTTTGTCTTTTAAAAAAAAAAAAAATTGAAAAAAAACATTTGTCACTCATGTAATATAGAGAGATCAGACCCACTTGTTTTATATATGTTAATTTTTTTTCTTTCTTTTCTGTAAAGCCTTAGTCCTCGTATTTGATTTTATTTTTGTAGATATGATTCAAAAAAAAAAAAGGATGTATAAATTATTTTCTTCTCCCTTGTTTTTAAAATCGGTGAGATCGTTTAGCTGCACAGAAGGAAATGGAGCTCCTGTCTCAGATTCATGTGTTTTGTGAGATTAAAAAAAAGAAACTTGCTAAAGAAAATGAAGTGTGGATCGTGAGTCTTTGATCTTTCAGTTAAATTGTCAATTGTTTTTTTTTTACCACTTCAACTCCTACCATCTTTCTAAATCAACCAAGTTGAGAGGATTTGTCTATAAACTAATGCCAGCAAACACTTTTGTTTCCTCTGATAGTCAGAACAGACTTGCTGTAGTTGCTATTTAAAAGTTAAATGAAAAAAACAAACAATAAAATGACATCTTCTGGATTTGTTCTCTCAAATAAGGAAAGAAAACAATGTCTTTACTCTAGTTTATGCTTTGTGAAGACTAAATGTGTCAATGGCATTTGCTACGAGAATATGACCGGAAATGAATCATTCTTGGTGTAAAAATAAAAGCAGAAAGTTTGCAAAAGGTCTGAGCGGTCTAATAGACGTAGACATGTTAGTATGATAGTCAGTATTTCTTAAATACAAGCAGTTACATAACTTACGTTTGTCCGAACTTAGCAAGAGGCAATACATGGTTTTCTGTTCATTGTGTGGTCAAATTGTACATTAATAAGAAAAACTATATTTTTTTTATTTATCGCCTCATTTTTCTAGGTCATATTGAACAGATTTCTTTACAGACCTACATGTATCAGTTAATCACATGTACGTGATTCTCTTCGTATATTTGTGGTTTGTACGTCTAATTATATGACGCGTTCACATTATGACAACTTCTACTAATTAAAGTAGAACATTTCATTTAAAATAGAATTGATTCGGTACGTTACCTTTTTCATATATTTCTTTCATTGTTGTAATTTTTTGTGGGTTAGCAGTTAACAGTTTGTCAAGAGTAAGTATTTTTATTATAATATGATATAACAGTAGAGTATCGTGGAGCAGAATCCCTTTAACCTTAAAACCTCATTTTCACATTGAGATTAGGAGAAAATGTTTATTAATAATTTATAAAGACATTCAGACGTTGCTGTTGCTCCTCAGTCTGTTTTTACGTTAATTATTAATAGGTTGAACCCCTCGATGTAATATTTAAGAGCAGTTCTTTAGAGGATACAATGTGCAATTCAATGTGGCAATGCATTGACCGTGTTATTGCATTATTCATCCATAACACGGTTCATGTATTATTGTCGTTCTACAACACAGGGTCGCACAACGAAGTGCAAGTTGTGTCTGTGAGTCGGGTTTGTTACATTGTAACGTGTCGGTTTTATTTTGAAAAGTCATCCCGGAAGCTGTGAGTGTACTCTATGTAGCTTGACGGTGTGTGTGTGTGTGTGTGTGTGTGTGTGTGTGTGTGTGTGTGTGTGTGTGTGTGTGTGTGTGTGTGTGTGTGTGTGTGTGTGTGTGTGTGTGTGTGTGTGTGTGTGTGTGTGTGTGTATGGGGGGGCTCTCAGCCGGAGGAGCCGCCTGGACGTCCACACAGAGCCGCTCAGCTCAGCGGGGCTCCGGCACACAGCAGATGCGGAGCCGGGGTGAGGAGCGTGTCGCTGCCTTCTCGCTCTCTCTTTCTCTGTGTGTATGTGTGTGTGTGCGTGCGCGTGCGGCTTCGACTTAAGATGCGATTCAACAGCCGAGAAAGCAAACAAGTCGCGTTCACCTGAAAGGGAACACAAAAAAAGGGGGAAACCAGTTGCACAGTTGCGCGTGGACACCGCGGACGGATGAGAGTCGGGAGAAAGTGAACGCGGAGCTTTTTTTTTTTTTTTTTTTTTTGGAGGCACTTTTCGTTGCTCGGCTCTGCTGCTCGTTTCTTTGTGCTGCGGGTTTGCAGCTTCTCCCCCCCCCCCCCCACCCCCCTTTTGGGATAGAAAGGTAAGACATTCCTGCATGCATTATGGGTAAAACAAAATGAGCTGTTCGTGTATAAGCACGAGCACACCGGCTGATTGCTGCTTTAATGTAACAAAAAACTACAAAAACATTGAATCCCGATTTATTTTCTCTCCACACACACTTTGATTGCAGTAGCTGTGCTCGGTCTGTCAGGACTGATGAGTTGGCAGATAAACAGTATCGATCACAGATTCACTGAAGCTGATTTTCACCACCAGTGTGAACGCGATCACCGGGTTTCCACTCATTCATTGTTCTCATCCGCGCACTTTAACCGGGTTTTTTGCGCTTTTACGCACTGGGTGCCAAATTGAACCCTGGTAGATTCCCTCCACTGTGGCCACAATCCATGTATGCTGTGCGGTCTGTTTGCTCATCACTTCATCCTGGGTGTGTTCCGCTTTGTCTCGGACTCCGCTGTGTTGTTTCCACTGGTGTGTAACTCGACTTTCCCCGTGACGGTCGCCGGTTGATTTCGTGCGCGCTCGCAACGTGAAGGCCTCGAAAGCCTGGGCTTTGGGTTGCTCCGAGGAGTCCGCGAGGCGAGGCTGCAGCCACGCCTCGCCGGCCCACTGCCGCCCTGAGGCCTGGAGGGCCCCTCGGGAGCCACACGGGCTGCAACCTGAGGCTGCAACGCATGCAACAAGACGTTCCACCCAAAACATGAGGGGGGGGGAGCGTTTCACTTTGCAACAAAGTCGACACACTCGCGCTCAGTTTACATGCAATAATGCAAGTTTAGTGACTTATTTTAAAATGATTGATAAACCTCAGATGCACACTGCTGCTGCTGAGAAAAACGTACTAAACAATATTTCATGACAAGCATCTGCTAGCATATCTGAGTGGTTGACATTTTTTACAGTGTGGTAATAGTTTTTGTAGTCTGTGTCCACACTGCACGTGGGGCCTCTCGCATCCCAGATGATGCTCAACTGTGGAAACCAGCATAGATCAATCAGTGGTGGATTGATTACAGTGGATGAGGCTCATCGGAGCGATCGATGTGAGAGAGAGAGAGAGAGAGAGAGAGAGAGAGAGAGAGAGATGGACTTGTTTGTGTTCACGACACCATAGTGTTGCTGTTGTTCAGCGTAGGGTTAAAGCTCTGACTTTTGATTTGGAAGTTCCTGCTCATGAAGTAAGGCGTGTTAAGTCTGCACGAGCTGCAGCAAAGATCATTTTTCATGCCACTAGAGAATGTGATTTCCATTTGTACCCGGAATGCGAGCGGTTTGCTCTGCCTGATGAGATGATGAGACAACAGCAGAGTATATTCTTCTCGTTTTTAAATGCAGAGATAGAGAGAGATGTTTTCCTCTCTACAGCTTCTCTAAAATGTGTTTTTTTTTAAATGGGTTATTGTCTCTTGGGCCGCTCCGGGACGTTGACATTGTTATGAATGCGTTCGTGTGTAAAAGCTTTGTCTTCATGCCGGAGCACAACTCTTCACCCCCGGTGTTTCTTACAGGCTGCATCAGACTTAGCCTTTCAGCGGTCGGTTTGTTTTGGGGGTGTTGTGCAGCGTTCGGCTGATGGAGTCAACGTGGAGCAGCCTCACGTTCTGCACTGCGAGAGTCCCAGCTGAGAGGGCCGCGTGTGAATCACATGAAAGCCATCACTGAACACACTGCGGCGTCTTAAACGTGGCAGACGGACACGGGAGGTCATGGCACGAAAAATTGAGAGCGCGAGCTTTCTCATTAGCCTTGTTTGTTCTGCGTCCGAGTGCAAACTTAAAATGGAGGACAGAAAACAGAATCGTGGTAAATGATTAGTGTCTGTTTCTGTCTTCTGAGGTGTGTATTTGAGGGAGAATGAGAGGAGGGGGGGGGGGGGGGGGTGCAGAGTTGTTGTTCTGGTTTCTGTGGCAACTACCCCCCCCCACCAACCCCTGTCTTTTCTCACCCCTAGCCTCCCATTCATCCCCATTGTAGTAGCTAAGCTCTGTTGCCCTGAGAGACCACGGGGGACAGTTGGGGAATGTGGCGAGTATGTATCACGCAAAAAAAGAAAAAAGAAAAAGATAAACCGGCACAAGCGGATTTGTCTAAATGAGCCGCTCCGATGTTGTGCCTCTGCTCCTCCCTGCAATGCCGGCGCACACCGGGAGACTCGGAGCCGAGAATAGAAGTTTGCGTAATTGCCCTTTTTTTTCATTGGCTGAGAACACACTCGAGGCCAAATAACTTGAGTTCGCTCATAAAAAAAAGAAAAAAGAAGAAAAAAAAGCTCCCTTAATCCGGAAGAATGGGCCCGGTTATGTCCTGTGACTGAAAACACCTCAGAGTGCCAACATCTTAACAGTGTCTCTCTTCTTGGTGTGTTCCCCCTCTTCCCACTCTTTTATTCCCGTCTGTTATGATCCATTATCCGTCTCTCTCCTTACTCCTCTCTCTGCCTCCCTTCTGTACAAACTCGCCTATTTCTCTCATTTATCTTCCCCCAGGCCTCCAAGATAGATTCCCTCAGGAGTAAAGTGGACTTGCTGCGCCTCCCTCTGGCCCTCTCCACCAAGTCCATCAGCAACCGTAAGAGCCAGCTGGGCGTGGTCTGGGAGAAAGGCGGCGGCGGCGGCTCGTGGGCAGGAGGGGCCCGGAAACCCCGCCCACCGCCGGCCTCCGACATGGACAACGAGTCGACGTACTCGGGCTACTCCTACAAGTCGTCCCACTCGCGAAGCTCCCGCAAACACAGGCAAGAAGCCCGCAGGTTCTCAGAGGTCTCACTGAGTTCGGCACGTTTATTAAAAGACATTAATCCAATATCAAAACAGTTTCTGTTGATCGATTTTAAGGGACGACTTGTTTCTGCTCTAATCGAACAAGTGCATGAGTATAGTTCTAGTTACTTGCACTTAATAGATCTTTTTACAATATTAGATTTGTATATATATATCATATAACTATTGCTGAGTCCCTTCAATAATCTAAGTTTGTCTATCCATCAATACTAAACCATCTGACTCCTCCTCCTCCTCCTCCTCGTCCTCCAGGGATAGGAGGGACCGGCATCGCGCGAAGAGCCGCGACAGCAGCATCCGTGGAGACAAGTCGGTGACCATCCAGGCTCCCGGAGAGCCGCTGCTGGACGCCGAGTCCACCAGAGGAGACGACCGGGTCAGAGTTCCATTTCCATCGCTCCTCTTAAGCCGCGTTGTGCCGCGTTTCTCCCAGCGCTCATCTCCCTCTCTCTCTCTCTCTCTCTCTCTCTCTCTCTCTCTCTCTCTCTCTCTCTCTCTCTCTCTCTCTCTCCAGGATGACAACTGGGGCGAGACCACCACGGTGGTCACCGGCACCTCCGTGGACAGCGTCTCCAACGAGGACCTGACACGGATGTCCAAGGACCTCGAGGATTCTTCGCCGCTGGAGTGCCGCCGTTACCTCAGCCCGGCGTTGGGCGCCGTCCTGGGCCTCTTCGCCCTGGTCACCCCTTTGGCCTTCCTGGCGCTCCCGCAGCTCCTCTGGCGGGATACGCTGGAACCGTGCGGCACGCCGTGTGAGGGCCTTTACATTTCTCTGGCCTTCAAGCTCCTGATCCTCCTCATCTCCACCTGGGCGCTGTTCCTCCGCTCGCCCAGAGCCACGCTGCCGCGCTTCTTCATCTTCCGCTGCCTGCTGCTGGCGTTGGTCTTCCTCTTCGTGGCGTCCTATTGGCTCTTCTACGGGGTGCGGGTGCTGGAGCCCAGAGAGACGGACTACAGGGGGATTGTGGGATACGCGGCGTCTCTGGTGGACGCGCTGCTGTTCATTCAGTACCTGGCGCTGGTGCTGCTGGAGGTCAGACACCTGCAGCCGGCTTTCTGCCTGAAGGTTGTGAGGACCACAGATGGAGCTAGTCGCTTCTACAACGTGGGGCATCTCAGGTTAGTGTGTATATGTGTGCGTGTATATATATATATATATATCTATATATATATGTCTATATATATATATATATATATATATATGTCTATATATATATATATATATATATATATATATATATATATATATATATATTCATTTTTATTTACAAAAATATTTAGATTTTTTTTCTATTTAAAATTTGCTCTTATTATGGTTTTTTTAATTAATTTGTTTTTTATGAAACATTTAATTTTTTTTTTCTAAATTAATTAAATGTTTCATAAAAAAGGAATTAACTAATTAAAAAACCCGTAATAAGAGCAAATTTTAAATAGAAAAAAAATCTAAATATTTAATAGATAAATGTTTATTTATGAAACATTTAATTAATTTAGAAAAAAAAAACATTGCCATCATCAATAAGGTTTATGTGTCCAGCTGTCTAGACAGGCCACATAACGGAGCCACGTGCATAAACGCGTCCTCAAGCTTATTTTCGGTTCCAGGTCTACTTCTTTTTTTTTTTCTTCTGTTTTACACGCGTCGCTACACTGAATGTGACACTGAAAACCTCGGGTGAGCGACACTCAATACTCCGCCTGAACGCATCCTGTGTAAACACAGATGGGAGGACAGAAGCTGCTGCTTGTGCTCTGCTAACGCGCTGCTCGCGTTACCTCCTGTGTGGGCGCAGTGTTGGATGACGCCATGTTGTTAACCTCAGGGAGCCCGACGTGGCAGCTGCAACCCTTGACCCACACTTTGCATCAGCAACCAAATACCATCCCTGCAAAACGTTACTCTCTTTGCCTAATCTATATAGACGGCACTACGGCAAAAATAAATAGTGATTATATTCCCATGCGGGATTAAAACATTTCCAAACATTAAAAGAAGAAAAATAAATAAATAATTGCGCACAATTGGCCAACTGGAGATGATCATTTTGTGCTTTATAATGACGCTCCTGCCCTTCGTCATCGCTCTGTCAGAGCTGTTTTTTAGGCTCGTGGGCTTTCTATTTCCTCAGTGCAGCAGTGGGAGTGACTGTTTCCGCCTCTAGTTCACCACTTCCCTTTTTATCTGCATGTTAGCATGTCTCAGCTGTCTGGTGGTTCAATGGTGATAAACACTGATAACAGCGCTTTAGTTTTTCAAATTAAAATGTCAGTTAAAGGGAAGTTCTTTTCCCCTCCCCCACAGTATTCAGCGGGCAGCCGTTTGGGTTCTGGACCAGTACTACAGCGACTTCCCGGTCTATAACCCCGCCCTGCTCAACCTGCCCAAGTCCATCCTCTCCAAGAAGATGTCTGCCTTCAAGGTCTACAACCTGGGGGAAGGTAAAACGATCTTGCGTGCTGTGTTTCACCATCAATCTTTTCCATTCAAGTCACTTTAAAATACAATAAATGAGGGGCGGGAAGCAAACATTAAATGGCAAATGACACATTTGTAGTATGTAGTATTTATTTTTTGTTACGTCTGTCGACAGAGAACAGCACCAATAACTCTACGGGACAGTCCAGGACTATGATCGCAGCCGCTGCTCGGAGAAGAGACAACTCCCACAACGAGTACTACTACGAGGAGGCGGAGGTGGAGCGGAGGGTCCGCAAGCGCAAGGCCAGGTGAGGACATACCCACGCAACACAAGCGGCTTTAAATTTCTGTTAGCGTCTCGCTCACTCTGCCGGTTCTCCTCCCAGGCTGGTGGTGGCGGTGGAAGAAGCGTTCACCCACATCAAGCGGCACCAGGACGATGAGGCGACCGCGTCCTCCCCCAAACACCCGCGGGAGGTGATGGACCCCAGGGAGGCGGCCCAGGCCATCTTCGCCCCCATGGCGAGGGCCATGCAGAAGTACCTCCGCGCCACCAGGCAGCAGTCCTACCACAGCATGGAGAGCATCATCAACCACCTGGAGTTCTGCGTCACGCACAACATGAGCCCAAAGGTGAGGACAGTAGTTTAACGTTGTTTTGTTTATTGAGATCATTTTACAGTATTTCCATGTATTGAATTTATTGTATTTTAAATTTTATTATTATTTCTGATTATTTTTTGTATATATTGTATTGAATCATATCACATTTTTTTGTCTAATTTATATTCTAGCAATTTTTTTGTATTGTTTTAATTCATCAGTTTCTTCAACAAAAACCGGTTAGTTGTTTGCATATTATGAAGCTTTTTTTTGCATTCAACCCCATTTTTTTCCCTTCACTTTCAATCGACCAAAGTACATTTCAAGCTGTCTGAGTTGACCCAGTTTACTGATGAACAGTGTCCTCTTAGAGCTGTACACATATATCTTGACAGTGTGGAAATTTGAAATTGGGTCGAAAACCTTTATTTGCTGCTCTAAAAGTTATACTTTACTTTCAACTCTCAGCCCCGTAAAACGGATACCGACGGTGCGTTAGTGCAACTATTTATAAACTGATTTGCGTTTCCTTCTCAGGCTTTCCTCGAGCGTTACCTCAGCCCCGGTCCCACCCTCCAGTACCTGGACACCACCAGGGGGCGCCAGTGGACACTAGTGAGCGAGGAGCCCATGACTGCTGCTCTGCGCCAAGGCCAAGTCTTCTCCCTGAGGCGCCTCGACTTCTCCCTGGTCGTCACAGTGACGCCCCTCCCCTTCCTGCGCCTGGGCGAGGAGTTCATCGACCCCAAAAGGCACAAGTTCGTCATGAAGCTCCAGTCGGAGACGTCCGTGTAGCAGAACGGGGACTCAGCGATACTAATCTTAGTGCTTTCAGGGTATCTTTTTTTATACCTGTTTTTAGTTATTGTTCATGATTTCTATTGGTTGATAAGTTCAACACCCAAATGACATGGCTAAAATAGTTCCAGAGAAGGCAAGGCAACAGTAATCGCTGACCTTTTATGTTTGTTTGAGGAACAAACATGTGTTTGTTCCTCAAACGAACATAACATTAGACACTCTAACTGCCTGCGCTGCTGGCTGCTTCCAGTTTCTAGAAAACTTGGTATTAGTTCCGTTTTGTAGTATTCAAACACACATTTCGTGAAATACGTTGTTTTGACAAAGATTTAAACCTGAAATGACCACTTGAGTCTTTTACATTTGATTTTTAGCCACATTTGTAATTCATGCGTACAACATTTATTCATGAGAATAAACCCATGTCGGATGTGGAGCGTCCGTGGTAAAAAACAAAGAAGACTTCTTTGTCTTTGAAGACAAAGAAGTCTGTGTCTCGGCTGACCTTTTTTTTTGAACGTCAGACGTGAGAGGCTTCGCTTTAGCTCTTTCTTTATCAGAGCTTATCCTACTTCTCCCTTCTTACGAATTTGGCCTTTACGGGCAAGAATCTCCTGCTCTTTTCTCCCCTTTTTGAACACTGACTGGATTCGCTGACTCAATCTAAGGGAGGTGAAACTGCTTTCCCTATTTTTTTTGATTCCGCTGAAAGGTGGACGTGCATAGTTTCCACTGAAAGTATGAAGTAAGAAACACTGGATGGACTTGATGGACTGAGCATTTCACAAGTGGATTGTTTTGTAATATTTCTTGCTCAGGTTTTTGTTGAATCACCTACAGATATGCACTCCTGCACTGAGAGAGAATAGAACTTTCTAAGCACAATCTAGGACCAGTTTATGACCAGTAACACTGATGGCAGATCTTGTCACCTCTACCTAATGAGGTTTGAGCTCCAGCCAAGTATCGCCAATGTGCTTTTTTTTTTAGGCAGCTTAATGTTAATTATCGTCTTTGATATTTTTGCATAGTGTGTGAATTTGTGTGTGTGTGTGTGGTTGAGCGTGGCTGCATCATTAACCAGACAAAGTGGCCAACTTGTCTCATGGCCTGTGACCCAAAAGCCACAGGTTCTCTCCATCTACGTGATTTGATTTATTCAAAAGTTTTGTATTTTAGAAATTTAAACGGTTAAAGTAATCTAAGAGCGGCCCTTCATTGCCCAACCCTCGTGGCCCCCGTCTTGTAGAGGTGCCCCGTGTCCAAAATCAAATTTTAATACTTTGATTAAAAAGTACTTCACCGATTCAGCCTTGCACTCCGATAATATTGTCTGTCTCACGATGGGCAGTGAAAAACTGATGCAGCACAACCAGAGATATGCCTTTTTTATTTCCACATATTCTCTTTCCTTGTCAAAACCTGGTGCCTACGTTACCCACAACGCAACTCAACTGCCACATCTCAATATAGCGCATCCTCACTTTTATTATATTTTTTTACTGTACATCAATTAATATGAGCAGTTTGATTCTGCACCTACAAATAGTTCAGCTTTATCTGTCATTTATTTTTGGTACTTTTGCTTAAGAAATTTAAATACTTTCCAATTAATTGTCTGTTGATTCATAGACTCATTTTTCCACAGTCCTTGAGTACTAGTTTGTGCCATATACTGTATATTAGGGGTCAACAGAACAGGGGCCCCCCAGCAGGTTCATCCAGCCATGGGTTGATGCGTGTGCACACTAGTGTCTTTTGTCACTCTGATGTCCTTTTTATACTACAGATGGAGATTGTGGTGCCGCTCACAAGCAGTTCACGTGTACTTGGTTTTTTTTGGTGCCGTTTTCTAAGGTTGTGTGTTTCCTGTTGTTGTTTTTTTTGATGGGTCACTTTGTTGTACTCGATATAAGCTCCTAACACCTGTTCTTGAAGAACATTGTCTTTGAAAGCAAGATTGTTATTTACTGTTACGCTGTGTTGTTGTTGTTTTTTAGGACTGAGTTGATGTAAAAGGTTTTTAATAAATGATCTCACCCAAAGTTACTTGTCTCATGTAAGTCACAAGTTGTCTTGAATTTTTCTTTTCAGGAAGTGAAACGTATAGTGTGGGGGTGCGGCAGAGGTCGTGAAGCCAGAATGACGTGTAAACATTTCCATTGTTGTATGAATTACCCTGTATCTAAAACAATTGGAATTCACTAAACTAAGTACTAAATACTATGAAATAATACAACGTATATGGACACTACGAAACGCAACAAGGTATTCAGTTTCAGAATTGTTACTGGTCAATGGGGAATTTACCCAAAAAAGTACCATTAGGATTTTATTTATTTTTTTTTTTTCAGGCTGATAAATTTGACAACCAGCTTTATGTGAAGACAAAAATCAACAGTTTAAAATGGATTTTTAAATGTAAGTGTAGAATTGATCACCCAAACCAAAATATTTCATCGCTCTTGGAAGACGATGCATGATCATGAAACTTAAAATGGCATTTCTTGCCCAAATTGGGTTTTTTTAATAAGTGTGTTGAAATGTCAATGCAGCACGTGGCTGTCATGGGAAGAATAAAAAGAGGTGGCGTCAAGAGTCATTGTGCTCCGTGTCTGTGTGTTGCAACTCAGTAACAATGAAACGTCAAGTCCTCCTCATTCTATTCCTCCAAGGTACGTCCTGTTTTCATTTTCTGAAAATATCATTGAGCTCCAGCGCCTTAATGAAATTAAAAAAAAGTATATATCAATATTCTAAATGACAATTGAGAACAGAATAAGTCACGTCTATGGGCACGCAGCAACAAACAGGAAGTATATAAATAGCGGAACTCACAAAGTCTATTTGTCATCTTCGAAATGAACTTACACATGCTGAAAGTTTTGAGTGTACATTAATAGTATATATACTGTTTTATGTATACTGTATTTACATCTACTCTATCCTGAAAAATGTCCAAATGATACAGTTTGTACTTGTCTTATCAAATGGCAAAGTTGGTCTAGCGGTTGGTCCACCCTGAGACAACTATTACTTGACATTTTTAAACAGACATTGCTGAAAATGTTTGAATCATCTGCGGTCCATTTCAGTTTAATATATAGTGCAACTCCATCAAACTCCATTCAACTGCTCAGAAACCTACGTGTTGCATGGTAACTAGTGGCACCTTGTGAGTTTCATGGGAATTACGTTCTGTCACTAAGTTAGACATTTCAGTGGAAACTCCACAATTCCATGTGGAAGTGAAATAGAAAAGACATTTGGTTTTGTGTCCACTTCTCCTGTGTGACCCTGAATCATGTCCTGACTCCCTAAATTGGCAATCAGTCATGAAAACTTTGAGAACCCCTGGTATCTATATCATCAATAAATAAATAGTCATAAAATGTCACACAAACAGTTATTTAGAAAGTCAAAGTGTAGTATACCATAAAATCTTCAGGAAAAAAAAGTTTATATGCCATAAAAAATGTGCTAAGAATGAAAAAGTCAAAAGTTGTATTATAGTGACCGTGGCTAAGTGGAAAGCAAGGCTGTCTTTCAATAAGAGGGTCAGATATATGATATATATATATATATTATATATGATTATATAAATGATCATAAGAAGTCAAAATATGTCACTACAAGTCACAGTACAGTATATCAAAAAGGTAATAGTAATGTATGTAAAAAACAAATAGTATTGTACGTCAGAAAATATCATGAAACAAGTCAAAGTATATTATGTTGAAAAAAAATCATGGACATGCTAAACTATGACTTTTTAATGACTTTTTTCGAAATACTATACTGTGACTTTTTGTGACTTTTTCACTTTTTTCAAATTATTATACTATGACTTTTCGACATACTATACTATGACTTTTTATGACTATTTTCGACATGCTGTACTATGAACATTTTTTGATGTTATACTGTGACTTTTATATGACTTTTTTCGACAAATGGCATGTCGAAAAAAATTACAAAGAGGTTTTAGTATAGCATGTAGAAAAAAGTCATAAAAAAGTCATAGTATAGCATGTCGGAAAAAGTCAAAGTGTATGTCAAAAATTCATAAACGTCATCGATCCTATCAGCTGCAGCGTCCAATCACATAATTTAAGAACAATAAGGGGGCGTGTCGGCCGTTAAAACAATGTTGTCAAAAAAAAGTCATAAAAAAGTCATAGTATAGCATGTCGAAAAAAAGTCAAAAGAAAGTCATATTATAGCATGTCAAAAAAAAATCATAGTTTAGCCTGTCAAAAAAAGTGAAAAACGGTCATATTATAGCATGTTGAAAAATTGAAAAACAGTCATAGTATAGCATGTCAAAAAAAGTCAAAAAATAGTCATAGTATATTATGTCGAAAACAGTCATAGTATAGCCTGTCGAAAAAAGTGAAAAACGGTCATAGTATAGCATGTCAAAAAAATTGAAAAACGGTCATAGTATAGCATGTCGAAAAAAGTCAAAAAACAGTCATAGAATATTATGTCAAAAACAGTCATAGTATAGCCTGTCGAAAACAGTCATAGTATAGCCTGTTGAAAAAATTTAAAAACGGTCATAGTATAGCATGTCGAAAAAAGTCAAAAAACAGTCACAGTATATTATGTCGAAAACAGTCATAGTATAGCCTGTCAAAAAAAGTGAAAAACGGTCATAGTATAGCCTGTCAAAAAAAGTGAAAAACGGTCATAGTATAGCAGGTTGAAAAAAGTGAAAAACGGTCATAACATAGCATGTCAAAAAACAGTCATAGTATATTATGTCTAAAAGAGTCATAGTTTAGCCTGTCGAAAACGGTCATAGTATAGCCTGTTGAAAAAATTTAAAAACGGTCATAGTATAGCATGTCGAAAAAAGTCAAAAAACAGTCATAGTATATTATGTCGAAAACAGTCATAGTTTAGCCTGTCGAAAAAAGTAAAAAAACGGTCATAGTATAGCATGTCGAAAAAACTAAAAAAAAAGTCATAGCATATTATGTCGAAAACAGTCATAGTATTGCCTGTCGAAAACAGTCATAGTATAGTCTGTCGAAAAAAGTGAAAAACGGTCATAGCATAGCATGTCGAAAAAATTCAAAAAAAGTCATGGCATATTATGTCGAAAACAGTCATAGTATAGCCTGTCGAAAACAGTCATAGTATAGCCTGTCGAAAAAAGTCAAAAAACAGTCATAGAATATTATGTCAAAAACAGTCATAGTATAGACTGTCAAAAACAGTTATAGTTTAGTTCGGAAAAAGTGAAAAACAGTCATATTATAGCATGTTGAAAAAATTGAAAAACAGTCATAGTATAGCATGTCGAAAAAACAAAAAAAAAATTCATGGCATATTATGTCGAAAACAGTCCTAGTATTGCCTGTCGAAAACAGTAATAGTATAGCCTGTCAAAAAAGTGAAAAACGGTCATAGTATAGCATGTCGAAAAAAGTCAAAAAATAGTCATAGTATATTATGTCAAAAACAGTCATAGTATTGCCTGTCGAAAACAGTCATAGTATAGCCTGTTGAAAAAAGTGAAAAACGGTCATAGTATAGCATGTCAAAAAAATTTAAAAACAGTTATAGTATAGCATGTCGAAAAAATTGAAAAAAAGTCATGGCATATTATGTCGAAAACAGTCATAGTATTGCCTGTCGAAAACAGTCATAGTATAGCCTGTCAAAAAAAGTGAAAAACGAACATAGTATAGCATGTTGAAAAAATTGAAAAACAGTCATAGTATAGCATGTCGAAAAAAGTCAAAAAACAGTCATTGAATATTATGTCAAAAACAGTCATAGTATAGCCTGTCGAAAACAGTCATAGTATAGCCTGTTGAAAAAAGTGAAAAACGGTCATAGTATAGCATGTTGCAAAAATTCAAAAAAATTCATGGCATATTATGTCGAAAACAGTCATAGTATAGCATGTCAAAAAAAGAGAAAAACTTTCATAGTATAGCATGTCAAAAAAATTGAAAAACGGTCATAGCATAGCATGTCAAAAAAACAAAGAAAAAAGTCATGGCATATTATGTCGAAAACAGTCATAGTGTTGCCTGTTGAAAACAGTCATAGTATAGCCTGTCGAAAAAAGTGAAAAACGATCATATTATAGCATGTTGAAAAAATTGAAAAACAGTCATAGTATAGCATGTCGAAAACAGTCATAGTTTAGCCTGTCGAAAAAAGTGAAAAACGGTCATATTATAGCATGTTGAAAAAATTGAAAAACGGTCATAGTATAGCATGTCGAAAAAAGTCAAAAAACAGTCATAGTATATTATGTCGAAAACAGTCCTAGTATTGCCTGTCGAAAACAGTCATAGTATAGCCTGTCAAAAAAGTGAAAAACGGTCATAGTATAGCATGTCGAAAAAATTTAAAAACAGTCATGTCATATTATGTCGAAAACAGTCATAGTATTGCCTGTCGAAAACAGTCATAGTATAGCCTGTCAAAAAAAGTGAAAAACGGTCATTGTATAGCATGTCAAAAAAATTGAAAAACGGTCATAGTATAGCATGTCGAAAACAGTCAAAAAACGGTCATTGAATATTATGTCAAAAACAGTTATAGTATAGCCTGTCGAAAACAGTCATAGTATAGCCTGTCGAAAAAAGTGAAAAACGATCACAGTATAGCATGTTGAAAAAATTGAAAAACAGTTATAGTATAGCATGTCAAAAAACCTCTAAAAAAAGTCATGGCATATTATGTCGAAAACAGTCATAGTATTGCCTGTCGAAAACAGTCATAGTATAGCCTGTCGAAAAAAGAGAAAAACGGTCATAGTATAGCATGTCGAAAAAATTGAAAAACGGTCATAGTATAGCATGTAAAAAAACAAAAAAAAAGTCATGGCATATTATGTCGAAAACAGTCATAGTATTGCCTGTCGAAAACAGTCATAGTTTAGCCTGTCGAAAAAATTGAAAAAACGGTCATAGTATAGCATGTCAAAAAAATTGAAAAACGGTCATAGTATAGCATGTCGAAAAAAGTCAAAAAATAGTCATAGTATATTATGTCGAAAACAGTCATAGCATTGCCTGTCGAAAACAGTCATAGTATAGCCTGTAGAAAAAAGTGAAAAACGGTCATAGTATAGCATGTCGAAAAAATTGAAAAACAGTCATGGCATATTATGTCAAAAACAGTCATAGTATTGCCTGTCGAAAACAGTCATAGTATAGCCTGTTGAAAAAAGAGAAAAACGGTCATGGTATAGCATGTCGAAAAAATTGAAAAACGGTCATAGCATATTATGTCGAAAACAGTCCTAGTATTGACTGTCGAAAACAGTAATAGTATAGCCTGTCAAAAAAGTGAAAAACGGTCATAGTATAGCATGTCGAAAAAATTGAAAAAAGGTCATAGTATAGCATGTCGAAAAAAGTCAAAAAATAGTCATAGTATATTATGTCGAAAACAGTCATAGTATTGCCTGTCGAAAACAGTCATAGTATAGCCTGTTGAAAAAAGAGAAAAACGGTCATGGTATAGCATGTCGAAAAAATTGAAAAACGGTCATAGCATATTATGTCGAAAACAGTCCTAGTATTGACTGTCGAAAACAGTAATAGTATAGCCTGTCAAAAAAGTGAAAAACGGTCATAGTATAGCATGTCGAAAAAATTGAAAAAAGGTCATAGTATAGCATGTCGAAAAAAGTCAAAAAATAGTCATAGTATATTATGTCGAAAACAGTCATAGTATTGCCTGTCGAAAACAGTCATAGTATAGCCTGTCGAAAAAAGTGAAAAACGGTCATAGTATAGCATGTCGAAAAAATTCAAAAAAAGTCATGGCATATTATGTCGAAAACAGTCATAGTATTGCCTGTCGAAAACAGTCATAGTATAGCCTGTCAAAAAAAGTGAAAAACGGTCATAGTATAGCATGTCAAAAAAATTGAAAAACGGTCATAGTATAGCATGTCGAAAAAAGTCAAAAAACAGTCATTGAATATTATGTCAAAAACAGTCATAGTATAGCCTGTCAAAAACAGTCATAGTATAGCCTGTCGAAAAAAGTGAAAAACGATCATAGTATAGCATGTTGAAAAAATTGAAAAACAGTCATAGTATAGCATGTCGAAAAACCTCGAAAAAAAGTCATGGCATATTATGTCGAAAACAGTCATAGTATTGCCTGTCGAAAACAGTCATAGTATAGCCTGTCAAAAAAAGTGAAAAACGGTCATAGTATAGCATGTCAAAAAAATTGAAAAACGGTCATAGTATAGCATGTCGAAAAAAGTCAAAAAACAGTCATTGAATATTATGTCAAAAACAGTCATAGTATAGCCTGTCAAAAACAGTCATAGTATAGCCTGTCGAAAAAAGTGAAAAACGATCATAGTATAGCATGTTGAAAAAATTGAAAAACAGTCATAGTATAGCATGTCGAAAAACCTCGAAAAAAAGTCATGGCATATTATATCGAAAACAGTCATAGTGTTGCCTGTCGAAAACAGTCATAGTTTAGCCTGTCGAAAAAAGTGAAAAACGGTCATATTATAGCATGTCGAAAAAAAAAAAAAAAAAGTCATAGCATATTATGTCGAAAACAGTCATAGTATTGCCTGTCGAAAACAGTCATAGTATAGCCTGTCGAAAAAAGTGAAAAACGGTCATAGTATAGCATGTCGAAAAAACTAAAAAAAAAGTCATGGCATATTATGTCGAAAACAGACATAGTATTGCGTGTCAAAAAAAGTGAAAAACGGTCATAGTATAGCATGTCGAAAAAATTTAAAAACGGTCATAGTATAGCCTGTCGAAAACAGTCCTAGTATAGCCTGTCGAAAAAAGTGAAAAACGGTCATAGTATGGCATTTTGAAAAAATTGAAAAACAGTCATAGTATAGCATGTCAAAAAACCTCTAAAAAAAGTCATGGCATATTATGTCAAAAACAGTCATAGTATTGCCTGTCGAAAACAGTCATAGTATAGCCTGTTGAAAAAAGTGAAAAACGGTCATAGTATAGCATGTCGAAAAAATAAAAAAAAAGTCATGGCATATTATGTCGAAAACAGTCATAGTATTGCCTGTCGAAAACAGTCATAGTATAGCCTGTCAAAAAAAGTGAAAAACGGTCATAGTATAGCATGTCAAAAAAATTGAAAAACGGTCATAGTATAGCATGTCGAAAAAAGTCAAAAAACAGTCATTGAATATTATGTCGAAAACAGTCCTAGTATAGCCTGTCGAAAACAGTCATAGTATAGCCTGTCGAAAAAAGTGAAAAACGATCACAGTATAGCATGTTGAAAAAATTGAAAAACAGTCATAGTATAGCATGTCGAAAAAAGTCAAAAAATAGTCATAGTATATTATGTCGAAAACAGTCATAGTATTGCCTGTCGAAAACAGTCATAGTATAGCCTGTAGAAAAAAGTGAAAAACGATCATAGTATAGCATGTTGAAAAAATTGAAAAACAGTCATAGTATAGCATGTCGAAAAACCTCTAAAAAAAGTCATGGCATATTATGTCGAAAACAGTCATCGTATAGCCTGTCGAAAACATTCATAGTATAGCATGTCAAAAAAAGTGAAAAACGGTCATAGTATAGCCTGTCGAAAAAAGTGAAAAACGGTCATAGTATAGCATATCGAAAAAATTTAAAAAACAGTCATAGTATATTATGTCAAAAACAGTCATAGTATAGCCTGTCGAAAACAGTCATAGTATAGCCTGTCGAAAAATTGGAAAAACGGTCATAGTATAGCATGTCAAAAAAAGTAAAAAAATAGTCATAGTATAATATGTCGAAAACAGTTATAGTATAGCCTGTCGAATAAAGTGAAAAACGGTCATCGTATAGCATGTCGAAAACAGTCATAGTATAGTTTGTCTAGAAAAAGTCGTATTAATAGTATTTTGGGGTTAATCGTCTTGCTGAAGGACACATTGACATTAGAGTAGCAAAGTAGAAGCCTGGGATTGAACCAACGACCCTTTGATTGTAAGGCAGCACTGCTCTCCACTTAGCCATGGACACCAATTGAGAACCACTGGCATAGTATGTCTATAAAAAGTCATAGTATAGCCTGTCAAAAACAGTCATAGTATAGCCTGTCGAATAAAGTGAAAAACGGTCATAGTATAGCATGTCGAAAACAGTCATAGTATAGCATGTCGAAAACAGTCATAGTATAGTTTGTCTAAAAAAAGTCATATTAATAGTATTTTGGGGTTAATCGTCTTGCTGAAGGACACATTGACATTAGAGTAGCAAAGTAGAAGCCTGGGATTGAACCTTCGACCCTTTGATTGTAAGGCAGCACTGCTCTCCACTTAGCCATGGACACCAGTTGAGAACCACTTGCATAGTATGTCTATAAAAAGTCATAGTATAGCCTGTCAAAAACAGTCATAGTATAGCCTGTCGAAAAAAGTGAAAAACAGTCATAACATAGCATTTCAAAAAAAGTCAAAAAACAGTCATAGTATATTATGTCAAAAACAGTCATAGTTTAGCCTGTCAAAAACGGTCATAGTATAGCATGTCGAAAAAAGTCAAAAAACAGTCATAGTATATTATGTCGAAAACAGTCATAGTATAGCCTGTCGAAAAAAGTGAAAAACGGTCATAGTATAACATGTCGAAAAAAGTCAAAAAACAGTCATCGTATATTATGTCGAAAACAGTCATAGTTTAGCCTGTTGAAAAAAGTGAAAAACGGTGACAGTACAGCATGTCAAAAAAATTTAAAAACGGTCATAGTATAGCATGTCAAAAAAAGTCAAAAAACTGTCATAATATATTATTTCAAAAACAGTTATAGTTTAGCCATTCGAAAACGGTCATAGTATAGCCTGTCGAAAGAAGTGAAAAACGGTCATAGTATAGCATGTCGAAAAAAGTCAAAAAACAGTCATACTATATTATGTCTAAAACAGTCATAGTTTAGCATGTCGAAAATGGTAATAGTATAGCCTGTCGAAAAAAGTGAACAACAGTCATAGTATAGCCTGACGAAAAAAGTGAAAAACGGTCATAGCATAGAATGTCAAAAAAATTTAAAAACGGTCATAGTATAGCATGTCGAAAAAAGTCAAAAAACAGTCATAGTATATTATGTCGAAAACAGTCATAGTATAGCCTGACGAAAACAGTCATAGTATAGCATGTCGAAAAAAGTGAAAAACGGTCATAGTATAGCATGTCGAAAAAAGTCAAAAAACAGTCATAGAATATTATGTCAAAAACACTCATAGTATAGCCTGTCAAAAACAGTCATAGTATAGCCTGTCGAAAAAAGTGAAAAACGGTCATAGTATAGCATGTCGAAAAAATTGAAAAACGGTCATAGTATAGCATGTCAAAAAAAATAAAAAAACAGTCAAAGAATATTATGTCAAAAACAGTCATAGTATATTATGTCAAAAACAGTCATAGTATATAATGTCAAAAACAGTCATAGTATAGCCTGTCGAAAACAGTGATAGTATAGCCTGTCGAATAAAGTGAAAAACGGTCATAGTATAGCATGTCGAAAACAGTCATAGTATAGTTTGTCTAAAAAAAGTCATATTAATAGTATTTTGGGGTTAATTTTCTTGCTGAAGGACACATTGACATCGGAGTAGCAGAGCAGGAACCAGGGATTGAACCTACGACCATTTGATTGAAGGGCAGCCCTGCTCTCCACTTCACCATAGACACCAGTTGAAAGCCACTGGCATAGTATATCTATAAAATGTCATAGTATAGCCTGTTGAAAAAAGTCAAAACACAGTCATAGTATAGCATGTCGAAAACAGTCATAGTATAGTTTGTCTAAAAAAAGTCATATTAATAGTATTTTGGGGTTAATCGTCTTGCTGAAGGACACATTGACATTAGAGTAGCAAAGTAGAAGCCTGGGATTGAACCTACGACCCTTTGATTGTAAGGCAGCACTGCTCTCCACTTAGCCATGGACACCAGTTGAGAACCACTGGCATAGTATGTCTATAAAAAGTCATAGTATAGCCTGTCAAAAACAGTCATAGTATAGCCTGTCGAAAAAAGTGAAAAACGGTCATAGTATAGCGTGTCGAAAACAGTCATAGTATAGTTTGTCTAAAAAAAGTCATATTAATAGTATTTTGGGGTTAATCGTCTTGCTGAAGGACACATTGACATTAGAGTAGCAAAGTAGAAGCCTGGGATTGAACCAACGACCCTTTGATTGTAAGGCAGCACTGCTCTCCACTTAGCCATGGACACCAATTGAGAACCACTGGCATAGTATGTCTATAAAAAGTCATAGTATAGCCTGTCAAAAACAGTCATAGTATAGCCTGTCGAATAAAGTGAAAAACGGTCATAGTATAGCATGTCGAAAACAGTCATAGTATAGCATGTCGAAAACAGTCATAGTATAGTTTGTCTAAAAAAAGTCATATTAATAGTATTTTGGGGTTAATCGTCTTGCTGAAGGACACATTGACATTAGAGTAGCAAAGTAGAAGCCTGGGATTGAACCTTTGACCCTTTGATTGTAAGGCAGCACTGCTCTCCACTTAGCCATGGACACCAGTTGAGAACCACTTGCATAGTATGTCTATAAAAAGTCATAGTATAGCCTGTCAAAAACAGTCATAGTATAGCCTGTCGAAAAAAGTGAAAAACAGTCATAACATAGCATTTCAAAAAAAGTAAAAAAACAGTCATAGTATATTATGTCAAAAACAGTCATAGTTTAGCCTGTCAAAAACGGTCATAGTATAGCATGTCGAAAAAAGTCAAAAAACAGTCATAGTATATTATGTCGAAAACAGTCATAGTATAGCCTGTCAAAAACAGTCATAGTATAGCCTGTCGAAAAAAGTGAAAAACGGTCATAGTATAACATGTCGAAAAAAGTCAAAAAACAGTCATCGTATATTATGTCGAAAACAGTAATAGTTTAGCCTGTCGAAAAAAGTGAAAAACGGTGACAGTACAGCGTGTCAAAAAAATTTAAAAACGGTCATAGTATAGCATGTCAAAAAAAGTCAAAAAACTGTCATAATATATTATTTCAAAAACAGTCATAGTTTAGCCATTCGAAAACGGTCATAGTATAGCCTGTCGAAAGAAGTGAAAAACGGTCATAGTATAGCATGTCGAAAAAAGTCAAAAAACAGTCATACTATATTATGTCTAAAACAGTCATAGTTTAGCATGTCGAAAATGGTAATAGTATAGCCTGTCGAAAAAAGTGAACAACAGTCATAGTATAGCCTGACGAAAAAAGTGAAAAACGGTCATAGCATAGAATGTCAAAAAAATTTAAAAACGGTCATAGTATAGCATGTCGAAAAAAGTCAAAAAACAGTCATAGTATATTATGTCGAAAACAGTCATAGTATAGCCTGACGAAAACAGTCATAGTATAGCATGTCGAAAAAAGTGAAAAACGGTCATAGTATAGCATGTCGAAAAAAGTCAAAAAACAGTCATAGAATATTATGTCAAAAACACTCATAGTATAGCCTGTCAAAAACAGTCATAGTATAGCCTGTCGAAAAAAGTGAAAAACGGTCATAGTATAGCATGTCGAAAAAATTGAAAAACGGTCATAGTATAGCATGTCAAAAAAAATAAAAAAACAGTCAAAGAATATTATGTCAAAAACAGTCATAGTATATTATGTCAAAAACAGTCATAGTATATAATGTCAAAAACAGTCATAGTATAGCCTGTCGAAAACAGTGATAGTATAGCCTGTCGAATAAAGTGAAAAACGGTCATAGTATAGCATGTCGAAAACAGTCATAGTATAGTTTGTCTAAAAAAAGTCATATCAATAGTATTTTGGGGTTAATTTTCTTGCTGAAGGACACATTGACATCGGAGTAGCAGAGCAGGAACCAGGGATTGAACCTACGACCATTTGATTGAAGGGCAGCCCTGCTCTCCACTTCACCATAGACACCAGTTGAAAGCCACTGGCATAGTATATCTATAAAATGTCATAGTATAGCCTGTCGAAAAAAGTGAAAAACGGTCATAGTATAGCATGTCGAAAACAGTCATAGTATAGTTTGTCTAAAAAAAGTCATATTAATAGTATTTTGGGGTTAATCGTCTTGCTGAAGGACACATTGACATTAGAGTAGCAAAGTAGAAGCCTGGGATTGAACCTACGACCCTTTGATTGTAAGGCAGCACTGCTCTCCACTTAGCCATGGACACCAGTTGAGAACCACTGGCATAGTATGTCTATAAAAAGTCATAGTATAGCCTGTCAAAAACAGTCATAGTATAGCCTGTCGAAAAAAGTGAAAAACGGTCATAGTATAGCGTGTCGAAAACAGTCATAGTATAGCCTGACGAAAACAGTCATAGTATAGCATGTCGAAAAAAGTGAAAAACGGTCATAGTATAGCATGTCGAAAAAAGTCAAAAAACAGTCATAGTATATTAAGTCGAAAACAGTCATAGTATAGCTTGTCGAAAACAGTCATAGCTTAGCTTGTCGAAAAAAGTGAAAAACGGTCATAGTATAGCATGTCGGAAAAATAAAAAAACGGTCATAGTGTAGCCTGTCGAAAAAAGTGAAAACCTGTCATAATATAGCATGTCAAAAAAAGTAAAAAAACAGTCATAGTATATTATGTCAAAAACAGTCATATTTTAGCCTTTCGAAAACGGTCATAGTATAGCCTGTCAAAAAAAATTAAGAACGGTCATAGTATAGCATGTCGAAAAAAGTCAAAAAAACAGTCATAGTATATTATATCGAAAACAGTCATAGTATAGCCTGACGAAAAAAGTGAAAAACGGTCATAGTATAGCATGTTGAAAAAAGTCAAAAAACAGTGATAGTATATTATGTCAAAAACAGTCATATTTTAGCCTTTCGAAAACGGTCATAGTATAGCCTGTCAAAAAAAATAAAGAACGGTCATAGTATAGCATGTCGAAAAAAGTCAAAAAAACAGTCATAGTATATTATATCGAAAACAGTCATAGTTTAGCCTTTCGAAAACGGTCATAGTATAGCATGTCGAAAAAATTGAAAAACGGTCATAGTATAGCATGTCGAAAAAAGTGAAAAACGGTCATAGTGTAATATGTCGAAAAAAGTCAAAAAACAGTCATAGTATATAATGTCAAAAACAGTCATATTATAGCCTGTCGAAAACAGTCGTAACCTGTCAAAAAAGTCATAGTTTAGCATGTCGAAAAATATCATTACATTAGTCATTTAGCAGACCGAGAATTGAACCACCAACCATCTGATTGAAAGTTAGCCCTGCTCTCCACTTAGCCACGGTCACTGCTTGGTTTAAAATGCCAAAAATAGTCATAAAAAGTCATAGTATAGCAAGTCAAAAAAATCATTAAAACGGTCATAGTTTAGCCTGTCGAAAAAAATGACTAACGGTCATAGTATAGCATGTTGAAAAATTGAAAAACGGTCATAGTATAGCATGTCAAAAAAAGTCAAAAGACAGTCATAATATATTATGTCGAAAACAGTCATAGTTTAGCCTGTCGAAAACAGTCATAGTATAGCATGTCGAAAAAAGTGAAAAACCGTCATAGTACAGCATGTCGAAAATAGTCAAAAAAACAGTCATAGTATATTATGTCGAAAACAGTCATAGTTTAGCCTGTCGAAAAAAGTGAAAAACGGTCATAGTATAGCATGTTGAAAAAAGTGAAAAACAGTCATAGTTTAGCCTGTCGAAAAAAGGTCATAGTATAGCATGTCTTGCTGAAGGACACATTGACAGGAGACAAGCGGAGAAGGAGATCGAACCGCCAACCCTCTGATTGAAAGATGGCCCTGCTCTCCACTGCTCTGTATAGTATGTTGAAAAAAAAGTCATAGTATAGCATGTCGAAAAAAAGTCATAGTATAGCATGTCATACAAAGTCATAGTATAGCATGTCATACAAAGTCATAGTATAGCATGTCGAAAGATATCATTATATTACAGTCATTTTGCAGCCCGGGAACTGAACCACCAACCATCCGATTGAAAGGTAGCCCTGCTCTCCAGTTAGCCAGTCACTGCTCAGTATAACATGTCAAAAAAAGCAAAAAAAAGTCATAGTATAGCATGTCATACAAAGTCATAGTATAGCATGTCGAAAGTCATAAAAAGTCATAGTGTTGCGAAAAATATCACTACATTACAGTCATTTAGCAGCTTAGGAATCAAACCACCAACCATCTGATTGAAAGGTAGCCCTGTTCTCCAGGTAGCCACGGTCACTGCTCGTTAAAACATGTCGAAAAAAGTCATAAAAAGTCATAGTATAGCAAGTCAAAAAAAAGTTTTAAAAAAGTCATAGTATAGCATGTCGAAAAAAAGCAAAAAAAAGTCATAGTATAGCATGTCGAAAAAAAGTTAAAAAAAAAGTCATAGTATAGCATGTCCAAAAAAAGTCATAGTATAGCATGTCATACAAAGTCATATTATAGCATGTCGAAAGTCATAAAAAGTCATAGTATAGCATGTCGAAAATTATCACTAAATTACAGTCATTTAGCAGCCCGGGAACCAAACCGCCAACCATCCAATTGAAAGTTAGCGCTGCTCTCCAGTTAGCCACAGTCACTGCTCAGTATAACATGTCGAAAAAAGTCAAAAAAAGTCATAGTATAGCATGTCGAAAAAAAAGCAAAAAAAAGTCATAGTATAGTAAGTCGAAAAAAAGTAAAAAAAAAAAGTCATAGTATAGCATGTCATACAAAGTCATAGTATAGCATGTCGAAAGTCATAAAAAGTCATAGTATAGCATGTCATAAAAAGTCATAGTATAGCATGTCGAAAAAGTCATAAAAAAGGCATAGTATAGCATGTCAAAGAAAGTCATGAAAAAGTCATAGTATAGCATGTCGAAAAAAGTCATAAAAAGTCATAGTATAGCATGTCGAAAAAAGTCATAAAAAGTCAAAGTATAGCATGTCGAAAAAAAGTCATAGTATAGCATGTCATAAAAAGTCATAGTATAGCATGTCGAAAAAAGTCATAAAAAGTCATAGTATAGCATGTCGAAAAAAGTCATAAAAAGTCAAAGTATAGCATGTCGAAAAAAAGTCATAGTATAGCATGTCATAAAAAGTCATAGTATAGCATGTCGAAAAAGTCATAAAAACGTCATGGTATGGCATGTCAAAAAAAGGAAAAAAAAGTAATTGTATAGCATGTCAAAAAAAAGGAAAAAATTCATTGTATAGCATGTTGAAAAAAGGAAAAAAAATTCATTGTATAGCATGTCGAAAAAAAGTCATAGCATAGCAAGTCATAAAAAGTCATAGTATAGCATGTCAAAGAAAGTCATGAAAAAGTCATAGTATAGCATGTCAAAAAAGTCATAAAAAGTCATAGTATAGCATGTCGAAAAAAGTCATAGTATAGCATGTCATAAAAAGTCATAGTATAGCATGTCAAAAAAGTCATAAAAAAGGCATAGTATAGCATGTCGAAAAAAGTCATAGTATAGCATGTCATAAAAAGTCATAGTATAGCATGTCGAAAAAGTCATAAAAAAGGCAAAGTATAGCATGTCAAAGAAAGTCATGAAAGTCATCGTATAGCATGTCGAAAAAAGTCATAAAAAGTCATAGTATAGCATGTCGAAAAAAGTCATAAAAAGTCATAGTATAGCATGTCGAAAAAAGTCATAAAAAGTCATAGTATAGCATGTCGAAAAAAAGTCATAGTATAGGATGTCATAAAAAGTCATAGTATAGCATGTCGAAAAAAAGGAAAAAAAAGTAATTGTATAGCATGTCGAAAAAAAGGAAAAAATTAATTGTATAGCATGTTGAAAAAAGGAAAAAAATTAATTGTATTGCATGTCGAAAAAAAGTCATAGTATAGCAAGTCATAAAAAGTCATAGTATAGCATGTCAAAAAAGTCTTAAAAAAGTCTTAGTATAGCATGTCAAAGAAAGTCATGAAAAAGTCATAGTATAGCATGTCGAAAAAAGTCATAAAAAGTCATAGTATAGCATGTCAAAAAAAGGCATAGTATAGCATGTCGAAAAAAAGTCATAGTGTAGCATGTCAAAAAAGTCATAGTATAGCATGTCAAAAAAAAGGCATAGTATAGCATGTCGAAAAAAGTCATAGTATAGCATGTCAAAAAAGTCATAAAAAAGTCATCGTACAGCATGTCGAAAAAAAGTAAAAACAAAGTCATAGTATGGCATGTCGAAAAAAAGTCATAGTATGGCATGTCAAAAAAAGTCATAGTATAGCATGTCGAAAAAAAAGTAAAAAAAGTCATAGCATGGCATGTCGAAAAAATTAAAAAAGTCATAGTATAGCATGTCGAAAAAATAAAAAAATAGTATGTATAGTATGTGGAAAAAAGTCATAATAAAGTCATTAAAAAGCCATAGTATAGTATCCCGAAAACTTTGACTTTTCTATGATTTTTTGACTTGTGAAAAAATGTATTCATAGTCAGAGTAGAATGTCAAAAATGTCATAAAAAATGTATTGTACAGTACGTAGAAAAAAGTCATAGTATATCATGTCGAAAAAGGTAATTGAACTTCATAGTATGTTATATCGAAACTCTTAGTAAATAATCTTAGAAAATAATCACAAATAAATCATAGTATAGTCTGTTGAAAAAAGTATAATTAAGTCATACCATAGCATTTCAAAATATAACAGTGTATTATATATAAGAACAATATGCAAGAAGTCTGCAATCCTGATGAAAACATCCACATCTGAGTTGAAATCATTAACCCTAACAACCTTCCATCAATCATCAATTAACTTTTAACAAATTCTGAGAACAAGGCAAACAGTACTACCCAATCAATCAAACTACCGTAAATAACTTGCTGTTTTTTTATTGTTAAAAAAACGGAATCTTCTCTAAATTGTTTTCACAGTGGCACCCGTTAGATCTCTCAGGGAAGTCTCTGGGTACCTCGGGGACAACGTCACCTTGCTCTCAGGAGCCGACCCATCATGGACACTTTCCTCAATCAAGTGGTCGATATTCTCCAACAACACTTGGATTGCCACCTATCTTATCAAGAGGACGAACATCGATCGAGTCGCTCAGTATAAAGGGAGACTCGGCCTCAACATCTCTACAGGTAAGAGACAAATCTATCTCCTAGGAAAGCTTACTGTATTTCTGTCTTGGCGAGTCTCCTCCATGTTTTTTTAACTCATTAGGTGACCTGATGATCTATAATTTGACCCCAAAGGATGCCATGGAATACACTGTAGACCTCATCAATAATAAAGAACAGTCCAGCGAGAACAAGGCTACAGTCATAGTGAAACGTAAGTGTGACTTTCAAGACTGACACATGTTTTTAGGTTTTGTGAGCCTTTTATAAAAATTTTAAATATTGTCATCTTGTGTTTTCACAGTTAGGTAGGTTGGCTTTTCTCAGCAGGTTCAGCGTGTTTCTGACGAATATCTCATTACTAAATGTTAGCGTCTCAAGCATCATGGCGCTGAACAGTCCACTTTTACTATTTTGTCTGATCAACAATTCCAATTCCAATTTAAACCCTCCGCAGAACGCCTCCAGAAACCGACCATTCTGACCTTTGCGTCTGAAAATGGAGGCTGCCGCAGGTGGCTGCAATGCTACTCGGCGGATGAAGGCGTCCAATTGTCCTGGCAGGGAATGCCTCCGAGTGGGACCGTCTACAACTTGACTAATCCTGACGGCAACTCCGCAGTTCTTTTTGCGTTTCTCAACGCCACCCAGAACCAAGTTGAATTAACCTGCACCTCCTGCAAGAACACGGAGAAGGCCTCAAGCGTTATCACTTCTAAGTGTGATGGTAAGGTCACAATGGACTTAAATGAGGAAAACATGGTACAATATGATGCATGCCAATGTGGTTCTGAGAAACCCAGTCTAGATGTTTTTTCTTAATTATGTTGTTGCCTCTCTCATGTTTCAGGTGAGAAGCCTGAGCCTCAACCTCCGCTGCATCCACAGCAAGATCCTTGGTTTAGGGAAAGATATGGGATCATGTTTATGCTCGGAGGCATCGTGGGAATTATTGTGACAGCAGTAGTAACGTATGCTTTTGCAGCAGTGAGAAGAAAAAAAAATAATGAAATAAATTAATGTATTTAGGTCAGGAAAACACCTGTACAATCTAATGGAAACAGTTTAAAAAATCCAGAGATCCAACACAGACGCACTGAAAGACTCACAATGATAGTGGTTACACTTTTGTTGTACTGCTGTTATGGATATGGATATGGATATGGAGTATTTTTTCTCTGGTTCTCACGACTTGTTTTTGCGTTTTCTATTTTATTATCCTGTCAAATGTGTGAAGAATTTAAAGTTAAAAAGCAATGTTAGTGTGTTTAATAATCACTCCTAGTGGTGGATATAATGTTATAACATGTTTGTTTGGAAAAGTGTTAAATCATAAAAGTATAATCATTCTATGTATCAAACTATAAAATACAGTTACTGAATGTTTTGAGGGAAAGAGAGAGACCTTTGAGACGGGCTTTTCAGATCCGAAAACAACTGTATGATAATGTGATGAGTTTGGTGAGCTGACTTCAGGAATGTGGGGTGTTAACAGTGGGGGAAGGAGATGTATTGATCAAACAGAGCTGTAGAGGAAGACAGCCCTAAGAAAACATGGGGGTCGGGTAAACGCAGTTTTATGAGGAGGAGGACAGGTCGGACCAGAGGACACTATTCAGATATTATGCGGATCACTTAGACCAATGGAGAGCATTGTCCGAGGACAGGAGGAGACAATCAGATTCCAGCCAATCACAAAGCTGATAATGGACTTTTGAAAGTAAACTACTGACTTTTGGGTATAAAAACATTGTTCGGAGAGATGTTGTTCAGTTCTTGTCGATCCTCTTTACTGTGAACTAGCGTTTGTAGGCCAGTAGGGGGGGAGAGTCTTTGAACTCGGTTTCGCGATTCCTTACTGTCGACAGTGTAATTCAGTTTGTAATTGTCTTTTTAGCATTTGTGAATTATAAATACTTTTTCATTGTAAGCTGGATCCAGCTGATTTTTCTTAGCGTGACTTCGTTGCTCAAACAACAACGAAAGAGCGAGAGGTCCGCGGCCTCCTGCGAGCAGAGGTCTCACTCCATTACAAATGGGAACTTTTTATTTTTGTAAAAACACTTTTTAACTTTTGTAATTGGGAGGTGCTGTAGTCCTGGTATTTGATCATTCATTTCAATGTTTCTGCATTAGTATACAAGCACCTTTGTACACACCTTTCAAAAAAAGCAGTGTTATGTGTATGTTATGTCATCTCTTTTGTTTATATTGTAATTGCTTTTATTGTTTCTGTTTTTACCATGAAAAGCCTTTGAGCACCTTGTAACTATACAAATAAAATGTATTAGAATTATTGTTATACTATTACTTTTTGTACTTAATGCGCTTTTGAGACATTGTTTCATCTCACTGTTTGTTGTTGTTACTGTCCAATGGTATGGACCATTTTGACTGAAGTATTGTAAATACATTGATGTGGAAGAGTAACTGTTTCTGTTATGCTAAAATAGGCGCATGAATTTATATAAATAAACCAAATGTTTTTTTTACCAAATAGTACAGTTACAGTTGATAAAAGTTATTTCTGTTAGTTGGCAAAACATGTCAAAAATTGTCAAAAATCTGCTGTTTTATGTATTTCATTTGTTGATCTATTGTACGGTGTGTATCTGTTGTGTTGACTATTGTCTCCCCTCTGGGAGATTAAAGTCTATCCAATCCAATCTGACAATTTTGATAAATGCTTATTCATGTATGGCATCGGTGTCTCATTTCAAATAACCGCCCAAAACCCTTAGAATAAACAACATGCTTGCAAAAAGAGACAGAGTGACTTCATGTCAGTAAATGTAATTTAATATTACCACCTCTGCACAAGCTGAAACACCCCCCAAGAGGTACAAATAAAAATATAATCTCTGTATTTACACAATTTACAACAATGTTAATACAATTGTAGCTTGTAGCTTTGGCTCTCAAAATATAATGGATTTGTCTTATATGAGGAAAAGGTGCCAAAGATAGAAAATGTACACAATGATGACACTGTGTGGCACGTTTCCTTTGCGATATTAACCATACATATTTTATACATGTTTTCTGAACCATGAATATTTGTCCACTTTTGTTTCATACTCAAAGGACATGTGAACTGTACATTGAGCTGTGACCCTCTAGGAGGTCTCTTGGTAGGGCGACACAGAGGCCTTCTTCATGCGGCTAAACTGGATCTTGTCGTACACAGTCTGGGGATAGATGTGTGACAAAGGGAGGTAAAAAAAACATCAGTGTCACAAGACGACGCAAAACTTATTTTCATACGAAAAACACAACACTTTATAATCAGGCTAATCAACTAAAGCATGACTCACTGTACACACACTGTAGCCACATGCTTTAGTGTGTTGTAAACTTAAATTCAGTCTCATCCGCAAGAACCTCCAGGATAAAAGGTTTCTACTTACCCCAGGTGTGGCCGCGTTGACTCTGTTATCAATGGTTTCATACAGTGTGCAAGGCTTCATGGTAGGTGAAGTCCCCTGGAAGTTTAAATGTGCATGCATCACAGCGAGAGGTAACAAGCAGAGTGGGTAAAACATGTATTTCGTCCTCAAAAAAGCAAGCATTGAATATCCATTTAAAAGTGATTTGTGAAAACAAAGCAACATGTGCAAATACGGATGCATACTCACAGCCTCAATTGCAACATCAGCGATATCAGCATACACTGTGAGGTCATTTGAGTCACTTCCTGTTGGTGGATTTTAATGAAGAAGCGGAGCAAAATAAAAAACGGCGATGTGTCAATCATGAATTTAAAAAAAAAAAGCTGACATGACGTTTCTTACCTGCTTGACTTTGTTTGCAGTGACAAACATACACAGCGACTCCAACTATAACAACAATCAACAGACAACCTCCTCCTGCTGCACCCAGGAGAGCGACAAGGTTTGGGCCTGCAAATAATGGTATGATCAGTTATTGTGATCACATGTGTGCACGGTGAAATAAAAGGGAATAAATATACTCAGTTACAACAACAAAAAAATCATTGGTAAAATACAGATTGTTTTTGCTCCGTTTGTTTTTTGGTATAAATATCCTGTATGGCAGGCCGTTATATAACATGACAGATATCGTAACAAGATATGTGACTTGAAATAAAAGCAGGAAACTTATTTAAAGTCACCCTAAACATTTTTGATTTCTTATTTGTTGTTTACAATGTATAAGAATATCAAGTACAGCGTTTTGGTTAATGCCTCCTCAGCGTGCAGGCTCTAGTAGTTACTTGACATGACTCTTCAATGTATTATCGCAGCTTTAGATATCCAAAAAGAGCATTTAAATACCTTTAATTTCGATGGAGTAAATGCATCTTTATGTTAAATTATGACTAGACACAACAACATTGGTGTATTTTTACTCTTGTACATTATAGTAAATTTGATTTTTGACTATAGTTTGACAGGAAACATCTAAAAAAATAAAAAAGAGGTTAAAGTAAAAAAACTATGGAAGCCTGTTGCTATGGAAGCATGTTTTTCCGCAAAAAAAAAGAAAAGAACCAACACTTTTGGTGCATCCATCCGTAACCATAACACTGATCAGATGTCAGATTTTGTTGAATTTTTTTTGTAAAAAAAAAATAAAAATCCAGGTTTTTTTGTGTGGGTTTTTTTATGGCGGAAACGGGCTTCCATAAAAAACAGAGAATATAGTATGTCAAAAAAGTAATTCAATAGCGTCTCGAAAGAAAGTCCTAAAAAATTAATTGTAAAGCATGTTGAAAATAGTCATAAAAAGTTATAGTATAGTATGTCAAAAATGTCTTAGTATATCTGATAAAAGTCATAAAAAAGTCATAGCACGTTGATAAAAGTCATAACACAGTATGTAAAAAAAGTTAAAAAGTCATAGTAGAGTGTGTAGTATAAAATCATAGTATAGTATATCGAAAAAAATTGTTATAAAAAAAGTCATGGTTTAGTAAGTTGAAAAAGTCATTGTATAAAATGTTGAGAAGTCATAGTTTTGAAAAAAGGCCTGGTATATTATGACAAAATAAGTCTGGAAGTAACATTTCAGACTTTCAATTTAAGCTTCACACAACTTAAAGGGAAAACTAACTTCAATCGCCCTAGAGAGAGTATAATCAGAGCTCTTTTAAAACGATTGCATAGTCTTTCTCACTAGTCAGATAGGTATTGCAGATGACTCTGGCAGGTCACATTGTAATGTGACTCATCTAAATGCATGTGCGAAAATCTTAAATATCAGCTGTGCCTCTTTATCCTCTGTATCATCACCACATGATTCATAAAAGCATTATGAATCTAGTATACTACTAAACTATAATCACCTATCTGCACATACCTGTTTTCAATGTTTCAGACGTAACGTTGCTGCACGTCACTTTTTCCATTGTCGACTTCTCACTGACAACATTGGAAATTGTGCAGGTGAACTCGGTGTCTCCGTCCTGAGGTGTGATGCTGTACCGCAGCCCAGAGCCACTTATGGTTTGGTTCCTCACGGCCCAGCTGTAGGTGACACTGCTGTCAGTGGCTCCACTGCACTCCAGCAAAACTGTGCAGGATTCGTTCACGGTGAACCAGGTGGAGTTGGAAGTCACAGCGGGCTCTACAGTTATGGGCACTGGTGAGGCATTTGATATATAGAGAGAGAGACAGAGAGAGAGAGACAGAGAGAGAGAGAGAGAGAGAGAGAGAGAGAGAGAGAGAGAGAGAGAGAGAGAGAGAGAGAGAGAGGAACTGAATGTGATAAAACCATGAAAACACCAACAAATACATGTAAAGCAGCTCAAACAAATAAGTCACATCAATGAAGTTTCCCTGGACAAAAACCTGAAAGTATAATACATTTTCAAGAAGTCAAGTCCCGACTATACGGACAGGATCAGTGACTACACACTGGCAATCCATAAGCATAAAAGCACAAATATAATCTTATCTCAAGGTTTTAGCAATGTTGTTATGAACTTTTTAAGTAAGTTTAGGTAGTTAAAAAACAGAGAGAAACAGATGGTGTCAGAGTGACCTATTGCCAAACTATTGATATGTGATATATGTTGAAGGTGAACAGTTGTGTATAGTGATGAAGCATTTTACATTCATAGTTTGGGCACGGGACACATCAATTTTAGAGGTGCACTTGTGCATCCCATTATATCAGACCTAAGATAGTAATAGATTATCATTTATATACAAGTATGAGGTCCTTACCATGAACTTGCAGAGTGATGGTGGTTGTAGGCCTTTGTACTTCATTTGCCTCTGAGATAAAACTGAAATCACCAGAGTCTTGGACAGTCAGTCCTCTCACTGTTAAATTAAAGCTTGCGGGGTTTAGTTCCAATCTGCCCTTGAACTGATGTTCTCTAGAAACATTAACATCTTTGTCTATTATTATAAACTCTCCATGTTTCCACTGTGCCACGGTGACCCCTTCTGCTGGTAAGCATGATGACAACTCCACAGTGTCTCCAACCTTTTTATGGATGTTATGTTCACAACTGGAGGCCTCCACATCTGAAACACATAAACAAAAGAATGCACTGTCACTGTCAAACTTCGATGTTCATAGAGCGAGCGCAAAAAGGTCCAAATCACCTGAAATACATGATAAAGCAGGGTATGTTTTAGGGGGCGTGGCTACCCTGTGATTGACAGGTTGCTACCACAGCGTTGTTTAGTCTGGGACTGATCCGTGTTCTCGTCATACAAGTTGAACCCTTTCACAGTGTTTTCAGTTCATGAAAGTGAATTGTTACATGTTGGTTGCCTAGAAATGTCTTATTCAGTGTTCGGTTGCACTTCTAGTTGCAAAAAAACAAGATGGCGACGGCCAAAATGCCAAAGTCGAGGCTTCAAAAACGGCAGTCCAAAAACCAATGGTTGACCTCAAGGTGACTATCTTCACTTCTTATTTACAGTCTATGGATGTGACACACCACCAGCAAACAAAATGTCTTCCTTCAGCTTTTGTTTGTTTCCTGACAACAGTCACCATTGGTTTCCTCATAACAGTGACATCAACCTCAACAAATAGCTTTAGTTACCTATATCAAGGGGTAGGAAAGGAAAATACTCGCATGAGTCATATTTAGAATTCTCATTTGGTTTGTGGCGCTGCACCCACAAACATTTGTCATCTTCATTTAGAAAAAGTACTTTAGTAGAGTTGTTTAAGTTACCATGACCTCATTTCCAAAGAAAAAACTTTGGCGCTGCCTTTGTTCTATGCTGCTCATCACTTTTGGTCAATGCTGCCGCAGACGGAGGGTTTTCAGGAAATGGACCCTTCACATGTGTCTGCTGTCATGTTGTGTGAGAATCTACAACAACCAGCTCACACGCATTTCCAATGTGACATCCACTACAAAGTGCTTGCTAGTAACTAAATACTGACACAATATGGAAATATGATGGCCTGTATCTATGAGCTGTAAATGGCAGCAAGACCCTTTTAACACTTACACTCCCCTACTTCTGCAAATAGCCTGAGAAAGGTCCACACCTCTTTGTTCCTGTAAGCAATGACTGAATGTATGACCACCTATTATTTATTAGAATAAACTACATTAGTAGAACCGATCCTCAAAGAGGAAGTAGCGCAAACGGAAAGGATGACCCATCCCTGAGTTGCGTAAAGATTTTAAAGTTTGTAGCCAAGCAGAAGCAGCAGGACATTTGCTGACAGCGTACCAAAAAAAAGGAAAGCATGTTTGCAAAGTCAAAACCACAAGATGCAATGAAATCAGATTCTAAGCAAACAAGTCGGGGAGCTCTAATGTATGATAAATGTTGAGCAACATGCACATATTATGACTTTTTTTATTTTATAGGAGAGAACGTAAATGTTCGTTAAACGCACACAATTGGCGCCTTGAGTTCATTTCTTGAATTTGGACGTCACAGTTCTCAAATATGTTACTGGCTTTGAGGCCACAGCTGCAATTCTCACTGGAGCCTTTTAAACGTCTTGCAGCTGCAAACACACACAGACTGTGACATGTGATATGACATGCAAACAAGTACAAAATCCATTGATGAGCTGTAAATTCCTCTATCTTGACCAACCAGTTATATTCTAAGCACATGACAAAATAGTACAGTAAAAATCCATAAACTTAAGAGCAGAGGCCTACATACCGTGGAGGCAAACCCCGAGAAGGAGCACCGAAATGTAGGTAAAGAAGCAGCTCAGGCAACCACCAACCATCTCTGTGGGGAGAGATACAACGTCTGTTTCCTCTTCTAGTCCGTCAAACTGTGCTGTGACAAGTCACTCCTAAAAAAAATAGAGAGGGTGGAGAGTTGGGGGAGGTCTCTGTTGTTGATGAAGAAGCAGAAGAAGCGGTCTGGCCTGATACACTGCGAGATTAAAAATAGGCACATCAGTAAGAACATAACTGGAGAGTATTAAAAATGAGGAGTTAATACCAGCTTTTTTTGTCAGATCTTTTGGATGCATTGTTTCTGTTAGGTGACAAAGAGTAAAGACACCTAGCCAAGCAGCCGTATCTGTGCTACATGTGTGAAAATTCAAGGTAAATTTGGTCCATTTCTGAAAACCACTGAGCAGGATGAAGCTAGCCAAATCCTGTCATCAGATATTCCTAGATGAGGGAGTTGCAAAAGTGAAAACACAAATTAGAGCATGTTCAGTGGGCTTTTAAATACACAACTGGAACAAGGATTAGGTCCATTACTGAGAATCCTGTAGGTGGAGGACGGGAACGCAGGGATGTAGGTGTTGTGTTGTTTAGTTGTGTGAGAGGCGTTATCGCTAGCAATATTAGCCTTGGTGACGTGTGTGCAAAGCGTTCAGCCTAGTTATTGGCTTGGCTTAGATCCATGACATCTTGAATATTGCATTTTGAGGCTGGGTATGACTTCAGCATGACACCGGTGCACAGAAGGAAGTGAACTACCAAGCATCGAGATAAGATCAGCGACAAGCGGCGATGCTCCTGTAAAGGAGGATGCGTGTCCCTGCCGCATAGTGAAACGATATCTAGACCGAGTTCAAATGCTCAAATCTAAGGATTTGTTGGGATCAAGCGAGCTGGAAAGGAAAATAATAAGATCACGAGGGGACTCGTCCGCCTACTGCAGAGCACCTCAGCATCCGGCGGTAATAGACTGTAGTTCCCCGTAATCTGTCCCCCCCCCTCAAAAAAAAAGTGAGAGAGTTTACTGGTAGCCACAAACAACATCACTATGCAATGAACAGCATCTTTCTACATGGTGTTTCTGCAGTGGTGGTCTCTGCACTGCAGCCCAGCTTGGTTTCCTATGAACTTTAAGTTGATGGTGCATTTGCAGTTTACAACGCTGATGTGAAACCCACAAAGTGAAACAAGACGCTGCTGCCCACCTAAAGAGCAGCCGGCTGAACTTTGTTCGACACTTCACGCAGCTATTTTAGAATTACTTGCATGTTTTACGTCTCTTTAGAATTCACACATTTTTTTGACAGACTGATCTGTCTCAATAACATTTGGATGGATTGCCAGAACATTTTGCACATTAATGGACCTCAGAGGGTTGAGCCGACTAACTGTGTTGAAACCCTTTCCTCCAGCACCACCACGAGGTTGACAAAATCCATTTTTAGTGAATTATCTCGACGTCTATTGATTAGATTGTGCTGACATTTGGAACAGATAGTCATGGTACTCAGAGGATCCTATTGACTTTAGTGATTAACAGGTAAAAAAAACAAATATACTTGTTAATGACCAAAAACTGCAATGCAATAACTCTTTCATTGTGGAAAGATTTTAAAGACAATTAAACTGAACCGTAAACCTTATTTTAGCTCAGCTGTACCTTGTATTTACTGATAATTAGCAAGCGTTAGCATGCTAACTCTAATCATCAGCATGCTACCATTGTCATTGGTGGCATGTTAGCCTGCTGACGTTAGCATCTACTGCATTCAAGCTAATGCAAAATAGGATAGCAACAACTGCTTTGATTGTTTGTACAGTGAGTGAGTTTACCCTGTGAGTTCAGTGTTTGGTATCCCTTCAGCAGAAATGCGGTGCATTCACATTTCTGCAGATATGCTTGACTAGAGCAGAGCATTAAACACACAGCGGCTGAATACGTTTGGGGAGTTTGCATGTGGGAGACATTTAGTCATTTCCTTTTTTCTGAGTCATGATAATCCAGAAAATTAAACGTGTCAACCACCATTTTAAGAGCAGCTTCCCATTCTCCTCTCTGAAATATAGAACATTGAGACAAACAGCCTGTTCCATTTAGATGACATTCATTTTCAAGGTGTCCGTTTCGACACTCAAAAAGGATCAGCTGACTATTTACTTGGTGAAACCCTAATAGTGCAACATGAACATGTTTGCTGACATTTCTTTTGAAAGGAGAAGTGATACAGTGACAGTAAAACAACTCCGCAGAGAGTCATTAAAGAAACAGAACCAAGATATAGCAGACATGTCCAAAGACACACCCTGAACCCTTCACATCATTTAGAAGAACTATGAAACTCAAACCAGATGACTTCAAAGGTGTATTTTTTTATTTCACAATAATAAAGTAAAGTTAGGGCTGCTCAATCATTTTTTACATAGAACTATTAGCTAAAAATAATGTCAATGTAATTACAATAGGTACAAACCAAAAAAAAGAAAAAAGAAAAAAGTTGCCCAAATGGAGAAAAATCATTTTAAATAGTCTACTAAATGTTATGCAATGATAATACACTTTAAATGTGCTCAAGCATGAAGCTGTGCATCATGCATGCACTCACTGATGCATCTGCAACAATATTTCACCACAAGTGAAATGCTAATCAGCAAGTAACTGGAAGGAAAACCGCACTGCGCCACCAAGTGGCTAAAAATATTAATGTTGGTTTTCATGTTTTGTCTTGTTTAGTTTTCTCTTTTTGACGCTGGAACCAAATCTGAGGAAACAACTGAAAAGAAAAAAATAGTAAGAGATACAGGATGATATAGGTGGAGTGGAAGAAAAAAAAAAGCGATATTGAACAGAAGGGTGTATCGTACCAAATGATAGCTTCTTATTTATTCTTAGACACAAGCAGCACCTACAGATCAGTCATGATGAAGCACTTCAGTTAGTCAGAGATGAAATTACTTTGTGTACGTCATCTTCAGTTCCTCTTTCAGAGAAGTGTTGCTGAGACATGCTGCCACATTTAGACACATTTAAGTGTTAACACCACAGCATATACAGTATGTCCAAATGTGGCAGTTTAGAAGAGAGCAGTACACCCATAGCTTTTATAATATTTAGTACCCTTGAGAGAATGTATGTGAATAGATTCTGATCTGATAGCATGTTTTATTCTAGTTTTGTTTTTTTTTGTAACCATTTTAAGTGAAAATGAAAGAAAGAAATAAGAAGGTTTTGATTTACTTGAATTTGAACTAAGGAGTTGTTAAAAAGCTCCATGTTTATAAAAGTTTATACCGTACCTGTTCCAGCATCTTCAAAGCCCCCCACAGTTTCATAGACAGAGCCATCACCTACAGGTTAAAGACATCAAATCAAGGTTAGGTTATACTCATGTCTTTTTGTTTTTGGATACCATCTGAGCGTTGCGGTGTTTAAAAAGCTGTGAAAGCAAACGTGGCTGGATGGTAGACTGACTGTGGAGAAGAGAGGAGTACACAGGCTGTTGAGATTCATCTTGGTTGACTGTTTGAGACCGGGTAAACCTGAAACGTTTAACATATATAGCAGTAATTTACAAAAACTAGTAACAGTAATACATTAACAAAGACCATGTATTGTATATTGTATAATAGAAGAGTTTCCTAACCTGTTACAACATAGACCTGTGAAAAACAAAATTGTTACATGCTTTTTTCATGCAAATGAAACCACTGATTTCAGAAGCATTAAGTACATTTTGGATAATCAGAGTCTACCCATTTTTATATCATCAAGAGGAGATCTCACCCTTTGACTTTCCGTAGAAAAGCAGCAGGAGAATAAACAGCACAATTCCAATAACCGGGCCGATAACCCACAGTACAAGAGATGAGTAGGACACTGCAATAATAAATAAGAAGCATGTTAATACGCTTAAAGCTACTAGAAGGAATTTTCATTTTCTGTTGATTTTCGCGGCCCTTGTGGCTGAAAGTGGTAGTGTTTTTGAGCACCAGAATCCCTTAATAAGAAAACATCTGTTTTTACTACATTAGGGTCTGACAGTCGGATCCATTCTGAGACAGTTTCATAACCAGTTAAAAGATGCTTCCAGAAACTTTAAATTACACTTACCCTAAACAGAATGGATTAAGTACCATACTAAAAATAAAGTCCAGTCACTCTGTAGTATATTGTAAATGTCTCAAAAGATTGAAAGTAAAGCACTTAACATTTTCTTTTCTCTTGGCATACCTGATTCTTGTGGGCCGCTGCTGCACTTTACTGTTTACTAGTATACTACTAAACTATAATCACCTATCTGCACATACCTGTTTTCAATGTTTCAGACGTAACGTTGCTGCACGTCACTATTTCCATTGTCGACTTCTCACTGACAACATTGGAAATTGTGCAGGTGAACTCGATGTCTCCGTCCTGAGGTGTGATGCTGTACCGCAGCCCAGAGCCACTTATGGTTTGGTTCCTCACGGCCCAGCTGTAGGTGACACTGCTGTCAGTGGCTCCACTGCACTCCAGCAAAACTGTGCAGGATTCGTTCACGGCGAACCAGGTGGAGTTGGAAGTCACAGCGGGCTCTACAGTTATGGGCACTGGTGAGGCATTTGATATAGAGAGAGAGAGAGAGAGAGAGAGAGAGAGAGAGAGAGAGAGAGAGAGAGAGAGGAACTGAATGTGATAAAACCATGAAAACACCAACAAATACATGTAAAGCAGCTCGAACAAATAAGTCACATCAGTGAAGTTTCCCTGGACAAAAACCTGAAAGTATAATAAATCTTCAAGAAGTCAAGTCCCGATTATACGGACAGGATCAGTCCACTGGCAATCACTGGCAAAAACACAAATATAATTGTATCTCAAGGTTATAGCAATGTTGTTATGAACTTTTTAAGTAAGTTTAGGTAATTAAAAAACAGAGAGAAACAGATGGTGTCAGAGTGACCTATTGCCAAACTATTGATATGTGATATATGTTGAAGGTGAACAGTTGTGTATAGTGATGAAGCATTTTACATTCATAGTTTGGGCACGGGACACATCAATTTTAGAGGTGCACTTGTGCATCCCATTATATCAGACATAATCAACTAATAACTCAAGGCTATGGTGGTCGAGAGAGCCCGGAAAACACAGCTAAAAACAGAAAACCTCTTTATGTGTTGAGTGCTTTCTGGTACCACTGTTGCGCCATCTGTTCTATATGAATCAATCCATCAACCAACTAAGATATTAATAATAGATTATCATTTATATACAAGTATGAGGTCCTTACCATGAACTTGCAGAGTGATGGTGGTTGTAGGCCTTTGTACTTCATTCGCCTCTGAGATAAAACTGAAATCACCAGAGTCTTGGACAGTCAGTCCTCTCACTGTTAAATTAAAGCTTGCGGGGTTTAGTTCCAATCTGCCCTTGAACTGATGTTCTCTAGAAACATTAACATCTTTGTCTATTATTATAAACTCTCCATGTTTCCACTGTGCCACGGTGACCCCTTCTGCTGGTAAGCATGATGACAACTCCACAGTGTCTCCAACCTTTTTATGGATGTTATGTTCACAACTGGAGGCCTCCACATCTGAAACACATAAAAAACAATAGAGTGATGCCAAATGTTACACACAGAGGCAATGCTATACATAAGGCAAAGAAAATGGATAAAACATTTGAAATATAATTGAAAAAAATAAACTTCATTCAACTTAGCTTTCACGTAATTGTAAACACAAAATATAGAAGATATGCAGACATCCAGGAAATACTGAAAGCACCTACGTGCAGCTGTGTAATTATAAGGTCATGCAAGAGTGCATCAGCCAAACAAATATCTCTAATAAGAGTAAATCTGCACAGCCTTGCTGAGCATGATCTACATACCATAGAGGGAGTACCCAACCAGCAGAAGAGCAGTGTATGTGAAGAAGCTTGAGTATCGGAGCTGACCAGCAGCCATCTCTGTGAGCACAGGAACTACTGTTTCCTCTGCCCGTTTATCATACTCTGCTGTGGTGAGTTAAGAGGAGAAAAAACTATCGGGCGGAATTGGTAGAGCAAGCTCAACATGCGTCTGATCGGGCCTGATTACAAAAAGAAGGTTAAATTAAGAGTTATATATGTATGTATGTATGTATGTATAAAATTGTGTTTTATATTAAACTGGGCCTAGTGCCATGTATAAACTAACCTTGTTATTGTGCATTCAATACTAAGCTATTCAAATAAAACACAGGTTCATATATTCATGTTTTTATTTTAAACATATGCAAGGTACAGTGAGTAGGGTGGCTGTGCCACTGCCATTTATAAACACACCTTGTCAACTAATACCAATGCCAATATCAACATTGTCTGTCAATTGCATGATAATCATCCATACAAGCTATTCAAATTGACGTTTTTATTTTAAACTTAAATGTGGAAACCAAAAATGAGTGATGGCCTATTAGTGTCACTGCCATGCATAAACATACCTGTTATCTTGCATACAACACTGAACTATTAAAATAATGGACAGATTCATGTTTGGGACATTTTTTTTTTTTGAAATTGTCTAATCAACCCAAAATTTCGCAGACCCCCTGTTGAAGACCTCTGTTCTAGATACAACAGCTGGGAACAGGGATGACAAAGCTGAACAAATAAAAGGTAAAGAATAGACAGGATTGTTATTTGAAACATGGCTGTATAGAAAATTCATATGAATATATATATAAATAGCACCAATGAAAAAACATTTATACAAGTCAAGCGTTCTGTAAGTTGTAAACTATACAAATAGGGCAAATAAATAAATGGACTGGATAATTATGTATAGTATATGCATGCATACATGTCAATATACTGTATGTACAACGTGTAGGATTTATATTAACAGATGTATTTTTTTAAAATCATATCCATAATTTGAAATATATTCATGTGTATTCACAGTCATACTATGATATTTGCCTGTATGATTGTCATATGTTGTTCACATCACTGAGGCAGGGTGTTTGTGCTCTTTTGGCCGCTTCAACCTTGTAACCTTTTCGACAGGTAAAGCAAAGTTCAATAGTAGACTGGATAGTAGAAAGGAACCATTGATGAGCTGACTGGAAAGACTTGTGTGGTGACAGGTGAAGTATAACAAATTTGCTTTCTAAATGAGAAAAGATCCAATACAAAATAACACTGGCATGTTAATTTAAGAGGGTATATCTTTTTATTTGACAATAATGTTTCTACTAAGTAAGACTTAAAGGATTTTCTAGCATCCAAATTAATCTTAATGTACTGAGTAATTGTGGTATTGAGTATTTACTTTGCCCATCAAATAGAAGCTATCAAACATAGTTGCATTATTTAAACAAAAAGAACAGCAGGTAACAATGCTTTTAACATTATTATGACGAGATGTTTACCAATGAATACAGCTGCTTCATCAGCGTAAAATCACATAGTTGGGCTGACAAAGAAGAGAAAATCAACAATCCACTTTACAGACCGTAGATGATCCCACTTTTGGTAAAATTAGATTTTTCAGATTGGATCACTTCAACTATACAAACTGAACCTCAGCAGCAACAAGCAAAAATATACATAATAGGTATTAATACAAAAGCAAATTCAACAGAAATCCACAGTGATTAAAATCCAAAGCAAAATGCTGCGTGTGTGCAGCGTATGGATGGCCGCAGATGTATAAATGCTGTGACAACACTTAAACATGAATGCTGTTTGTCATGTCGTTGTCCACGCTTTTCGTATTTTGCTGATGATGCACTTCTCTTTATGGACCTGGAACAAATCCATAATAAATACAGTTGAAATATTTGTACCTATATCATTATCAAGGCTTAATTATTGTTTTTAAATGCATTGAATTAAATGAAAATTTGTATGACTATATTGACTGCAAGTTGAACTGCATACTGACTAATAGTTAGATGTACTCCTAGTGTATTTAATAATAACCATTCGATAGTATTTAATTTAATGCCATTTAAATGCAAATGACTCAGGAGTTAATAGTTGACCCATAGTTAATGTGTTAATATTTGTACCTGCAGATGAATCTAGATTCACATTACTGTAGTCAGATCTCTCCGCTGCGTCGACGCGTATTTCTGTTAAAACAATATAATGAAAAATAAATCTCCCTTTTACCACACAAAGTATAATTGATGACAATGTGTACTTTTGGCAATTACATCTGTGGGTTTGACATTCTGCTGTCACTTTTGGGTATTAACGATGAGTGAATTAATTTTTTATGTTTATGGTGATGGTACATTGTGTACTCACTCCTCTTTCCCAGAGCTTTGAGCTGAATCTGAGATGTGACATTTCTGTATCCATCTGCTAATTCACCTGAAAACAGAACGATTGTACTGCCTTGAATTCTAAACACTTATAGCATTCAGGACGGCTCGGCACAATCCAGAGTTTATACTGTACCCCGTCCGGTGATCCCAGAGCCAACGATTGTTTCATAGACACAAACGTCACCTACAGGTCAGTAAAAATCACATTAGTCACTTCAAGTCCAAGACATCGTAGAACTTGATTCAGATTAAAAGTTATTATACATATAATAACTGGATATGAATCAGGAAGAGCTGACCGTGGAGAAGAGAGGAGTAGAGTTGCTGTTGATTTTCATCTTGGTCGACAGTGTGAACCACAGCGGACCTCTGAGACTGGATGAGCCTGAAACATGATGAAGAAAACAATTGTGCTTATGTAAAAAGTAATATGTAAAATCTAGTAAATCTAAAAGTAGTTTTATTTAAGATGAAACAAGAGTGTTAATGTACCAACCTGTAACAACACGTATCTGCAAAAAAAGACAATTATTCAGTTGCTTGTTCTTGTTTAGCGAAATGAGTCCATGTGGTGACGTCAGAGTTCCTCAGTGATTTTTAATAAGCAGAGTGTAATTGATCGATAATAAACAAGAAAAAGGTCTCACCCTTTGACTTTTTGTACCAACACAGTAGTACCAGAGTCAGGAGAACTATCAGTACGATACCACTAACCAGCCCCGCGGTCAACAGCACAGGAAATGGAGAACTGGACGCTGCAATAATTAAGAATACGTATTAGTTAACTTTATCGAGTGGAGCACATGACCAAAAGCAGATCAGTGGTTGTATATTTTTAAGTGCAAGTCTAGTCTCGCCCATTTTACTTAGAGAGACTTGTGTACATCTGCTAATTTGTATTTACTTCACATTTTTAAATTCTATCACCAGGACAGCAGCTTAAAGCAGGAAATAAAAAAAACTTTTAGAAGAGTGGGAACGAAAAAATATTAGTTTTATATATGGTTTCTTTAAAAAAAAAAAAAAAAAAAAAAGTAAGCTTTTAGTGAAAGCCGTCACATAAAATTGTACAACATGACTCTTCGCTGCAAACTGAACCACTTTTCACAATTCCAATTTTTCAATAACCTGCTTTTGTCCACTGGGGGTCGCACTGTCCTAATACGGGTATCACTCCCTATGCTGGATCAACTATTATAGTTCCCACATGCTTAGGCTAGTACTTCTTTGCACTAGTTAGTAGAAAGGTAAACATATTGGAGCTGTTGTTATTTAAAGATTATTGTGCAATGATTTTACTGGTTCGGCCCACTTGAGGTAAAATGGGCTGCATGTGGTCGCTGAACTTAAGTGAGTTTGAAAACCCCTGACTTAGTGGGATAGTTGAAAAGAACGAAGCCATCGTGAATGTTATTAGTTACAAGTCAAGATGTCTGCGGAGAAAAAAAAGGCATATTGGGTGAAATCTGTTGAAACTAAGTCTGTTTTAGCACAGACAAAGAAATGACAGGCAGCATCATACTCACATTTTACTGACATCCAACTCTGTTGTGAAACCCCTCCTGAGTGTTCACACCTGTAGAAGCCTTCGTCTGACTTTGACACTGCAGAGATTTCCAGCTCCGCTCTGTCACTCTTTCGGACGAGTTTGTCATTTTTGTAGAAAGTGACGTTGGAAAGTGGTTTTCCTGTCCTCTGCATGCAGCCAAAAGTAACAGAACCCCCCTCTCTCACAGGATGGACGGGGCTCACCAGGATAATTAAATCTGTAGAACCGTTAAACGCTATGAATATGTTCGGCCTGACAAATTAATAAGTAGTGGAGTTTGGTTAATGCTAGCCACATACATTGCTTGTGTAGCTAATGGATGGAAAAGTGAACTCAGTATTTCCAATGCATGTGTAAACGATATAATTAAATAAATATGAAATGACATGAACGTTCACAAAAGTACCCTGATGAAAACCTACAATTTCCAGTGATGTTAACAGCATTGCTGGACTCTCCTGATCCAGACTCACACCAGTGCACTGCATTAAGGAGCCAGAGACTGTAATGGTTCAGGTGGCATGTGGATCCAGACATTGTCCCCCAGGAAAAGCAGTGTGACGGGGGGCCATCCCCAAAAAACCTCATCACTCTCCACGCAGTAGAGTTTCCCTCACAGCTCAGCGACACAGAGTCAGAGGTGAAGTGCTGCACTCTGTCAGGACTCACCGTGAGAGACGCTGCTGAGTGAACATCTGAAAAACAGCATTGATGAAGAGTCAAACAAGGAAAAGCGAAAGCCATGCCACGTTTTTGATTCAAAATGTTGCAGCAAGATAGACAGCTATTGTGAATGTGTTAACCAGTCACTTTTTGTGTTGCTGTGTGCGCGCAATTGTCTAGAGTATAGTCTCCTTGAACAATAGTTGAGCGTAATTAGTCGGTAATTACTGTTAATTGATTTATCTGTTACATAGAAAATACATAAAATATTACATAGAAATTGTACATGTGTATTTAAATAATTCAGATTCAAAAGTTAGTCAGTTAAACTATCCAAAATAAAACAAGTCGTTAAGGCACTTCAGGTGCATATATTTTGAGTCGAGCCTTGAATATTTCTTCATGCACATCCAATTAAAAGCCAATGTGAGAATTAGGCTACTTTCCTATATATATATATATATATATATATATATATATATATATATATATATATATATATATATATATATAAGTGAGAAACAAACAAACCTACCTCCAGACCAGACGAACTTAGGTTTACTATACTGAGTGTAAAACACTGGATCTCCTCTTCCAGCTCTGCACACATATCCTGCTGTGTGCGTCTGTCCATGAACAATGTAGGAATCCTGTTCAGTACCATTGGTGCTACCAGGTAGAAGCTCATAGCTGTAGGAGTTGTGGAGGCTGCGATAATCTATCCAATGATGTCCAAAGAAGCCATACATGTCTGATATATCTGGTGGTTTGGGAACAGCCTTATACCAGAAGAACCTCCATCCTGCAGATGGATGTTTAACACTGCAGGTCAGAGTTACTGAGTCTCCAGGACTCAGCCATAATGGAGACACAGTGAGGACAGGCTGAGGGTTATCTGTTGGAGAATGTTTTTTTCAGAATTAATACATGTTTCGATTGTTTGTGGATTACCAGCAAACCAAACTTTAAAAAATTTATGAATTTTCCATTTGAATGAAATAAAATTGGACTTACTGTAAGACAATGTCAGTTTGAATGAAGTACTCCACCCTGTTGAATTCCGTTGTGCTCTTTTCAGTCTGCCCATACACCAGTAGTCGCCATTGTATAATGGAGAAACAAAACTGATCCTGTATTTATTTTGGTTTGGAGGTTTATATGAGCCGGTTGTCATCCATTCGTACTCCCACTCAGTGTCTCCTCCCTGAATCTCACATCTAAGAGTGATCGTCTCTCCAGAGTAAATCTCAGGCCAGTCGGGTTGCCGGGTCACAGCAGCAGCGTTTGTGTCTGTTCCTGTTCACGAATCACCAATAAAGATGCAAAAAATGACAAATTAAAAAAACGTAAGCATCAACAGCAACCAGATCTCAATCAGCAATCTTGGATTCAGAATGGAATATGTCACTGCCACACTCACCAATTCTTTGAATATTGATTGAATCGCTGTACTCTGTGTAGTAAACTGGGGTTCCTCTTTGCCCAACGCACCAGTAGACTCCTTCCTGTGAGACAGTGATTTGTAAAGTTGAGAGGACGGTAAGGTCTGGTCCGGTCAGAGGTTTAGAGGATGTCTCTCCTCTGTACCAGAAGTATTTCCAACCGGATGATGATGGGTTCACAGAGCAGGTCAGGGTCACACTGCCCCCGACAGGAAAGCCTCTGTTGTCAGCACTCAGGTTGGCCTTTGGTCTGTGTGCTGTTCAGTTCAAAACACAAAGACATAAAACAAATGTCATTGCTCTCCTTTATTTAAACCACTTAAAGAAAATGGACTGAACTGAAGTGGCAAAACAAAACCCGGTTCAAAAACACTTTAACAGTTTGAATAAAGCCTTCTCTTTTTCATTTGGTAAGTGTCGATGATATAAGAGCGATAATGAAGAAGAAGAAACTGTGCACTACGCCTAGTTCAACTTACACGAAACTGTCAATGTGATGACCTCGCTCCACTCTGTCGAGGAATACGAGTCCCATCTTTGTTTACCCATGCACCTGTAGTTTCCACTGTCGTTCACCGCAGCGCTGCCAATCCTGCACTCATCGTGCGTTGGAATTGTGTCCGAGTTGGGTCTGCTCCATTCGTACTCCCACCCAGTGTTTTCGCCTCTATAAATATCACATCTAACAGTGATCGTTTCACCACTGAAGATCAGAGGCCAGTTGGGTTGCAGCGACACAACCGCCTTGTTGGAAACTGTTCACAAACAGAAACAGAGGAAACTAGTTGTTTGAGCACTAATTCTTCACGCTGTATCCCTCCAAACTACAGCAGTGACACTCACCTCTTTTCTCAATGGTGACTGGATCACTGTCCTCTGTGAAGAAAACTGGGTTTCCTCTCCCTCCTCTGCAGTGGTAGATGCCTCCTTGTGAGATACTGATAGCTCCATCTGATTCACCGTCTCTAATGATCTGACTTTCAGAAAACACAGAGGTTCTTCTGAACCAGTTGTACATCCAATCAGCAGATTCCTCCACAAAGCACGTCAGTGTTTTCTTGCCCCCAACTGGTATGGTTCTGCTATCTGCCGTTACTGTGGGCCTGGGTTTATGAGCTGTTCATTTGTATGAGAAAAATAGTTTTGGTATTCAGACAGATGAAAAGATACTAAAGCACAGTATGAATGAAAGACAATCTGACTTACATGATACGATCAGTGAGAGGGCATCGCTCCACTCGGTTGAGGAATAGGAGTCCCTTCGACCCTTACACCAGTAGCTTCCACTCTGGGAAACAGAAGCACTGCTAATCCTGTATTCACGGTGTGTCGGGGGTGTGTTTGAGCTGGTTGTTCTCCATTCATACTCCCACTCAGCGTTTCCTACTCCCTCGATCTCACATACAACAGTGACCGTCTCACCAACGAATATCTGAGAGCAGTTGTGCTGCTGGGTCACGACAATCCTGTTGGACACTGTTTACACCAAAAACACACAACTAACACCAACACACTGGTAATCACCACTCAAGTCGACCGTTTCTGTTGAATGTGTAAATGCCAGTCAGTGACATTTCCTTCTCTCATGTCACATTTGAAAGTAACAAACTCTCCAGTAAATAAATATGGCGAGTTGGGTTCAAAGGTCAGCTCAGCATCTAGAACTCAAAGGCAAACATACATTTAACAGTTAGATTAAATGTAAAAACCTAAAAAAAATCTTTGAAGAATATGCAACAACACACCCTTTAGAGCTACTTCAGTCGCATCCTAATTTATGTTGCTACATGAAAATGATAAACATTAAAAAAAAGAAAAGATCAGAGATGACACAGTAGGGGGAGATGTAGCTCAGTCGCCATGAAAAAATAAATGTTTGCATTGTACATTTCTGCTCACGACTTTCACCCAGGAGACCGCTGTTTGTGTCCAATGTGAAACCAAAAGTGAACACATTATTGTACTAGTTCAGTTGTTAGGGTTTATTTTGTTACTTTGTTACGTTACGTTATTACATTACAAACCATGATCGTTTTTTTTCCTTAACCAAGTATTTTTGTTGCAAAGTTACAAAGTTAATCACTGTTTCAAGGCTAGGGTTGGGTACCGAACAGAGAAAATGCCGAAAGGTAAACAGTCAAAAGTGTGGCTGTATTTCGCACTAAAAGGCATGCATCGTGTTCGACTGCCTGCGTGAGCGTGAGCCCATGATAAGCACCACAGAGGGCAGTGTGGGCCTCCCTGGCCCCGGCGATGGGGAGACTGGTCCCAACGTTGAACAAGTGGAGACCGATGATGACAACAGCAGCCTTACCTCAGGTTAGTAATGTAACGTTGATTGTAAATCTTGCATTTATAAAAGTAGGCCTAATAACAAATGATAAATTAGGCGTTATAACCATGTTTAAGTTAGCTAGCTAGCTACTAGCAAACGGTAGGCTACCTGCCGCCATCATAGCAAGTCAGTGTAATGTTAATGAAACTAGCGATGGCATGTGCAGGGATGCTTCTGTTGCCTGTAAAATATCTAACATTATTTATGTTTATATTTTTGGCTCTCCAGCTTCAACAGCTGGCTCACCTTGGCAAAGAAGGCTCATTTAAGAAAAGAGAAGGTGGAGGAACTCCACAGGTCTGTGACCACATGTGTGGTCAATGGACTGCGTTCTTTTTCCACTGCGGAATCTCCACGGTTCAGGTAAAAAAAAAAGTGATGTGAAAACAATATTTGCATCAAATCTGTTCCATTAAGACAATTCGTCAAAAAGACTAATAAATATCCTCAAATGTATTTTATACAGAGAGATGACCACTGTCCTCAATCCTCGCTACCGACCCCCATCCAGGGATGATCTGTCCAATACACTAATTCATCCCTGTGTGTACAGGCCTCATCACACCATCTGAGAGGGTTTTCTCCTGTGCATGACATGCAATTAGTCAGGAGAGGTGTCGTATTTTGCCAGAGAAGGCAAATATGCTCATATTTCTGCAAAAGAATTGCTGAAGTTTATTTATATTTATTTGAGTATACTGTAAACTGTTGTTAACAGTTAATATATTGTTCATAGTTTGAAGTTAAAAAGTTTGAAGCTGTAGTTTGAAGCAAAGTGTTTTATATTTATTTATATTTATAGTATACTTCAAACAGTTAATATATTGTTCAATTTGAAGAAAACAAATTGCCTTGGCAATAAAAAAAGCCTTTCTTTAATGTCGTCAATCATCGTTTTGTGTGTTTGTTTTTAAAGTATCGGTTCAGGCACCGTTTAGGCACCGGTATTGTTTTAAAAGTATCGTTGAAGCACCGGTATCGGAAAAAACCCAAACGATACACATCCCTATTCAAAGCTGTTATGAAATGTATTAATTAACTTATTTTTTGGTCAGACATATCAACATTAAAGGCATGCAGTGGTTTGCAGAAATGTACAACACGAAAAAAAATGTAACATCTATCTGGAGCGAAAAATTGCAAAACTAGAAAATTGTTCAATTACCTTCAGCATGTCCACAGTAGAGGAGTGTATTCAGCACTATAATAAAGATAGATAACTCATCATACATTATCAAACTCTTGTTTAATATCAAATAGATAATAAACAAAGGCATTTAAAAACTGCTGGAGTTTGACAAACATCTCACACTCGGTTCTTCTCACTACATTTCGCTAAATCCGTCATTCAAGCAAAGAAAGCCACTGATGTACTCACAGGAGAATGACAGCGCACAGAACAAAGTGAGCCCCATCCTCACATCCAGCAATGACACTCCATCACTCTGCTTCTGAAGAACAGAGAGACTGAAACTGGAGCCAGAAGAGAAAAGGAGAACTGTGAGGAGAACAGGTTACATTTCATATTTATCTGAGACCAGATGTTCTTTTTCTGATTTAAGCCCTCACACCACATCACTGGAATTTGAAAAATAACAAATTATAACAGACAGGAAGACATCACATGATTGCACTAAGTAGTAAATAATAATAATAATAATAATAATAATAATAATAATAATAATAATAATGAATAGAGTGCTCTGTCCAGACATTAGATCTTTTTTTGTAGCTTGTAACTTCGCCTTAAACATCATAAAACATACAGCAATCACTTGGGTCCCAAATATTTGTATTAATCGCTTTTTCTTGCTCCAACTAGATTATTGCAAAAACAAGCCAAGGCACAGCTTGTCACTGTAAGATAATTCAACTTCACTTCCCTTTAACACCTACAAAACGTGTTGCTTGATAACTTAGGCAGTGTCATCATCACTTTAACACGTGATGTTTCTACACACAGCAACAAATTACTTCAGGAAAATTGTTAAAAATGCAATCAATATAGTATGTATTTATACTGTAAGTTACAATGCTTATTAAAAAACGAGGCCTATTTGCAGGCCTCAGCTCGAATAAAGATAAGAAATACCTAATTAATTGTATAAAAAAAAAATTAAAAAAAAAAAAAAAAAAAAAAAAAAAAAAATTATATATTTTTGAGATGAGAAAAATTATGGAACTATCAGAATACATGTTACTGGTTCACATAAGATAAGGATGGAACACAGCAGAACTTGGAAAACTCAAAAGCTCGATCTTGAAAAACAGCACTTTTAGGGTATTGTTTTTTGGAAAGTATGGGTATCCAAGACTTTTAATATGCTGGGCTCTTAGAACAACTGATATAGGCTCTATATACACAGCTATACATAGATACAGTGAAACATTTATGAAATATAGAGCATTTCAAATTAGAAAACTGATCAAATATTCCAATATTTGAATAAAAAAGTATTTTTTAAATTCAAAAACAATCTATATCACTTCTATGTATCACTCATGATGTTCATTGAATCAATAGACCGAAGATTGGACCTTTTTTGAGTGTTTTAAGCTCTTTCTATGCCCTTTTTAGTTATTTAGTTTAAGGTCAAATCCTGCTTCAGACTCTCTGTTCAGGGCTGTATCTCAGCCCCCCCTTCTCCGATTTTCACCATTGAGACATCCTTCGAACCGTAGGAGCCAATAGAATTGCCTGGAATTGAAAGCTAGATGATTGACAGCACTATTAGCCAATAAAGCTCAAAAAGGTCCAGCTCTGAAATCTGATTTGCTGAGCTTCCAACCCTCCCAAGAATCCGAGGAGTGTCGGAGAGACACGAATCGAACGGATTCACACGGAGCACCAGCAGCCGGACAAACGTGCAGTGGAAGTACGGAGATATTCCATTTTTTCGCTGAGATTCGACCAAAAGTAAGTACAATATTCGATGAAAGCTGTGTGACTTTTTGTGTTCGAAGCTGAATATCTCTGCGATGGTTTACCGGGGAGAGAAATGGAAACTATGTCCGTAATCTCCGTCAGGCGCTCGTGCTTTTTCATGCCGCATGTTCGTAGGTAGCACGTTGCTAACGGAGTGTAGCAGCCTTTTTCTCCGGTCTGTCCCAGTCATATCGAGTATGATTTATGATATTTTGTTATTTGTTTGCTTGGCTGATGGGAGATGTGTTTGTCTCATGTAGAAGTGACCTAGTTCATGTTGTTCCCAGGACGCTGAGGTTTCTGCAGAACTATAACATCACTATATTCGTTCTTCGTGGGTTCTCTGCCAGTTACTTTTAACACAAAACTCTCTAAGTTTTGATGTACTCTGCGTCCAAATGGGGGACCCTCGGGTGTATAAGGTTTTAACGGAAATCATTGCATGAAAAACAGCTGTTTATTATTGTGGTTTTGAATGCAAGTATTCCTGGTGGTGCGGGTTTTTTAAAAAATGAGGAAGAAGAAGACCTAAATTGATTTCACAATCGCAAACTTAGTGAGAAAAACTTGCATTTCCTGTTTGCAAGATTGTAGAGCAACATACCATTTGAATGGGCTTGAAAGACTTTACAACTTAACATATAAGCCAAAGTAGATGTGGATGAATAAAATAAAATGTTAAAGCTCAACTTAAAGCTCAAACCTGTAATGTTACTTGGATTCAATTTAATTCAAGATTGGTTATTAACAGCTGAATACAAACCGGTTAGATACAAAGAGCACAATACAAGATCTTAGCCTTAACATGTGAAGTTACAGAATTCAGCTTTTAGGAATTATATAACTTGGACAGATACTTTAGGTACTTAACAGATTGTAACTATGGATGAGCAGGATCACCGAGGCAGACCTCCATTGTGTGTCTGATAGGATAGCAGAGTAAAGAAGTCTTGCTGCTGACTGCTTGAACATTAACAATAAGGTCTTTTCATGTTCTTATTCCTTGTTTTGTTTATGATGCACTTCTCTTCATGGACCGGAAACTGTATTACAAACAAAAAAATAGAAAAACAGAGATGAAGAGGTTTCACATTATTTATATGTCATAGTTTTCTTAATAAAGCAGCATTGATAATATATCATAAAGGTTGTTCCCAGTTAGGCCTCTAAATAAACAATCATCTTTAGTTTCCTCAAATTGTTTTCAAACACACAAACTCACACAAACTTAACTTCTCACTTCCTCTTTAAACAGAGAGTTGTGTAAATGTAGAAGAGGCACATTTACACAACATTAACAAGTTTTTTTTAGATGGCAGAAATAGACAAAAACAAGATAACAGCACGCTTTCTATTTCACAATATGCGTAATTTAAGATTATTAAAATAACATGCACTCATATTAAGATATGAACTTGGGTTTTATTTGTGTAATTTTGGCCTTTATTGCTGTTGGAAACAAATACTTTATTGCAGGAATCTAGCCACTTTGGACCAATGTCCTAAGTCATTCTTAATGATATGACACACTTTTTCAAAAATATTTTAAAGTGGAATATTATCTAGGGTTATACATTAATGTGTGTACCTGTGGCTGAATGAGCTCTCCACCGATTCACCTGATGAAATGATTATAATATGAAAATATTTGACAGTTTAAAAAAAAAAAAAAAAATACAATATAAAATTATATTTTGCATAATCTTGCAAACTATTTTGTTGAGGCCTTTTAACTTAATCAGAGGAAATGTAGCACCTGTCTCATCTGGAATAAAAATATTTTTACTTCCTTACATTTTGCTTAGTTGGTCATAATTACATAAACTTAAGTAAATGTATTTTTTTCCAACAGCTGCACATTAAAAAAGGTTTGTACTGAACTGTTTCCTGTATTTTCAGAGCCTCCAATTGAGTCACATCACCTACAGGTCAGTAAGAAAACAAAAGCAAAGTCAACCTTGTTGCATGGTTTGAATTTAAACATCTTCATGCAACATCTTAACATACATGCTTGATTTAGTTTAACAATGTTTAACATGCAGCAGAAGGAACATTGTTTTAACACTCATTTAATAATTTAATGAGTGTTGGATAACTGAACATGGAAAGCAGAGGGACTAAAAAGAATTCAGTATTATATGGGAGGCTGACCGGGGATATGAAAGGATACATCCTGTTGAGTTTCATTGTGGTTGACTGTAGCAGAGCCCTGATTGGTGCTCAGAGACTGGATCAGCATTAAACAGGTGATGAAATATAGTAAATGTAACAAGAAACATGGAGTTCAAGTTGAGCAGAGAGAGTTACCAACTCAGTGATTTCAGACCTTTCCTTTACACTATAGTTGGATGATTGACAGCTTTTATTGTGAAGGGAAGATGTGCCAGCAGTGAGAATATAAAATATTACATATAAAGAAAAGTTGCAACACCAAGTGTAACAAGTAGCTGTGTTTATGGGATGCTATATTAAACGGTCATATTTCTTAGATATGTGCTCACAGTGTGCTGTGGTCAAACCAGTCTATTTGTGTGAGCTTTGTGTAAAAGGGAAGGAAGTTAAACTGAAGAAGAAGTTGACGTTCAATCCAACGCTGCAGTTTCTAACTTTGCTCAAAGTGTGAAAGCCACAAAAGCATTTCTCAGAAGCAGAGTGACAGAGTGTCAGTTCTGGACGTGAGGATGGGACACACTGTATGTGTGCCGGGGCTTTTCTGTGAGTACTTTGTGTTTAAATGATAGTTTTCATTGATTACACTTTTTAAGTGACTGATGTTATTAGTTTCTGTCAGTTTGATGATGTATGATGAAGTTTCAAACTTTATTTTAGTGCTGAATATTCTCCTCTACTGTGGACACGCTCAAGGTTTTTATTCAATTTTATTTCCTTTCATATCTTTAACAATTAATATTTCTTTGTTCTGTTTTTTTTATATATGATAAAAACAAAACACATTTCACTCTTTGCATTTTGTGTTTGTTTCTAGATGTTTTGCTGTCCATTGAGCCAAACTGGTCCACTTTATTTACTGGAGAGACTGTTACCTTCATATGTGACATGAGAGAAGGAGAAGTCAATGACTGGGATTACTCAGTCATAAAGGATGGTCAAACGATTTTCCCCTACAGAACAGAAAAGAGATTTACATTACAATCTTTAACTACAGGCTACAGTGGTGAATATCAGTGTGTTGCAGCTTTCAAGATCTTTTTACATTTTAAAAAACAAAGTAATAAAATCTCTATCACTGTATCAGGTAAGTGATCAAAGTTTTACCATCATGATCAAGTTCACTAAAATCCCTTGTATATTCATGAGCCATGTTGATATGATCAACATGATTTACATAATAATAATAAGACAAACAATTCAATATTTTTTCCCTTTTGAGAATTTAGTCAGTGATTAATTACTCATTACTCATTACTTAGTGAACCTGTTAATATTTATTACAGGAAGAGTGACTTTGACATCTTCTTCTGTCTCCAATTTAATGTTAAATTCTAATTATGGCAAAAGAAGAAGAATGCTGACTTCTACAAAGACGGATCACTTATTGAAATGGACACAAACCATCAAAACACAGTTGAAATGAACATTTCTCTCACGTCAGATGAGCTCTTACATGTGTAAATTTTAGGATGAAGAATCTGAACCAATAAAACTGAAAATGGAACGTATGTAGTTTTCATATTAAGGAGCTACAGACATGTAGCACTGTCAGAGTGAAGCAGAGTGAAGATTTATCTGAATTATCTTTGAGCCACTTAAAGAAAAAAAAGAAGGCTGTGTTTAAAGTGTCATCCATTTTTAAAAGTGTGTTTGTACTCACTTTAATCCATGTTAGGTTCATTTAACCAACAACTTTAGTGGTTAACAAGTGTGAAACATAAACATGGGTTCTGATAATTTCTTTCAGTTTACTAAACCTTAATAAAATACACAGATTCAGAAGTGATTCATTATTTTCTGAATTGTTTCATCAATAACTTGTTGCACCATCAAGAATACTGGATGAGATTATTTATTTTAATTATTCATCAAACTGGACAAATTCACAGACACAATAATTACCATTGTTATGTTTTTGTTCTACATTAAAACAGAACAACCAAAGGCCCAACTGAGAAAAGGCTCTCCTGTAGGGGACAGTGTGACCCTGACCTGCTCTGTGGGATCATCATCATCATCATCTGGTTGGAAATACTTCTGGTACAGAAGCAAGAAAACCTCTGAACCTCTGACCACACCAGATGTTACCGTCCTCTCAACTGAACAAATCCGTGTCTCAGGAGGAGGAGGAGTCTACTGGTGCAGAGGAGGAAGAGGAGACCCAGTTTACTACACAGAGTACAGTGATCCAGTCGGTAAATAACTAAATAGTTTAGTTGATATGAAATACAAAATGCTGAAAAAGTATTTGTGAATAAGGATTCAGACTAACACTAAAAACTTTGTTTTTCTATCTTTTCTATTTGGGGCCTGATGATCATGAACAGTCACAAACAGAGCTATTGTGACTCTGCAACCCGACTGGCCTGAGATTTACTCTGGAGAGACGATCACTCTCACATGTGAAATAAAGGATGGAGGAGACTCTGAGTGGGAGTATGAATGGAGAACACCCAGCTCATACAGACCTCTAAACCCAAGAGGCTCCATGATTAGACCATCACACAGTGGAGACTACTGGTGTAAGGGCAGAATGAAAGATGACACCTATTCAACAGGATGGAGTGATACTTTCACAATAAAAGTATCCGGTAAGTCGTCATTTTTATTTTACTGAATGTAAACAGAATATATAAATGTTAGTTTGGTTAATATATTTTAAGACGGTGTACCTTCACATCTGTTTTAAACAGTTGAAGACAGAAAAAAAACCAATGCATGATACAAGCAGTGAATGTAATCCACCAAGGACTCATCACATGTCTTTATTCTGTGAAATCTCTTTCCAACAGATAAACCTCAGCCTGTCCTCACTGTGTCTCCATTATGGCTGAGTCCTGGAGACTCAGTAACTCTGAACTGCAGTGTTAAACATCCATCTGCAGGATGGAGGTTCTTCTGGTATAAGGCTGTTCCCAAACTGTCAAACAACTCCTACATCTCTGAGCTTCTACCTGGTAGCACCAATGGTACTGAACAGGATTCCTACATTGTTCATGGACAGACGCACACAGCAGGATATGTGTGCAGAGCTGGAAGAGGAGATCCAGTGTTTTACACTCACTATAGTGAACATGTGTTCGTCTGGTCTGGAGGTAGGTTTGTTCAGACTTTTCCATTCTTGCACACTGAAAGAAATGTATTTATTTTGGTGACATTTTCCTTCAAACTCATCAGATGAGTTTTCCAAACTTCTCTCTAGATCAGAATAGTGTTGTTGGATCTTGGAGTGAATTTCAACATGAGTGAATCTCTTGACCCTCCTTTTCATCTTCACACACAATTTGTTTCTTTTAATTACAAACTTTTGACTTTGGATATCCATAACCCAATCTCTTAAGGCTATTACATTACATTTTTAACTAATTACTTTAAATGTTTTCAAAGGGTTAAAAATTATTTTATTTCAGTTGGGAATATGTTTTACAGTTGTATTTCATCTCATGATTCATTTTTCTTCTTGATCCTTTGTTTCTATTCACCAACAATTAAAAAGATTAAAAACATAATAAACCTACAGGATTATTTTTTTTATGCTCTTTTTAATCTTTATTTGTTGTGCTTTGTTTGTCCCTCATTATGTGTTTTTCAGATTTTCATTCAGCAGCGTCTCTCACAGTGAGTCCTGACAGAGTTCAGCACTTCAACAAAGACTCACTGTCACTGAGCTGTGAGGGAAACTCTACTGAGTGGAGAGTGAGCAGGTTTTATGAATCTGGCTCGCTGGTATACTGTTCTGTCTGGGGAACAATGACTGGATCTACATGCAACATGGATCGTTACTGGAGGAGTGGAGTGTACTGGTGTGAGTCTGAAACACAGTTCAGCAATGCAGCCAACATCACTATACAGAGTGAGTTTTAATATTTACATTTTTTTTTGTTTCTGAAGTATTTCTACATTCTATTATAAAGTGTTGACATTGTGAAGGTGAGTGGTATCAACCAAACTTCTTGTCATAATGAGTTTAACTCAATATCTCTTTTAACAAACGATTCAACAAGCTTAGTTTGTTCCAGTGTCATTTCTCAGTATTGTCCAAGAAAATGTCTTTGATTCACTGTCATCTTTATGACAATAGACATCCTCTGTTTATTTTAAACCAGGAGTAGCTGTAGAGTTATCTGGCTCCAGCTTGACTCCTCCAGTTTTTGACCTTTTTACACCATTCTGTAGCTCACTGCCACTAAATTGACTTTGGCTCCCAACATATTTAGTATTAATTATAAATGTAAATGTAACCATGTACATAACCAAAGGGCCGTCTTTTTCATCATTTAAAAAGCCAGGTATTTGCCCAGCTACTGTATGAATCTGTATATTAAATTAAAAACTATAGAATGTGTTCTCATCATTGTACGTCGGCTTGTTCAACCAGCTGATGTTTTTGACCCAAACTTCCTGTTCTTTGATCTTTTTACAGACGGTGGTGTTATCCTGGTGAGCCCTGTCCGTCCTGTGACTGAGGGACATTCTGTCACTCTTGGCTGCAAGTTGAAGACAGAAAAGGTTCTTTATGATGTGGAATTCTATAAAAATGACAAACTCATCATAAATCAAACCAGAGGGGAGCTGTTTATATCTGCAGTTACAAAGTCAGATGAAGGCTTTTATAAATGTAGAGGAACAAATTCACCACAAGGTTTGAGGAGTTTGACGTCAGCAGAGAGTTGGTTGTCAGTAAAATGTGAGTATTATTAAAAACTGTTTATTTTTGTGATCTGTGTTACAGTCTGATGTAGAAAAGTTATAACTGAATTAGAAGTTGTTTTTTAACAAAGTTTTATACATTTTTGTATTCATAAAAATACAAATGTGACATGACCAGCAGTGAAAGGTAGACAGTATGTGATCAAGGGTTTATGTAAGTGTATTTGAGTGTATGTATTTGTGTTCTAATACTTGTGTATCTCTTCATGATTCATGTGTATTTGTATTGGTGTGTAGATTCTGAGGATACAGCAGCAAGCTCTCCATTTCCCGTGCTGTTGGTTGTTGGTCTGGTTTGTGGAGTTTTACTGATTATTCTCCTGCTGCTGTTTCTGTATCGCTGCAGAAAGTCAAAAGGTGAGATCTTTTCCTTCTCATATTAGATTGATTTCACTTCAATAAGTCAAAGTCACAGATGTAAATACATGTACTGTAGTGACAATAGAACAATTTGTAATCTAAAACCATGTAACAGCAAATGCCTTTTTCTTACAGATTCAAGTGTCATGAGGTTGGTACAACACTCTCTTCTCTCATTCTGAACATAACAGCAGTACTTTACATGTTCTGTTAAGCCCGACGGATCCGAATTCGGGTCCGCTGTAGCATTTACCGTCCAAAAATGTCCATTTATGCATGTATTTATGAATATGAAAAAAAAAAATCCCAAAAAAATTCAAAATCTGCTTTAAACAAACAATCTAAGACATTCTTACACACTCCAAACACCATTCTACACAAATATTGTACGCAAATAAAAGATTTATCACAAAATCACGTATTTCTAGCATAACTCGCTCTTCTCCGAGTTAGCATAACAAAGCTAACGGTTAGCATAGAACTACTATCAGATCGTCCTTCCGGTAAACCCTCACAAGGCTGTGAGCAAACAAACACCAGAAACACAATGCGTAATATCCTTCAAAATCATCCAAAGCTCCTTACCTTTTCGTTGTTCTGCTGTATATCTCCGCTTATTTCCGTCAACAATATTTCTACGTATTTCCGGTGCGTCTCTGAAATGTCCCCCGTGCAGAAACAAGTGCCTGTCTAACAAAGGAACCCATCCCCCCACGGTGATCTTTTGCGCACGTTTCAGGTGACGCGCCACGGATTTACTCCCTACTGGCTAACGCTTCTGTCTATCAAAACCACGAGGGGTATGTTAGATAGCCAGGACTCAGACGCTTCTAAGGAGGGCCGATTGACTGAAATCGACAAACCATAGGCTGAGCTAGGAGACCTGGAGTGGAAGCCAGATGAGAAAATCCCATGGATGACAGACATAAACAGGCTCAGAGAGGATCCAGGCTCTCTAAATGATGCCAAACTGCTGCATATGATAGATTGAACACTATTAGTCATAAAAGAAGTGAAATATATAATTATATACTATATCAAATTACAATGGAACAGCTGGAACCAAATGACATTTTGGTTGACCTCGGCTGAAATCACTGCACTCTAACCTCTCTAGCTCTTGAATGCTTCACTTTATCAAAGAAAACATTGTGCAGAGAGACTCTCAACCCATTGGGCTATGATCTGGAGAGGTTTAAAGCTTTCAACTACAACATAAAAAAAAATATCTTATCAAAATTGGATTAATTTATAGTCGGAGATAAAGAATTTCAATTTGTGCTGTGTTCCATCTTGATGTTCTCTTAATAGTTTTTATAGTGTAGAAAGCTGACCCTTGTGAAATTTGTTCTGATTTGTAAATATCAGTATATATGTTCCTCATTAAATCCTCTGTATTTACTTCATGTTTTGGGCCCACCAGGTCTCAGAGCACCAATCAGAGCCCAGCTACAGACCACATGATCAACCAGGTTGAAACTCCAAACGGACATTACGCTTCTCTTCTCCATGGTCAGCTTTAATCCTGATTCATTTAATAATTTATTGTTATTTCCAAACCTAACATTTCAATTTCTGTTATCTGTTTAAGAAGAGTACAGAATTCATATAATGTGGTTAAAATGATTGATATGACCGTGACTTGATTTTCACTGCTCTGTAGGTGATTCTTGTCTCTATGAAACAATCAGAGGCTCTGAAGAACCTGAACATGGTACAGTACATACTGTGTTTATCACAGAGCTGTTAGAAGTACTAGAATAAGATGAAGTGACTGATTGACAAAAAGAATATCTAGGATGTCACAGATTCTGTGGTTGAGCTTAAAGACATTGATTGGTGGAGTGAGTACTTTTATTTGATGTCACGAGAATAAAATGCAATAGTTGAGATGTTTTTGTAGGCCAGCAGTGCTTAAATAAAGGAGAGGAAATGATCTCTTCATGCATTCATCTGATCCTTCTAACAGGGAAGAACAATGAACCAGAGGAGAGAGTTTACTCAAACGTGACGATGGGAACAGCTGCAGGTACAGTCAAGTACAACACGCTTTGTACTACGACGTTGAGTGTATTTCTTTATTACTACCACCAGGAGTCAGCAATGGTCAAATACAACACTGTTTGGGTATTTTTAAGTTTTTCTGTTTCACATACAGCATGTTTGATTCAATAAAAATGACATCAAACTGACTATTAATATATGTCTCACAAAGATTGGTTGGCAACACAATAGATAACTGTATTATAAAATAATCAGTGACAGTAAAATGTCATAAGACACATGTAACTCTTAAATAACCTTAAATATCTTTTCCCTTTGCTTTTCTTCCAGATCAATAAAAACATCTGCATGGACAGAACCAATGGAATGGATGACAACATGAAAAACCACATCTTGTATTTTTGTGTAATTATTGTGTGAACCTCTGCTTTCCTTATATGAGACAGTATTTTGTACAGTTAACCTATTAGCAGATCATTTAAAGGAAATACATCATATAGCTTTAATATTCTGTTTTACTTGGTGAAACGACTACAGATTATTACATATATTATTACATTTTTGATGAAAAATCTTTACACATTTAATCTGTTATTGGACAACGTATTTGTCTGACATTGAAGTTCCTCTCTGCCTTTTTAAAAATGGTTTGACAGGTGCTGTATGTATTTTAGTTTCACCTGGATGGATTTATTACGTTTTGTTATGTTTGACCATTTTATGCATCAATAAACTTCCAGCACTAAGCTGTCAGCAGTGTGTGTCAAACAACATTTCTTTCACTAAAAGAATATTATTAGATAAGATTACTAGGAACATATTTCCACATGCTCCCCCTACATCACATTAATAAGATTCATGTCAAAAACAAGTAAAATGTCCCTTTAAAATACTTTCTGCAGAAAGTAAATTTAAATGAATATCACACACATACAGTATTAATAATGCAGTGTTTTGTTTGTGATGGGTTTGGTCCAATGTGCTCCACTGTGGATTTGTGATGCGTTTCAGGATTCATTTGCATATAGAATATATACATATAAAAGAGAGGAGGATGTTTTTTTATTGTGGTTGACTGTAGCAGAGCTCTGATTGGTGCTCAGAGACTGGATCAGCATTAAACAGGTGGTGAAATATAGTAAATGTAACAAGAAACATGGAGTTCAAGTTGAGAAGAGAGAGTTACCAACTCAGTGATTTCAGACACCTTTCCTTTACACTATAGTTGGATGATTGAAAGCTTTTATTGTGAAGGGAAGATGTGCCAAAAAGTTGATCCAAATAATTTAAAAATATAAAACTGCATCATTGTGCGGCTTCCTACGACTTTCTCTGATATGTACCGGATACCAGAGGAAGTGTGTGTTTTCCTTCAGACAACACGATCCCACCACTAAATAAAATGTGTTTTGACCACAATTCTTTCATATCACATTTACTCTGGAGAGTCTTAGTGACACGTACAGGATGTACAGTGCATGCATACAAAGATATGTACACAACACACATCACAAGACAGGCACTAAGTTGCAACAGCAGTGAGAATATAAACTATTACATAAACAGATAAATGAAAATATGTAACAAGTAGGTGTGTTTAGGGGATGCTGTATTCAACTCCTATTTTTTAGATATGTGCCAATAGTGTGCTGTGGTCAAACCAGTCTATTTGTGTGAGCTTTGTGGGAAAGGGAAGGAAGTTAAACTGAAGAAGAAGGTGGAGAAAACATCCAATCCAATGCTGCAGTTTCAAACTATACAAAAAGTGTAAAAGCCTCAAAAGCATTTCTCAGAAGCAGAGTGACAGAGTGTCAGTTCTGGACGTGAGGATGGGACACACTGTATGTGTGCCGGGGCTTTTCTGTGAGTACTTTGTGTTTAAATTATAGTTTTAATAGAGAAAACTTTTTAAACGACTGATGTTATTAGTTTCTGTCAGTTTGATGATGTATGATGAAGTTTCAAACTTTATTTTAGTGCTGAATATTCTCCTCTACTGTGGACACGCTCAAGGTTTTTATACAATTTTCTTTCTTTTAATATATTCACTCAAGTCAATTCTCCACCTGCTATCAATCTTTAACACTTACTATTTCTGTGTTCTGTTTTGTTGATGTATGATAAATGCAAAAACAAGACATTTCATTCTTTGCATTTTGTGTTTGTTTCTAGATGTTTTGCTGTCTATTGAGCCAAACTGGTCCACTTTATTTACTGGAGAGACTGTTACCTTCATATGTGGCATGAGAAAAGGAGAAGTTAATGACTGGTATTACTCAGTCATTAGGAATGGTTATATGTTTCCCCCCAACAGCCCAGATACGAGATTTACATCACAACCTCTAACTAGAGAACACAATGGTCAATATCAGTGTGTTGCAGCTCGCAAGATCTCAAGACATATCAGAAAAGAAAGTAATAAAGTCTCTATCACTGTATCAGGTAAGAGATCAAAGTTTTACCATCATGACCAAGTTCACTAAAAGCACTTATTTATTCATGAGCCATATTGATATGATCAACCTGTTTGACAAAGTGTTAATATAATTTAATGTAGTGATAATGTATAAATGTTAACTAGAGTAAGATTGACAGCTGTCAATTCAGAAACCTTAAAGTCTGACCACTGATGCTGTTTAGACAGCTGTATAACCGTGTAACCCTGAGCTTTGTTTAAAGAATTGTCAGAGTGAAGATTTATCTGAATTATCTTTGAGACGCTTAAAGAAAAGAAGGCTGTGTTTAAAGTGTCATCCATTTTTAAAAGTGTGTTTGTACTCACTTTAATCCATGTTAGGTTCATTTAACCAACAACTTAAGTGGTTAACAAGTGTGAAACATAAACATGGGTTCTGATGATTTCCTTCAGTTTACTATACCTTATTAATATACACAGATTCAGAAGTGATTCATTATTTTCTGAATTGTTTCATCAATAAGTTGTTGCACCACCAATAATGCTGGATAAGATTATTTATTTTAATTATTCATCAAACTGGACTAATTCACAGGCACAATAATTACCATTGTTATGATTCTGTTCTACATTAAAACAGAACGACCAAAGGCCCAACTGAGAAAAGGCTCTCCTGTAGGGGACAGTGTGACCCTGACCTGCTCTGTGGGATCATCTTCATCATCATCATCATCTGGTTGGAAATATTTCTGGTACAGAAGCAAGAAAACCTCTAAAGCTCTGAACACACGAGATGATGTTCTCCTCCAGAATGAACGAATCAGTGTCTCACGAGGAGGAAGAGGAGTCTACTGGTGCAGAGGAGGAAGAGGAGACCCAGTTTACTACACAGAGTACAGTGATCCAGTCGGTAAATAACTACATTGGTTAGTTGATATGAAATACAAAATGCAGGAAAAGTATTTGTGAATAAGGATTAAGACTAATACAAAAAACTTTGTTTTTCTAACTTTTCTATTTGGGGCCTGATGATCATGAACAGTCACAAACAGAGCTGTTGTGACTCTGCAAACCGACTGGCCTGAGATTTACTCTGGAGAGACGATCACTCTCACATGTGAAATAAAGGATGGAGGAGACTCTGAGTGGGAGTATGAATGGAGAACACCCAGCTCATACAGACCTCAGAACCCAAGAGGCTCCATGATTAGACCATCACACAGTGGAGACTACTGGTGTAACGGCAGACTGAAAGATGAAACCTCTTCAACAGAATGGAGTGATACTTTCACGTTAAAATTATCTCCCTGTAAGTCATCATTTTTATTTTACTGAATGTGCTGGGCTCTGGCAGGAGTGTGTTTGGTTATCAGCAAGTATAAAACAAAATTATTGACATTAATAAAATTATTAACATCATTAAGATTATTAACAAATGTTAACAACGGGGCACCACCCTGAGATCAGGGACCAATATCCAAACTATAAATTAAGTCTCATAATTAGTGTTCACTCACAATGTTAATAGTCAAAGTACTATTCCACATTCAGAGTGAAGGTTTGAATTTGAGCACAGGCCACAATATCCAGCTATAATCATAATACACATGCACAAAGTAATCACAGAAAGCTGCTCTTTAAAATATAGCAGACTTTATTGAATTCCAATAATATTGATCAAGCGACCACATCACGTGAGACTACAGACATGGCGTTTTGGAGGGAAAACTATTGAAATGGCGGATGTAGTTTTAACTAAAAAAAAAATATGGGGGAAGTTAGGACTACCAAAATGACGGGTGTAGTCTTCTACGTGACCACGCCACGCAAGACTACAAAATGGCAGTGGGGCAACGATAGAGGCCACGTTTACACATCACGTGTGTCTGGGATGAGTAGCAAAACCTATATGTGTGTGTGAATGTGTGGGTTAGTTAAACAAAAAGGCAAAGAGAAGAAGAGAATAAAGGAACACTCAAAACAAGGCAGATCCTTACTGCCGCAGTAAAGTACAGAAACTGTTTCTCTATCACACAGAAACCCAACTGGCGAACTCAGATTTGGCCAGCCGCGGTTCTGGTATATTAACTGATAGTTATAGAACCAACCTTACTCGCGGTGACAGATCTAACCACAACACTATTGCAGCAGCATGGAATACAAAGGTAGTTTCTTCACAGGACTGACGGAACTCGGCGGTCCGTAAACATACACAATAGCATATTAACAATACAGTAAACTTAGAACAAAACAAAACAAGGTAACAAACACACGATGACCTATCTCTGCCCAGACACAAGCCTCTTACACTGAGTTGACTTTGTAGCGGTCGATTTGGTTCTTCGAATTTCTTCATTAAACTCGGGATCTGGAGCTTCAAGCTGCGCGGCAATAAATCCTCCGTATGGCAGCGGGGATTCTTTGGAATTTAAGGGAATTTTTCTTCCTTACGACCGGCAAATGTCGACTTAATTAGGAAGAGAATTTGTCCTTCTCTTCCTCTGAAGAACGTGCGTCTTCCTTCTGCAGGTCAAAGTTAGTGGAGTTACCGGGCCGCTTCTCCTTCGGGATTCAAAACAGTCTATTGTTCATCCAGCTAATGTAGAACTATTCCTAGGTTTTCTTAAAGGCGACTACGTTCAAATTGCGTGGGATAGCACAGAGCTGCAGGTGATGCAGATTTTGATTGTCTCAGTGATATCACAGGGAGCACCCAGTGGTGCATGTGGCCCTCGTCCAATGGGACCTCAGTGTTGAGTTTGGACCAAAAATCACGTGTAGATGAGATTTAACATCTCGGGGGGCTTGGTATGATTTTAACCCAAATCAGGCTGTTGACTACCATGCAGGCCCATGTAGGCCCAACGCCCAACTCCCTTTGTTCCAACCACAAGGTGAAGTCCCAACAAATGTAAACAGAATATTACAAACGTTAGTTTGGTTAATATATTTTAAGACAGTGTACCTTCACATCTGTTTTACACATTTAAAGACAGAAAAATTATGTAAGATACAAGCAGTGCATGTAATCCACCAAGGACTCATCATCACATGTCTTTATTCTGTGAAATCTCTTTCCAACAGATAAACATCAGCCTGTCCTCACTGTGTCTCCATTATGGCTGAGTCCTGGAGACTCAGTAACTCTGACCTGCAGTGTTAAACATCCATCTGCAGGATGGAGGTTCTTCTGGTACAAGGCTGTTCCCAAACAGTCACACTACTACTCCTTCATCTCTGAGCTTCTACCTGGTAGCACCAATGGTACTGAACAGAATTCCTACATTGTTCATGGACAGACGCACACAGCAGGATATGTGTGCAGAGCTGGAAGAGGAGATCCAGTGTTTAACACTCAGTATAGTGAACGTGTGTTCGTCTGGTCTGGAGGTAGGTTTGTTCAGACTTTTCTATTCTTGCACAGTGAAAGAAATGTATTTATTTTGGTTCAAACAGTACCAGCTGAGTTTTCCAAACTTCTCTCTAGAACAGAATAGTGTTGTTGGATCTTGGACTGAATTTCAACATGAGTGAATCTCTTGACCCTCCTTTTCATTTTCAAACACAATTTCTTTTCGCATTAATTACAAACTTTTGACTTTGGAAATATATATTCCAATTTTGCTAAATTTTTTGAACTAGTTACTTTAAATGTTTTTAAATGATTCAAAATGCATTTTATTTCAGTTGTGAATACGTTTTATAGTTGTATTTCATCTCATGATTCATTTTTCTTCTTGATCCTTTGTTTCTATTCACCAACAATTAAAAGGATTAAAAACATAATAGACCTACAGGATTATTTTCTTTAAGCTCTTTTTAATCTTTATTTGTTGTGCTTTGTTTGTCCCTCATTATGTGTTTTTCAGATTTTCATTCAGCAGCGTCTCTCACAGTGAGTCCTGACAGAGTTCAGCACTTCAACAAAGACTCACTGTCACTGAGCTGTGAGGGAAACTCTACTGAGTGGAGAGTGAGCAGGTTTTATGAATCTGGCTCGCTGGTATACTGTTCTGTCTGGGGAACAATGACTGGATCTACATGCAACATGGATCGTTACTGGAGGAGTGGAGTGTACTGGTGTGAGTCTGAAACAGGACAATTCAGCAATGCAGCCAACATCACTATACAGAGTGAGTTTCAGTTTTTCAATTATCCACGAAAATATCTTTGATTCACTGTCATCTTTATGACAATAGACATCCCCCATTTATTTTTAAACCAGGAGTAGCTGTAGAGTTATCTGGCTCCAGCTTGACTCCTCCAGTTTTTGACCTTTTTACACCATTCTGTAGCTCACTGCCACTAAATTGACTTTGGCTCCCAAAATAATTAGTATTAATTATAAATGTAAATGTAACCATGTACATCTCAATGCCGTCTTTTTCATCAGTGAAATGCCAGGTATTTGCCCAGCTACTGTATGAATCTTTATAACGAATTAAAAACTATAGAATGTGTTCTCATCATTGTACGTCAGCTTGTTCAACCAGCTGATGTTTTTGACCCAAACTTCCTGTTCTTTGATCTTTTTACAGACGGTGGTGTTATCCTGGTGAGCCCTGTCCGTCCTGTGACTGAGGGACATTCTGTCACTCTTGGCTGCAAGTTGAAGACAGAAAAAGTTCTTTATGATGTGGAATTCTATAAAAATGGCAAACTAATCCCAAATCATACTAGAGGGGAGCTGTTTATCTCTGCAGTTACAAAGTCAGATGAAGGCTTTTATAAATGTAGAGGAACAGATTCAACACAAGGTTTGAGGAGTTTGACGTCAGCAGAGAGTTGGTTGTCAGTAAAATGTGAGTATTATTAAAAAACTGTTTATTTTTGTATTCTGTGTTACAGTCTGAGGTAGAAAAGTGTGTATTTGTATTTGTGTGTAGATTCTGAGGATACAGCAGCAAGCTCTCCATTTCCCGTGCTGTTGGTTGTTGGTCTGGTTTGTGGAGTTTTACTGATTATTCTCCTGCTGCTGTTTCTGTATCGCTGCAGAAAGTCAAAAGGTGAGATCTTTTCCTTCTGATATTAGATTGATTTCACTTCTATAAGTCAAAGTCACAGATGCAAATGCATGTACTGTAGTGACAATAGAACAATTTGTAATCTAAAACCATGTAACAGCAAATGCTTTTTTCTTACAGATTCAAGTGTCATGAGGTTGGTACAACACTCTCTTCTCTCATTCTGAACACAACAGCAGTACTTTACATGTTCCTCATTAAATCCTCTGTATTTACTTCATGTTTTGGGCCCACCAGGTCTCAGAGCACCAATCAGAGCCCAGCTACAGACCACAAGATCAACCAGGTTGAAACTCAAGACAGACATTACGCTTCTCTTCTCCACGGTCAGCTTTAATCCTGATTCATTTAATAATTTATTGTTGACTCTAAACCTAACATTTAGTCATTTTAATTTTAATCTAGGTTAAAATGTAGGTTAAAATTTAGGTTAAAATGATTGATATGACCGTGTCTTGATTTTCACTGCTCTGTAGGTGATTCTTGTCTCTATGAAACAATCAGAGGCTCTGAAGAACCTGAACATGGTACAGTACATACTGTGTTTATCACAGAGCTGTTGGAAGTACTAGAATAAGATGAAGAAGTGACTGATTGACAAAAAGAATATCTAGGATGTCACAGATTCTGTGGTTGAGCTTAAAGACATTGATTGGTGGAGTGAGTACTTTTGTTTGATGTCACAACAATAAAATGCAATAGTTGAGATGTTTTTGTAGGCCAGCAGTGCTTAAATAAAGGAGAGGAAATGATCTCTTCATGCATTCATCTGATCCTTCTAACAGGGAAGAACAATAAACCAGAGGAGAGAGTTTACTCAAACGTGACGATGGGAACAGCTGCAGGTACAGTCAAGTACAACACGCTTTGTACTACGACTTTGAGTGTATTTCTTTATTACTACCACCAGGAGTCAGCAATGGTCAAATACAACACTTATTATAAAATAATCAGTGACAGTAAAATGTCATAAGACACATGTAACTCTTAAATAACCTTAAATGTCTTTTCCCTTTGCTTTTCTTCCAGATCAATAAAAACATCTGCATGGACAGAACCAATGGAATGGATGACAACATGAAAAACCACATCTTGTATTTTTGTGTAATTATTGTGTGAACCTCTGCTTTCCTTATATGAGACAGTATTTTGTACAGTTAACCTATTAGCAGATCATTTAAAGGAAATACATCATATAGCTTTAATATTCTGTTTTACTTGGTGAAAGGACTTCAGATTATTACATATATTATTACATTTTTGATGAAAAATCTTTACACATTTAATCCGTTATTGGACAACGTATTTGTCTGACATTGAAGTTCCTCTCTGCCTTTTTAAAAATGGTTTGACAGGTGCTGTATGTATTTTAGTTTCACTTGGATGGATTTATTACGTTTTGTTATGTTTGACCATTTTATGCATCAATAAACTTCCAGCACTAAGCTGTCAGCAATGTTTCTGACTAACATTTCTTTCACTAAAAATGATTATTAGATAAGATTACTAGGAACATATTTCCCCATGCTCCTACATCACATTAAGATTCATGTTGAAAACGAGTAAAATGTCCCTTTGAAATACTTTCTACACTACAGTTAAGTGTCTTAAAGCTCAATTGATATTATGATTATGATAATACTTCATTCGTTGCTAGATGTTAAGATGTGAAACAGATGAGGACTTATTGTTAAATTAAATACAAACTTTGACGTTTGCCAAGAATCTGGCTGCAGAATAAACCCCATCACACACAGGCTGAATAAATAAAGTACAGAAAAGAACTTGACAAACTACAGATGCTTTGTCCTCACTTAAACATGCTCCTTAATCTGCACCATTCAAACAAAGACAAACTCCTTTGTACTCACAGAAGAACCCCAGCACACAGAGCAAAGTCCCGTCATCACGGACAGTCTGACTCCTCCTCTGAGAAATCTTTTCATCAAGACACGAATGTGAAACTTCTGCACAAGAGACAAAAAAACATTAGGAAACAATTTCTGCTCAAGCTTTAGGAAATGTTGACCTCCTCTTCCTTTCTCTTTTACAAAACAACTTTAAGTCGACTTGTTGTTGCTTGATGGTGCAGAAAGTAAATTGAAATGAATATCACACACATACAGTATTAATAATGCAGTGTTTTGTTTGTGATGGGTTTGGTCCAATGTGCTCCACTGTGGATTTGTGATGCATTTCAGGATTCATTTGCATATAGAATATATACATATAAAAGAGAGGAGGATGTTTTGTTATTGTGGTTGACTGTAGCAGAGCCCTGATTGGTGCTCAGAGACTGGATCAGCATTAAACAGGTGGTGAAATATAGTAAATGTAACAAGAAACATGGAGTTCAAGTTGAGCAGAGAGAGTTACCAACTCAGTGATTTCAGACACCTTTCCTTTACACTATAGTTGGATGATTGACAGCTTTTATTGTGAAGGGAAGATGTGCCAGCAGTGAGAATATAAAATATTACATACAAAGAAAAATTGCAACACCAAGTGTAACAAGTAGCTGTGTTTATGGGATGCTATATTAAACGGTCATATTTTTTAGATATGTGCTCACAGTGTGTTGTGGTCAAACCAGTCTATTCGTGTGAGCTTTGTGTAAAAGGGAAGGAAGTTAAACTGAAGAAGAAGTTGAGGTCCAATCCAACGCTGCAGTTTCTAACTTTGCTCAAAGTGTGAAAGCCACAAAAGCATTTCTCAGAAGCAGAGTGACAGAGTGTCAGTTCTGGACGTGAGGATGGGACACACTGTATGTGTGCCGGGGCTTTTCTGTGAGTACTTTGTGTTTAAATGATAGTTTTCATTGATTACACTTTTTAAATGACTGATGTTATTAGTTTCTGTCAGTTTGATGATGTATGATGAAGTTTCAAACTTTATTTTAGTGCTGAATATTCTCCTCTACTGTGGACACGCTCAAGGTTTTTATTCAATTTTATTTCCTTTCATATATTCACTCAAGTCAATTCTCCACCTGCTATCAATCTTTAACACTTACTATTTCTGTGTTCTGTTTTGTTGATGTATGATAAATGCAAAAACAAGACATTTCACTCTTTGCATTTTGTGTTTGTTTCTAGATGTTTTGCTGTCCATTGAGCCAAACCGGTCCACTTTATTTTCTGGAGAGACTGTTACCTTCATATGTGACATGAGAGAAGGAGAAGACACTGACTGGTATTACTCACTCATGAAGGATGGTCAAGCGTTTTTCTCCTACAGAACAGAAAAGAGATTTACATCACAACCTCTAACTACAGGCTACAGTGGTAAATATCAGTGTGTTGCAGCTAACAAGATCTCAACACATGTTATAAAAAGAAGTAATGAAGTCTCTCTCACTGTATCAGGTAAGAGATCAAAGTTTTACCATCATGACCAAGTTCACTAAAAGCACTTATTTATTTATGAGCCATGTTGATATGATCAACCTGTTTGACAAAGTGTTACTATAATATAATGTAGTGATAATGTGTAAATGTTAACTAGAGTAAGATTCAGAAACCTTAGAGTTTGACCACTGATGCTGTTTAGACGGCTGTATAACCGTGTAATCCTGAGCTTTGTTTAAAGGACCAATTATCACATAATCTTGATCATTACAATAAAACAAAGAAAGATGGACAGGGTTCAACTGTTTACATAAAAACATTTACATAATAATAAGACAAACCATCCAATATGTTATCCTTTTTGAGAAATTATTCAGTGATTAATTAGTGATAACATTAATGTACCAAACAGAGCAGGTGAGTGTGGCGCCTCCTTCAGGGAAAATGTACTCATTACTTAGTGAACCTGTTATTATTTATTACAGGAAGAGTGACTTTGACATCTTCTTCTGTCTCCAGATTAATGTTAAATTCTAATTATGGCAAAAAAAGAAGAATGCTGACTTCTACAAAGACGGATCACTTATTGAAATGGACACAAACCATCAAAACACAGTTGAAATGAACATTTCTCTAACGTCAGATGAGCTCTTACATATGTAGATTTTAGGATGAAGAATCTGAACCAATAAAACTGAAAATGGAACGTATGTAGTTTTCATATTATATAGTATAGTTTTTAAATAGTGTCTCAGGAGGAGGAGGAGGAGTCTACTGGTGCAGAGGAGGAAGAGGAAACCTAGTTTACTACACAGAGTACAGTGATCCAGTCGGTAAATAACTAAATAGTTTAGTTGATATGAAATACAAAATGCTGAAAAAGTATTTGTGAATAAGGATTCAGACTAACACAAAAAACGTTGTTTTTCTATCTTTTCTATTTGGGGCCTGATGATCATGAACAGTCACAAACAGAGCTGTTGTGACTCTGCAACCCGACTGGCCTGAGATTTACTCTGGAGAGACGATCACTCTCACATGTGAAATAAAGGATGGAGGAGACTCTGAGTGGGAGTATGAATGGAGAACACCCAGATCATACAGACCTCTAAACCCAAGAGGCTCCATGATTAGACCATCACACAGTGGAGACTACTGGTGTAAGGGCAGAATGAAAGATGAAACCTCTTACACAGAATGGAGTGATGCTTTCAGATTAAAAGTATCCGGTAAGTCATAATTTTTATTAAACTAAATGTTAACAGAATATTTTGAATGTTAGTTTGCTTAATATATTTTAAGACGGTGTACCTTCACATCTGTTTTAAACAGTTGAAGACAGACAAAAGATGCATGATACAAGCAGTGCATGTAATCCACCAAGAACTCATCATCACATGTCTTTATTCTGTGAAATCTCTTTCCAACAGATAAACCTCAGCCTGTCCTCACTGTGTCTCCATTATATACATTCTAGAAATTAGTCAGTGATTAATTAGTGATAAAATTAATGTATCAAACAGAGCAGGTGAGTGTGGCGCCTCCTTCAGGGGAAATGTACTCATTACTGAGTGAACCTGTTATTATTTATTGCAGGAAGAGTGACTTTGACATCTTCTTCTGTCTCCAAATTAATGTTAAATTCTAATTATGTTAAAAACATAAATCAATGATACCTTGTAACATTGTTCATTTAATTAAAGAGATTCACTAAAACAATGAACTAACTGTTACACAGATAAAGATGTGATCCTAGAAACTCCTGCATCCTCCTTGTTTGAAGGAGAATCAGTGACTCTTCACTGTAGACATCAAGATCAGAGAAAGGAGAAGAATGCTGACTTCTACAAAGATGGATCACTTATTGAAATAGACAAACTATCAAAACACAGTTGAAATGAACATTTCTCTAATGTCAGATGAGCTCTTACATGTGTAAATTTGAGGATGAAGAATCTGAACCAATAAAACTGAAAATGGAATGTATGTAGTTTTCATATTAAGGAGCTGCAGACATGTAGCACTGTCAGAGTGAAGCAGAGTGAAGATTTATCTGAATTATCTTTGAGACACTAAAAGAAAAAAAAGAAGGCTGTGTTTAAAGTGTCATCCATTTTTAAAAGTGTGTTTGTACTCACTTTAATCCATGTTAAATTAATTTAACCAACAACTTTAGTGGTTAATAAGTGTGAAACATAAACATGGGTTCTGATGATTTCCTTCAGTTTACTAAACCTTAATAAAATACACAGATTCAGAAGTGATTCATTATTTTCTGAATTGTTTCATCAATAACTTGTTGCACCATCAAGAATACTGGATGAGATTATTTATTTTAATTATTCATCAAGCTGGACTAATTCACAGACACAATAATTACCATTGTTATGTTTTTGTTCTACATTAAAACAGAACAACCAAAGGCCCAACTGAGAAAAGACTCTCCTGTAGGGGGCAGAGTGACCCTGACCTGCTCTGTGGGATCATCATCATCATCATCTGGTTGGAAATACTTCTGGTACAGAAGCAAGAAAACCTCTGAACCTCTGACCACACCAGATGTTACCATCCTCTCAACTGAACAAATCCGTGTCTCAGGAGGAGGAGGAGTCTACTGGTGCAGAGGAGGAAGAGGAAACCTAGTTTACTACACAGAGTACAGTGATCCAGTCGGTAAATAACTAAATAGTTTAGTTGATATGAAATACAAAATGCTGAAAAAGTATTTGTGAATAAGGATTCAGACTAACACTAAAAACTTTGTTTTTCTATCTTTTCTATTTGGGGCCTGATGATCATGAACAGTCACAAACAGAGCTGTTGTGACTCTGCAACCCGACTGGCCTGAGATTTACTCTGGAGAGACGATCACTCTCACATGTGAAATAAAGGATGGAGGAGACTCTGAGTGGGAGTATGAATGGAGAACACCCAGCTCATACAGACCTCTAAACCCAAGAGGCTCCATGATTAGACCATCACACAGTGGAGACTACTGGTGTAAGGGCAGAATGAAAGATGACACCTATTCAACAGATCAGAGTGATACTTTCACAATAAAAGTATCCGGTAAGTCGTCATTTTTATTTTACTGAATGTAAACAGAATATATAAATGTTAGTTTGGTTAATATATTTTAAGACGGTGTACCTTCACATCTGTTTTAAACAGTTGAAGACAGAAAAAAAACCAATGCATGATACAAGCAGTGTATGTAATCCACCAAGGACTCATCACATGTCTTTATTCTGTGAAATCTCTTTCCAACAGATAAACCTCAGCCTGTCCTCACTGTGTCTCCATTATGGCTGAGTCCTGGAGACTCAGTAACTCTGAACTGCAGTGTTGAGCATCCATCTGCAGGATGGAGGTTCTTCTGGTATAAGGCTGTTCCCAAACTGTCAAACAACTCCTACATCTCTGAGCTTCTACCTGGTAGCACCAATGGTACTGAACAGGATTCCTACATTGTTCATGGACAGACGCACACAGCAGGATATGTGTGCAGAGCTGGAAGAGGAGATCCAGTGTTTTACACTCACTATAGTGAACATGTGTTCGTCTGGTCTGGAGGTAGGTTTGTTCAGACTTTTCCATTCTTGCACACTGAAAGAAATGTATTTATTTTGGTGACATTTTCCTTCAAACTCATCAGATGAGTTTTCCAAACTTCTCTCTAGATCAGAATAGTGTTGTTGGATCTTGGAGTGAATTTCAACATGAGTGAATCTCTTGACCCTCCTTTTCATCTTCACACACAATTTGTTTCTTTTAATTACAAACTTTTGACTTTGGATATCCATAACCCAATCTCTTAAGGCTATTACATTACATTTTTAACTAATTACTTTAAATGTTTTCAAAGGGTTAAAAATTATTTTATTTCAGTTGGGAATATGTTTTACAGTTGTATTTCATCTCATGATTCATTTTTCTTCTTGATCCTTTGTTTCTATTCACCAACAATTAAAAAGATTAAAAACATAATAAACCTACAGGATTATTTTTTTTATGCTCTTTTTAATCTTTATTTTTTGTGCTTTGTTTGTCCCTCATTATGTGTTTTTCAGATTTTCATTCAGCAGCGTCTCTCACAGTGAGTCCTGACAGAGTTCAGCACTTCAACAAAGACTCACTGTCACTGAGCTGTGAGGGAAACTCTACTGAGTGGAGAGTGAGCAGGTTTTATGAATCTGGCTCGCTGGTATACTGTTCTATCTGGGGAACAATGACTGGATCTACATGCAACATGGATCGTTACTGGAGGAGTGGAGTGTACTGGTGTGAGTCTGAAACACAGTTCAGCAATGCAGCCAACATCACTATACAGAGTGAGTTTTAATATTTACATTTTTTTTTGTTTCTGAAGTATTTCTACATTCTATTATAAAGTGTTGACATCTTGAAGGTGACTGGTATCAACCAAACTTCTTGTCATAATGAGTTTAACTCAATATCTCTTTTAACAAACGATTCAACAAGCTTAGTTTGTTCCAGTGTCATTTCTCAGTATTATCCAAGAAAATGTCTTTGATTCACTGTCATCTTTATGACAATAGACATCCTCTGTTTATTTTAAACCAGGAGTAGCTGTAGAGTTATCTGGCTCCAGCTTGACTCCTCCAGTTTTTGACCTTTTTACACCATTCTGTAGCTCACTGCCACTAAATTGACTTTGGCTCCCAACATATTTAGTATTAATTATAAATGTAAATGTAACCATGTACATAACCAAAGGGCCGTCTTTTTCATCATTTAAAAAGCCAGGTTAGTTCAGCTACTGTATGAATCTGTATATTAAATGAAAAACTATAGAATGTGTTCTCATCATTGTACGTCGGCTTGTTCAACCAGCTGATGTTTTTGACCCAAACTTCCTGTTCTTTGATCTTTTTACAGACGATGGTGTTATCCTGGTGAGCCCTGTCCGTCCTGTGACTGAGGGACATTCTGTCACTCTTGGCTGCAAGTTGAAGACAGAAAAGGTTCTTTATGATGTGGAATTCTATAAAAATGGCAAACTAATCCCAAATCATACCAGAGGGGAACTGTTTATATCTGCAGTTACAAAGTCAGATGAAGGCTTTTATAAATGTAGAGGAACAAATTCACCACAAGGTTTGAGGAGTTTGACGTCAGCAGAGAGTTGGTTGTCAGTAAAATGTGAGTATTATTAAAAACTGTTTATTTTTGTGATCTGTGTTACAATCTGATGTAGAAAAGTTATAACTGAATTAGAAGTTGTTTTTTAACAAAGTTTTATACATTTTTGTATTCATAAAAATACAAATGTGACATGACCAGCAGTGAAAGGTAGACAGTATGTGATCAAGGGTTTATTTAAGTGTATTTGAGTATTTGTGTTCTAATACTTGTGTATCTCTTCATGATTCATGTGTATTTGTATTGGTGTGTAGATTCTGAGGATACAGCAGCAAGCTCTCCATTTCCCGTGCTGTTGGTTGTTGGTCTGGTTTGTGGAGTTTTACTGATTATTCTCCTGCTGCTGTTTCTGTATCGCTGCAGAAAGTCAAAAGGTGAGATCTTTTCCTTCTCATATTAGATTGATTTCACTTCAATAAGTCAAAGTCACAGATGTAAATACATGTACTGTAGTGACAATAGAACAATTTGTAATCTAAAACCATGTAACAGCAAATGCCTTTTTCTTACAGATTCAAGTGTCATGAGGTTGGTACAACACTCTCTTCTCTCATTCTGAACATAACAGCAGTACTTTACATGTTCTGTTAAGCCCGACGGATCCGAATTCGGGTCCGCTGTAGCATTTACCGTCCAAAAATGTCCATTTATGCATGTATTTATGAATATGAAAAAAAAAAATCCAAAAAAAATTCAAAATCTGCTTTAAACAAACAATCTAAGACATTCTTACACACTCCAAACACCATTCTACACAAATATTGTACGCAAATAAAAGATTTATCACAAAATCACGTATTTCTAGCATAACTCGCTCTTCTCCGAGTTAGCATAACAAAGCTAACGGTTAGCATAGAACTACTATCAGATCGTCCTTCCGGTAAACCCTCACAAGGCTGTGAGCAAACAAACACCAGAAACACAATGCGTAATATCCTTCAAAATCATCCAAAGCTCCTTACCTTTTCGTTGTTCTGCTGTATATCTCCGCTTATTTCCGTCAACAATATTTCTACGTATTTCCGGTGCGTCTCTGAAATGTCCCCCGTGCAGAAACAAGTGCCTGTCTAACAAAGGAACCCATCCCCCCACGGTGATCTTTTGCGCACGTTTCAGGTGACGCGCCACGGATTTACTCCCTACTGGCTAACGCTTCTGTCTATCAAAACCACGAGGGGTATGTTAGATAGCCAGGACTCAGACGCTTCTAAGGAGGGCCCATTGACTGAAATCGACAAACCATAGGCTGAGCTAGGAGACCTGGAGTGGAAGCCAGATGAGAAAATCCCATGGATGACAGACGTAAACAGGCTCAGAGAGGATCCAGGCTCTCTAAATGATGCCAAACTGCTGCATATGATAGATTGAACACTATTAGTCATAAAAGAAGTGAAATATATAATTATATACTATATCAAATTACAATGGAACAGCTGGAACCAAATGACATTTTGGTTGACCTCGGCTGAAATCACTGCACTCTAACCTCTCTAGCTCTTGAATGCTTCACTTTATCAAAGAAAACATTGTGCAGAGAGACTCTCAACCCATTGGGCTATGATCTGGAGAGGTTTAAAGCTTTCAACTACAACATAAAAAAAAATATCTTATCAAAATTGGATTAATTTATAGTCGGAGATAAAGAATTTCAATTTGTGCTGTGTTCCATCTTGATGTTCTCTTAATAGTTTTTATAGTGTAGAAAGCTGACCCTTGTGAAATTTGTTCTGATTTGTAAATATCAGTATATATGTTCCTCATTAAATCCTCTGTATTTACTTCATGTTTTGGGCCCACCAGGTCTCAGAGCACCAATCAGAGCCCAGCTACAGACCACATGATCAACCAGGTTGAAACTCCAAACGGACATTACGCTTCTCTTCTCCATGGTCAGCTTTAATCCTGATTCATTTAATAATTTATTGTTATTTCCAAACCTAACATTTCAATTTCTGTTATCTGTTTAAGAAGAGTACAGAATTCATATAATGTGGTTAAAATGATTGATATGACCGTGACTTGATTTTCACTGCTCTGTAGGTGATTCTTGTCTCTATGAAACAATCAGAGGCTCTGAAGAACCTGAACATGGTACAGTACATACTGTGTTTATCACAGAGCTGTTAGAAGTACTAGAATAAGATGAAGTGACTGATTGACAAAAAGAATATCTAGGATGTCACAGATTCTGTGGTTGAGCTTAAAGACATTGATTGGTGGAGTGAGTACTTTTATTTGATGTCACGAGAATAAAATGCAATAGTTGAGATGTTTTTGTAGGCCAGCAGTGCTTAAATAAAGGAGAGGAAATGATCTCTTCATGCATTCATCTGATCCTTCTAACAGGGAAGAACAATGAACCAGAGGAGAGAGTTTACTCAAACGTGACGATGGGAACAGCTGCAGGTACAGTCAAGTACAACACGCTTTGTACTACGACTTTGAGTGTATTTCTTTATTACTACCACCAGGAGTCAGCAATGGTCAAATACAACACTGTTTGGGTATTTTTAAGTTTTTCTGTTTCACATACAGCATGTTTGATTCAATAAAAATGACATCAAACTGACTATTAATATATGTCTCACAAAGATTGGTTGGCAACACAATAGATAACTGTATTATAAAATAATCAGTGACAGTAAAATGTCATAAGACACATGTAACTCTTAAATAACCTTAAATATCTTTTCCCTTTGCTTTTCTTCCAGATCAATAAAAACATCTGCATGGACAGAACCAATGGAATGGATGACAACATGAAAAACCACATCTTGTATTTTTGTGTAATTATTGTGTGAACCTCTGCTTTCCTTATATGAGACAGTATTTTGTACAGTTAACCTATTAGCAGATCATTTAAAGGAAATACATCATATAGCTTTAATATTCTGTTTTACTTGGTGAAACGACTACAGATTATTACATATATTATTACATTTTTGATGAAAAATCTTTACACATTTAATCTGTTATTGGACAACGTATTTGTCTGACATTGAAGTTCCTCTCTGCCTTTTTAAAAATGGTTTGACAGGTGCTGTATGTATTTTAGTTTCACCTGGATGGATTTATTACGTTTTGTTATGTTTGACCATTTTATGCATCAATAAACTTCCAGCACTAAGCTGTCAGCAGTGTGTGTCAAACAACATTTCTTTCACTAAAAGAATATTATTAGATAAGATTACTAGGAACATATTTCCACATGCTCCCCCTACATCACATTAATAAGATTCATGTCAAAAACAAGTAAAATGTCCCTTTAAAATACTTTCTGCAGAAAGTAAATTTAAATGAATATCACACACATACAGTATTAATAATGCAGTGTTTTGTTTGTGATGGGTTTGGTCCAATGTGCTCCACTGTGGATTTGTGATGCGTTTCAGGATTCATTTGCATATAGAATATATACATATAAAAGAGAGGAGGATGTTTTTTTATTGTGGTTGACTGTAGCAGAGCTCTGATTGGTGCTCAGAGACTGGATCAGCATTAAACAGGTGGTGAAATATAGTAAATGTAACAAGAAACATGGAGTTCAAGTTGAGCAGAGAGAGTTACCAACTCAGTGATTTCAGACACCTTTCCTTTACACTATAGTTGGATGATTGACAGCTTTTATTGTGAAGGGAAGATGTGCCAGCAGTGAGAATATAAAATATTACATACAAAGAAAAATTGCAACACCAAGTGTAACAAGTAGCTGTGTTTATGGGATGCTATATTAAACGGTCATATTTTTTAGATATGTGCTCACAGTGTGCTGTGGTCAAACCAGTCTATTCGTGTGAGCTTTGTGTAAAAGGGAAGGAAGTTAAACTGAAGAAGAAGTTGAGGTCCAATCCAACGCTGCAGTTTCTAACTTTGCTCAAAGTGTGAAAGCCACAAAAGCATTTCTCAGAAGCAGAGTGACAGAGTGTCAGTTCTGGACGTGAGGATGGGACACACTGTATGTGTGCCGGGGCTTTTCTGTGAGTACTTTGTGTTTAAATGATAGTTTTCATTGATTACACTTTTTAAATGACTGATGTTATTAGTTTCTGTCAGTTTGATGATGTATGATGAAGTTTCAAACTTTATTTTAGTGCTGAATATTCTCCTCTACTGTGGACACGCTCAAGGTTTTTATTCAATTTTATTTCCTTTCATATCTTTAACAATTAATATTTCTTTGTTCTGTTTTTTTTATATATGATAAAAACAAAAAACAAAACACATTTCACTCTTTGCATTTTGTGTTTGTTTCTAGATGTTTTGCTGTCCATTGAGCCAAACCGGTCCACTTTATTTTCTGGAGAGACTGTTACCTTCATATGTGACATGAGAGAAGGAGAAGACACTGACTGGTATTACTCACTCATGAAGGATGGTCAAACGTTTTTCTCCTACAGAACAGAAAAGAGATTTACATCACAACCTCTAACTACAGGCTACAGTGGTAAATATCAGTGTGTTGCAGCTAACAAGATCTCAACACATGTTATAAAAAGAAGTAATGAAGTCTCTCTCACTGTATCAGGTAAGAGATCAAAGTTTTACCATCATGACCAAGTTCACTAAAAGCACTTATTTATTTATGAGCCATGTTGATATGATCAACCTGTTTGACAAAGTGTTAATATAATATAATGTAGTGATAATGTGTAAATGTTAACTAGAGTAAGATTCAGAAACCTTAGAGTTTGACCACTGATGCTGTTTAGACGGCTGTATAACCGTGTAATCCTGAGCTTTGTTTAAAGGACCAATTATCACATAATCTTGATCATTACAATAAAACAAAGAAAGATGGACAGGGTTCAACTGTTTACATAAAAACATTTACATAATAATAAGACAAACCATCCAATATGTTATCCTTTTTGAGAAATTATTCAGTGATTAATTAGTGATAACATTAATGTACCAAACAGAGCAGGTGAGTGTGGCGCCTCCTTCAGGGGAAATGTACTCATTACTTAGTGAACCTGTTATTATTTATTACAGGAAGAGTGACTTTGACATCTTCTTCTGTCTCCAGATTAATGTTAAATTCTAATTATGGCAAAAAAAGAAGAATGCTGACTTCTTCAAAGACGGATCACTTATTGAAATGGACACAAACCATCAAAACACAGTTGAAATGAACATTTCTCTAACGTCAGATGAGCTCTTACATATGTAGATTTTAGGATGAAGAATCTGAACCAATAAAACTGAAAATGGAACGTATGTAGTTTTCATATTATATAGTATAGTTTTTAAATAGTGTCTCAGGAGGAGGAGGAGGAGTCTACTGGTGCAGAGGAGGAAGAGGAAACCTAGTTTACTACACAGAGTACAGTGATCCAGTCGGTAAATAACTAAATAGTTTAGTTGATATGAAATACAAAATGCTGAAAAAGTATTTGTGAATAAGGATTCAGACTAACACTAAAAACTTTGTTTTTCTATCTTTTCTATTTGGGGCCTGATGATCATGAACAGTCACAAACAGAGCTGTTGTGACTCTGCAACCCAACTGGCCTGAGATTTACTCTGGAGAGACGATCACTCTCACATGTGAAATAAAGGATGGAGGAGACTCTGAGTGGGAGTATGAATGGAGAACACCCAGATCATACAGACCTCTAAACCCAAGAGGCTCCATGATTAGACCATCACACAGTGGAGACTACTGGTGTAAGGGCAGAATGAAAGATGAAACCTCTTACACAGAATGGAGTGATGCTTTCAGATTAAAAGTATCCGGTAAGTCATAATTTTTATTAAACTAAATGTTAACAGAATATTTTGAATGTTAGTTTGCTTAATATATTTTAAGACGGTGTACCTTCACATCTGTTTTAAACAGTTGAAGACAGACAAAAGATGCATGATACAAGCAGTGCATGTAATCCACCAAGAACTCATCATCACATGTCTTTATTCTGTGAAATCTCTTTCCAACAGATAAACCTCAGCCTGTCCTCACTGTGTCTCCATTATATACATTCTAGAAATTAGTCAGTGATTAATTAGTGATAAAATTAATGTATCAAACAGAGCAGGTGAGTGTGGCGCCTCCTTCAGGGGAAATGTACTCATTACTGAGTGAACCTGTTATTATTTATTGCAGGAAGAGTGACTTTGACATCTTCTTCTGTCTCCAAATTAATGTTAAATTCTAATTATGTTAAAAACATAAATCAATGATACCTTGTAACATTGTTCATTTAATTAAAGAGATTCACTAAAACAATGAACTAACTGTTACACAGATAAAGATGTGATCCTAGAAACTCCTGCATCCTCCTTGTTTGAAGGAGAATCAGTGACTCTTCACTGTAAACATCAAGATCAGAGAAAGGAGAAGAATGCTGACTTCTACAAAGATGGATCACTTATTGAAATGGACACAAACTATCAAAACACAGTTGAAATGAACATTTCTCTCACGTCAGATGAGCTCTTACATGTGTAAATTTGAGGATGAAGAATCTGAACCAATAAAACTGAAAATGGAATGTATGTAGTTTTCATATTAAGGAGCTGCAGACATGTAGCACTGTCAGAGTGAAGCAGAGTGAAGATTTATCTGAATTATCTTTGAGACACTAAAAGAAAAAAAAGAAGGCTGTGTTTAAAGTGTCATCCATTTTTAAAAGTGTGTTTGTACTCACTTTAATCCATGTTAAATTAATTTAACCAACAACTTTAGTGGTTAATAAGTGTGAAACATAAACATGGGTTCTGATGATTTCCTTCAGTTTACTAAACCTTAATAAAATACACAGATTCAGAAGTGATTCATTATTTTCTGAAATGTTTCATCAATAACTTGTTGCACCATCAAGAATACTGGATGAGATTATTTATTTTAATTATTCATCAAGCTGGACTAATTCACAGACACAATAATTACCATTGTTATGTTTTTGTTCTACATTAAAACAGAACAACCAAAGGCCCAACTGAGAAAAGACTCTCCTGTAGGGGGCAGAGTGACCCTGACCTGCTCTGTGGGATCATCATCATCATCATCTGGTTGGAAATACTTCTGGTACAGAAGCAAGAAAACCTCTGAACCTCTGACCACACCAGATGTTACCATCCTCTCAACTGAACAAATCCGTGTCTCAGGAGGAGGAGGAGTCTACTGGTGCAGAGGAGGAAGAGGAGACCCAGGTTACTACACAGAGTACAGTGATCCAGTCGGTAAATAACTAAATAGTTTAGTTGATATGAAATACAAAATGCTGAAAAAGTATTTGTGAATAAGGATTCAGACTAACACTAAAAACTTTGTTTTTCTATCTTTTCTATTTGGGGCCTGATGATCATGAACAGTCACAAACAGAGCTGTTGTGACTCTGCAACCCGACTGGCCTGAGATTTACTCTGGAGAGACGATCACTCTCACATGTGAAATAAAGGATGGAGGAGACTCTGAGTGGGAGTATGAATGGAGAACACCCAGCTCATACAGACCTCTAAACCCAAGAGGCTCCATGATTAGACCATCACACAGTGGAGACTACTGGTGTAAGGGCAGAATGAAAGATAAAACCTATTCAACAGGATGGAGTGATACTTTCAGATTAAAAGTATCCGGTAAGTCATAATTTTTATTAAACTAAATGTTGACAGAATATTTTGAATGTTAGTTTGCTTAATATATTTTAAGACGGTGTACCTTCACATCTGTTTTAAACAGTTGAAGACAGAAAAAAGATGCATGATACAAGCAGTGCATGTAATCCACCAAGAACTCATCATCACGTCTTTATTCTGTGAAATCTCTTTCCAACAGATAAACCTCAGCCTGTCCTCACTGTGTCTCCATTATATACATTCTAGAAATTAGTCAGTGATTAATTAGTGATAAAATTAATGTATCAAACAGAGCAGGTGAGTGTGGCGCCTCCTTCAGGGGAAATGTACTCATTACTGAGTGAACCTGTTATTATTTATTACAGGAAGAGTGACTTTGACATCTTCTTCTGTCTCCAACTTAATGTTAAATTCTAATTATGTTAAAAACATAAATCACTGATACCTTGTAACATTGTTCATTTAATCAAACTGATTCCCTAAAACAATGAACTAACTGTTACACAGATAAAGATGTGATCCTAGAAACTCCTGCATCCTCCTTGTTTGAAGGAGAATCAGTGACTCTTCACTGTAAACATTGAGATCAGAGAAAGGAGAAGAATGCTGACTTCTACAAAGATGGATCACTTATTGAAATAAACAAACTATCAAAACACAGTTGAAATGAACATTTCTCTAATGTCAGATGAGCTCTTACATGTGTAAATTTTAGGATGAAGAATCTGAACCAATAAAACTGAAAATGGAACGTATGAAATTTTCATATTAAGGAGCTGCAGACATGTAGCACTGTCAGAGTGAAGCAGAGTGAAGATTTATCTGAATTATCTTTGAGCCACTTAAAGAAAAAAAAGAAGGCTGTGTTTAAAGTGTCATCCATTTTTAAAAGTGTGTTTGTACTCACTTTAATCCATGTTAAATTAATTTAACCAACAACTTTAGTGGTTAATAAGTGTGAAACGTAAACATGGGTTCTGATGATTTCCTTCAGTTTACTAAACCTTAATAAAATACACAGATTCAGAAGTGATTCATTATTTTCTGAATTGTTTCATCAATAACTTGTTGCACCATCAAGAATACTGGATGAGATTATTTATTTTAATTATTCATCAAGCTGGACTAATTCACAGACACAATAATTACCATTGTTATGTTTTTGTTCTACATTAAAACAGAACAACCAAAGGCCCAACTGAGAAAAGACTTTCCTGTAGGGGGCAGTGTGACCCTGACCTGCTCTGTGGGATCATCTTCATCATCATCATCATCATCATCATCATCTGGTTGGAAATACTTCTGGTACAGAAGCAAGAAAACCTCTGAACCTCTGACCACACCAGATGTTACCGTCCTTTCAACTGGACAAATCCGTGTCTCAGGAGGAGGAGGAGTCTACTGGTGCAGAGGAGGAAGAGGAGACCCAGTTTACTACACAGAGTACAGTGATCCAGTCGGTAAATAACTAAATAGTTTAGTTGATATGAAATACAAAATGCTGAAAAAGTATTTGTGAATAAGGATTCAGACTAACACTAAAAACTTTGTTTTTCTATCTTTTCTATTTGGGGCCTGATGATCATGAACAGTCACAAACAGAGCTGTTGTGACTCTGCAACCCGACTGGCCTGAGATTTACTCTGGAGAGACGATCACTCTCACATGTGAAATAAAGGATGGAGGAGACTCTGAGTGGGAGTATGAATGGAGAACACCCAGATCATACAGACCTCTAAACCCAAGAGGCTCCATGATTAGACCATCACACAGTGGAGACTACTGGTGTAAGGGCAGAATGAAAGATGAAACCTATTCAACAGATCAGAGTGATACTTTCACAATAAAAGTATCCGGTAAGTCGTCATTTTTATTTTACTGAATGTAAACAGAATATATAAATGTTAGTTTGGTTAATATATTTTAAGACGGTGTACCTTCACATCTGTTTTAAACAGTTGAAGACAGAAAAAAAAGGATGTAGGATACAAGCAGTGAATGTAATCCACCAAGGACTCATCACATGTCTTTATTCTGTGAAATCTCTTTCCAACAGATAAACCTCAGCCTGTCCTCACTGTGTCTCCATTATGGCTGAGTCCTGGAGACTCAGTAACTCTGAACTGCAGTGTTAAACATCCATCTGCAGGATGGAGGTTCTTCTGGTATAAGGCTGTTCCCAAACTGTCACACTACTACTCCTACATCTCTGAGCTTCTACCTGGTAGCACCAATGGTACTGAACAGGATTCCTACATTGTTCATGGACAGACGCACACAGCAGGATATGTGTGCAGAGCTGGAAGAGGAGATCCAGTGTTTTACACTCACTATAGTGAACGTGTGTTCGTCTGGTCTGGAGGTAGGTTTGTTCAGACTTTTCTATTCTTACACACTGAAAGAAATGTATTTATTTTGGTGACATTTTCTTTCAAACTCATCAGATGAGTTTTCCAAACTTCTCTCTAGATCAGAATAGTGTTGTTGGATCTTGGAGTGAATTTCAACATGAGTGAATCTCTTGACCCTCCTTTTCATCTTCACAAACAATTTGTTTCCTTTAATTACAAACTTTTGACTTTGGATATCCATAACCCAATCTCTTAAGGCTATTACATTACATTTTTAACTAATTACTTTAAATGTTTTCAAAGGGTTAAAAATTATTTTATTTCAGTTGTGAATACGTTTTACAGTTGTATTTCATCTCATGATTCATTTTTCTTCTTGATCTTTTGTTTCTATTCACCAACAATTAAAAAGATTAAAAACATAATAAACCTACAGGATTATTTTCTTTAAGCTCTTTTTAATCTTTATTTGTTGTGCTTTTTTTGTCCCTCATTATGTGTTTTTCAGATTTTCATTCAGCAGCGTCTCTCACAGTGAGTCCTGACAGAGTTCAGCACTTCAACAAAGACTCACTGTCACTGAGCTGTGAGGGAAACTCTACTGAGTGGAGAGTGAGCAGGTTTTATGAATATGGCTCGCTGGTATACTGTTCTATCTGGGGAACAATGACTGGATCTACATGCAACATGGATCGTTACTGGAGGAGTGGAGTGTACTGGTGTGAGTCTGAAACACAGTTCAGCAATGCAGCCAACATCACTATACAGAGTGAGTTTTAATATTTACATTTTTTTTTGTTTCTGAAGTATTTCTACATTCTATTATAAAGTGTTGACATCTTGAAGGTGACTGGTATCAACCAAACTTCTTGTCATAATGAGTTTAACTCAATATCTCTTTTAACAAACGATTCAACAAGCTTAGTTTGTTCCAGTGTCATTTCTCAGTATTGTCCAAGAAAATGTCTTTGATTCACTGTCATCTTTATGACAATAGACATCCTCTGTTTATTTTAAACCAGGAGTAGCTGTAGAGTTATCTGGCTCCAGCTTGACTCCTCCAGTTTTTGACCTTTTTACACCATTCTGTAGCTCACTGCCACTAAATTGACTTTGGCTCCCAACATATTTAGTATTAATTATAAATGTAAATGTAACCATGTACATAACCAAAGGGCCGTCTTTTTCATCATTTAAAAGGCCAGGTATTAGTTCAGCTACTGTATGAATCTGTATATTAAATGAAAAACTATAGAATGTGTTCTCATCATTGTACGTCGGCTTGTTCAACCAGCTGATGTTTCTGACCCAAACTTCCTGTTCTTTGATCTTTTTACAGACGGTGGTGTTATCCTGGTGAGCCCTGTCCGTCCTGTGACTGAGGGACATTCTGTCACTCTTGGCTGCAAGTTGAAGACAGAAAAGCTTCTTTATGATGTGGAATTCTATAAAAATGACAAACTCATCATAAATCAAACCAGAGGGGAGCTGTTTATATCTGCAGTTACAAAGTCAGATGAAGGCTTTTATAAATGTAGAGGATCAGATTCACCACAAGGTTGGTGGAGTTTGACGTCAGCAGAGAGTTGGTTGTCAGTAAAATGTGAGTATTATTAAAAAACTGTTTATTTTTGTGATCTGTGTTACAGTCTGAGGTAGAAAAGTTATAACTGAATTAGAAGTTGTTTTTTAACAAAGTTTTATACATTTTTGTATTCATAACAATACAAATGTGACATGACCAGCAGTGAAAGGTAGACAGTATGTGATCAAGGGTTTATGTAAGTGTATTTGAGTGTATGTATTTGTGTTCTAATACTTGTGTATCTCTTCATGATTCATGTGTATTTGTATTTGTGTGTAGATTCTGAGGATACAGCAGCAAGCTCTCCATTTCCCGTGCTGTTGGTTGTTGGTCTGGTTTGTGGAGTTTTACTGATTATTCTCCTGCTGCTGTTTTTGTATCGCTGCAGAAAGTCAAAAGGTGAGATCTTTTCCTTCTCATATTAGATTGATTACACTTCAATAAGTCAAAGTCACAGATGTAAATACATGTACTGTAGTGACAATAGAACAATTTGTAATCTAAAACCATGTAACAGCAAATGCCTTTTTCTTACAGATTCAAGTGTCATGAGGTTGGTACAACACTCTCTTCTCTCATTCTGAACATAACAGCAGTACTTTACATGTTCCTCATTAAATCCTCTGTATTTACTTCATGTTTTGGGCCCACCAGGTCTCAGAGCACCAATCAGAGCCCAGCTACAGACCACATGATCAACCAGGTTGAAACTCAAGACAGAGGTCAGCTTTAATCCTGATTCATTTAATAATTTATTATTCATTACAGAATTCATATAATGTGATTCAAATGATTGATATGACCGTGTCTTGATTTTCACTGCTCTGTAGGTGATGCTGTTCTCTATGAATCAATCAAAGGCTCTGAAGAACCTGAACATGGTACAGTATATGCTGTGTTTATCACAGAGCTGTTAGAAATACATGATGATTTAAGGTAAATGCACAATCTCTTGAATAAAAAAAATAAAATCTCTATTTCAGATGAATCCAGGCTCACATATTCTGTGGTTGAGCTTAGAAACATTCCTAAAAAGAAGAGTGAGTGATTTATTTTATGTAGTGAGAACTACATGCAATAGTTTTTGTAGTTCTTAACAAAGGGCCGGATTGACTTGTCCTGCACTCATCTTATCTTTGTGACAGGGAAGAATAATGAACCAGACGAGAGCACTGTTTACTCATATGTGAAGAGGGCATCAGCTGCAGGTACAGTCAAGTACAACAGAGCCTCCTAAAGTCTTTATTGGGTGCTGTGCCTCCTGCTACAGTGTAATATTTTCATACTATCACCCAGTGTCGCCATGTCAACAATAGTCAAATCCTACACATAAGTACATAACAGCTCTTAGACTTCTTGTAAATTGTTCATCATTTAATTTTCTGTTCTTTGAATTATAACATCTGACACTACTATGCAGTCATGAAATAATCATAAGGGCATGCAGCATTTCATTCATCTTTATTCATCCATCCATCGATATATTGCTGAAAATGTGTCTTTTGTTTTAGACGACAATTTGATGTATGCCCAAGTTCACCCTCGCACTAAAGATAAGAAACATAAAGGTGAGTAAAGTCAACATCCACCTGCAGCTGTTGCTGTCCAACAGGCTTGTCTTTGACACAGTGTGATGTGAGTTCTGTGTGCATCCAAAACAAACATCTTTTAAATAATGGTAGTAGTTGGAAAATACCAACTACTGTTGGTAATTTCCTATTAGTTTTAACATATTATTAAATCATTACTGTCCATTCCACTTCAACTATCATTATAACCTATTCTGCCTAATGTTATAATCTATTTACTCTTGTTTTTCTGTTGTACACTATGTTTATTTTTTTGCATTTCTGAGCAAAATGTGTATCAGTACATTATTATCTTTAACTGGGTCATTTCTGGCAAACATAAAATAATATCATATTTCCATTCACAGGAAAGTCCAGATCTGCAGCAGCAGAGGAAAGTGTTTATTCTGAAGTCAAACCAGGAGCAGCTCGTGGTAATAATGCAGAGTTAATAAAGCCATTTATTTTACATAGTAGTCAATAGTCCAATAGAGTCAAATGTCATAAAGCACCTTAAAGCAAATTATACATAACTGTTACTCTTTGGTTTTCTTCTAGATCAATAAAGACATCTGTATGGACAAAACCGGTCAACATGAAGAACAAAATCTTTTGAATTAATATCTGCAGCTTTTTTCATGTAATCATTGTGGGCACCTTTGCTTTCTGAATTGGAGACAGTATTTTTTACAGTTAATCTATTAGCAGATCATTTAAAAGAAATCATCATATGGCTTTAATATTCTGTATTTTTAAATGTTTGGTTGACTTTTAAATGTATCAATAAACTTTTGTTCCAGCAACATGCTCTCTGTCTCATAATCTCCACTCTTTTATTTTTCTGATCCAGTAAAGTCATACTTATGTTAACAGAATGAATGAAGAGATGGAAGAGCAGATGTGACAAAAAACGTATCACTTTAAACCTTTAGGTATATTGTTTTGACCTAATTGTGTCTGCTCATGGTGTCACAGATTGTGAAATAGTTGTATCTGTTAAAATGGTTGTTATCTATTGGTGCTTTGCAGACGTGTTTCTCTGGTTGAAGTTGGATTTCACAGATACCCTGCGGTTAACACGTCAGCTCTGGTTTATAATCACGCGATCACATCAGTAGCACATCTTGCACACATGCCAACAAGTTCTGTGTCGGCAAAAAATAATCTAATGGGCCTAAACACATAGATGGTGTTTTACTTAAATGGAAGCGAAGCTACTGTAGGACCAGGAAGAAGAAACAAATACTGTTCTCCATCTAACAAATAAGTAAAAATGGTTGAATAAAATAAACATCAGTTACGGCTATTATAATCTAATATCAGAGGTTTTTAACTTTGCTGTTTTACAAACTGTTCTACATGAATATGTGATGTGTGCTCAGATTAACCATCTCAACAGAAGGTCAGGTGAAGAACGAGAAAGAAGGTAAATCCTCAAACAGCACAGTAACAACTGCAGGAGTTAAACTTGTGTGTGTGTGTGTGTGTGTGTGTGTGTGTGTGTGTGTGTGTGTTTGTTTGTGTGTGTGAGTGTGCGTATTGCACAAAGATGATGCCGCCATGCACCAAATGTAGCTTCCATTTTTTTGCATTATTATCACATTGATATGATGTGATGTGTGCTAATTTACTATTTACTCACTATTTTTATGTAGGAACCTTTAAACGACTCAAGTTAAAGTGTTTATGCATCGCCTGAGGAGGAAGTGAACTTGTCAAAGTAAAACAGGAAGGAAATAGATTGTCTATTTTTTAAAAAGATAATGTGTGAGCTCATATTCATTAGAGATGTAACTACGTTTCTCCTTCAGTTTTCTGTTAGTCTTGCTCTTGTGCTTTCAAAGCTTTTGAAATGCTTTCCATCCAATGAGAAAGTTGGACGTGACGATGGGAAACACTTTGCTCCGTGTGCTGCTGTTATTCTGTGAGTACCTCACTGACTTTCTCCACCTGAATGCTACAGAACGTGTTTGCAGTTAGAACAGAGTTTCAGAGGATTGTTCAGTTTCTCTTAAAGTTGGAACAGAGCAGCACTTTTTATCAATCAAATATTGTAAATAAAATAACAAATATCAGACTGGGGAATGGTTGACATGACATCGCCTGTACCAGTGTTATCATTAGCCTGAGAATAGATTTTATCAAGTGTGAGTTTCTGAGGGATTTCCGTCGTGGAAGTGGAGAGAAGAAGTTCTGAAACGCATCACAAATCCACAGTGGAGCACATTGGCCCAAACCCATCACAAACAAAACACTGCATTATTAATACTGTATGTGTGTGATATTCATTTAAATTTACTTTCTGCAGAAAGTATTTCAAAGGGACATTTTACTCGTTTTCGACATGAATCTTAATGTGATGTAGGTGGAGCATGTGGAAATATGTTCCTAGTAATCTTATCTAATAATCATTTTTAGTGAAAGAAATGTTAGTCAGAAACATTGCTGACAGCTTAGTGCTGGAAGTTTATTGATGCATAAAATGGTCAAACATAACAAAACGTAATAAATCCATCCAAGTGAAACTAAAATACATACAGCACCTGTCAAACCATTTTTAAAAAGACAGAGAGGAACTTCAATGTCAGACAAATACGTTGTCCAATAACAGATTAAATGTGTAAAGATTTTTCATCAAAAATGTAATAATATATGTAATAATCTGTAGTCCTTTCACCAAGTAAAACAGAATATTAAAGCTATATGATGTATTTCCTTTAAATGATCTGCTAATAGGTTAACTGTACAAAATACTGTCTCATATAAGGAAAGCAGAGGTTCACACAATAATTACACAAAAATACAAGATGTGGTTTTTCATGTTGTCATCCATTCCATTGGTTCTGTTCATGCATATGTTTTTATTGATCTGGAAGAAAAGCAAAGGGAAAAGATATTTAAGGTTATTTAAGAGTTACATGTGTCTTATGACATTTTACTGTCACTGATTATTTTATAATACAGTTATCTATTGTGTTGCCAACCAATCTTTGTGAGACATATATTAATAATCAGTTTGATGTCATTTTTATTGAATCAAACATGCTGTATGTGAAACAGAAAAACTTAAAAATACCCAAACAGTGTTGTATTTGACCATTGCTGACTCCTGGTGGTAGTAATAAAGAAACACACTCAAAGTCGTAGTACAAAGCGTGTTGTACTTGACTGTACCTGCAGCTGTTCCCATCGTCACGTTTGAGTAAACTCTCTCCTCTGGTTCATTGTTCTTCCCTGTTAGAAGGATCAGATGAATGCATGAAGAGATCATTTCCTCTCCTTTATTTAAGCACTGCTGGCCTACAAAAACATCTCAACTATTGCATTTTATTCTCGTGACATCAAATAAAAGTACTCACTCCACCAATCAATGTCTTTAAGCTCAACCACAGAATCTGTGACATCCTAGATATTCTTTTTGTCAATCAGTCACTTCTTCATCTTATTCTAGTACTTCTAACAGCTCTGTGATAAACACAGTATGTACTGTACCATGTTCAGGTTCTTCAGAGCCTCTGATTGTTTCATAGAGACAAGAATCACCTACAGAGCAGTGAAAATCAAGACACGGTCATATCAATCATTTTAACCACATTATATGAATTCTGTACTCTTCTTAAACAGATAACAGAAACTGAAATGTTAGGTTTGGAAATAACAATAAATTATTAAATGAATCAGGATTAAAGCTGACCGTGGAGAAGAGAAGCGTAATGTCCGTCTTGAGTTTCAACCTGGTTGATCATGTGGTCTGTAGCTGGGCTCTGATTGGTGCTCTGAGACCTGGTGGGCCCAAAACATGAAGTAAATACAGAGGATTTAATGAGGAACATGTAAAGTACTGCTGTTATGTTCAGAATGAGAGAAGAGAGTGTTGTACCAACCTCATGACACTTGAATCTGTAAGAAAAAAGCATTTGCTGTTACATGGTTTTATATTACAAGTTGTTCTATTGTCACTACAGTACATGTATTTACATCTGTGACTTTGACTTATTGAAGCGTAATCAATAAATATTGGATCTGAAGTTTTCTCTAACTTCTGCTTCTGAGTTCACACAGTCTGTGCTTCCTTCCCTTTTACACAAAGCTCAAACAACCAGACTGGTTTGAACACAGCATATTGTTTATGCTTATAAAGCAGAAGACCATTTAATTTATTATTTATATTTGACCATTGCTGACTCCTGGTGGTAGTAATAAAGAAACACACTCAAAGTCGTAGTACAAAGCGTGTTGTACTTGACTGTACCTGCAGCTGTTCCCATCGTCACGTTTGAGTAAACTCTCTCCTCTGGTTCATTGTTCTTCCCTGTTAGAAGGATCAGATGAATGCATGAAGAGATCATTTCCTCTCCTTTATTTAAGCACTGCTGGCCTACAAAAACATCTCAACTATTGCATTTTATTCTCGTGACATCAAATAAAAGTACTCACTCCACCAATCAATGTCTTTAAGCTCAACCACAGAATCTGTGACATCCTAGATATTCTTTTTGTCAATCAGTCACTTCTTCATCTTATTCTAGTACTTCTAACAGCTCTGTGATAAACACAGTATGTACTGTACCATGTTCAGGTTCTTCAGAGCCTCTGATTGTTTCATAGAGACAAGAATCACCTACAGAGCAGTGAAAATCAAGACACGGTCATATCAATCATTTTAACCACATTATATGAATTCTGTACTCTTCTTAAACAGATAACAGAAACTGAAATGTTAGGTTTGGAAATAACAATAAACTGTAACACAGAATACAAAAATAAACAGTTTTTAATAATACTCACATTTTACTGACAACCAACTCTCTGCTGACGTCAAACTCCACCAACCTTGTGTTGAATCTGTTCCTCTACATTTATAAAAGCCTTCATGTGACTTTGTAACTGCAGAGATAAACAGCTCCCCTCTACAGATACATGGTTACATTTACATCTATAATTAATACTAAATATGTTGGTAGCCAATGTCAATTTAGTACAGTGAGCTACAGAATGGTGTAAAAAGGTCAAAAATTGGAGGAGCCACGCTGGAGCCAGATAACTCTACAGCTACTCAGATAGTTGTTTTCAAATATAATCGTAGCACTGACGAGACTATTTCCTCTTTAGTGTTGTAAAAGTTTTGCTGACAATTTGTTCCTTTTCTTAAATGATGGTTGCACATAGAGTTGTATTTATTTGTATTGCACAAATTCATAGAAAAACTGAAAACATTAGCTGAGTTGCAAGTGTTGTTGTGACAACAAATTTGTATTTTTGTATTTTCAGTTATATGTCTGACGCTACTGTTCAGTCCAGATAAAACAGGCATCCCATAATGCCCTACTGTACATCCTCCTGCATTTGCTGTTGTGTAACATTTTGCTGTTAGAGTTCAATGTGGCTTTGATCTTTTCACAAATATGATGCTTTTTGTTAAGAGTTTAAAATAGGTTACATATTACATTTAAGTCTTACTAAAACTCTATTACATGTAGTTTGGTGTGCTGCAGCATACATACTGTATCTGTAATTCACTTGTTTCTCATAAAGCGTTCTTTATATCCGTCATTCTGAAAAGCTAGAACACCTTCCTTATATTTTAAACTATATGTGCTTCTGTACAGGATAGTAGAATTTAAACAATTCATCTTTACCAAGACAACAATTTTTTTTTCTTTTTTAGCTATCGACAACATGTCACATGAGTCCACTGGCACACTGCAGAATTATTCAATGCTAAAGTTATATCTCTACAACTCAACTATATTTGAATTCTCCATGACAAAACCCATAGAGTCCCAGCTAACACTATTAACAGAGTGTAGCTGGGAGAGGGCTTTGGCTTTCTTCTCGTCCACTTCCCTTGATCACACTATTTCTGTTTGGCTCTGACACGGTCACTTCCTGTGGGGTCATGACAACTTAAAACCAGAATTTCATCATAAGGTGAAGACACATTCACAGAATTCTGTGATGTGACAGACTGATTCTAACTGAAGAACGAACATATTTTCATTTAAAAACTGTCCCATTTTGGTGAGAAAGACCATGGATTACAAAGTGAGTATCACGTCTTGAGTTTCATCTGCATCTTTAAAACCTTATGCTGTAGACAGGTAGTGAGTTTATTAATTCTAGAAGGAAAACCTTTGACTTTATGCAGCTGCCTTTACAATAACATCAAGAATTACTGACCCTTTGCTGATGATCATATATGTAGAAAGGAAATTTAAATATCTCTTCAATATCAGGTCTTCTGCTTTATAAGCATAAAAAATATGCTGTGTTCAAACCAGTCTGGTTGTTTGAGCTTTGTGTAAAAGGGAAGGAAGCACAGACCGTGTGAACTCAGAAGCAGAAGTTAGAGAAAACTTCAGATCCAATATTTATCTGTAATGCGTCTTCTTTTTCTCTGCATTTCCTGATTTCTCCATATGCTTCATACTTTCTAGCTTTCTCTTTACACAAAGTAGAAGCATTTCTCAGAAGCAGAGTGACAGAGTGTCAGTTCTGGATGTGAGGATGGGACACACTGTATGTGTGCCGGGGCTTTTCTGTGAGTACTTTCTTTGTTTAAATCATAGTTTTCATAGATACAACTTTTTAAATGACTGAGGTTGTTAGTTTCTGTCAGTTTGATGATGAATCATGACGTTTCAAACTTTATTTTAGTGCTGAATATTCTCCTCTACTGTGGACAAGCTCAAGGTTTTTATTCAATTTTCTTTCTTTTTATATGTTTATTTCACCAACTATCACTCTTTATATAATATTTCTATGTTCTGTTTTTTAACGTATGATTAATAAAAAAGGAAGACATTTCACTTTTTGCATTTTGTGTTTGTTTCTAGATGTTTTGCTGTCCATTGAACCAAGCTGGTCCACTTTATTTATTGGAGAGACTGTTACCTTCATATGTGACATGAGAGAAGGAGAAGACACTGACTGGTTTTATGCAGTCATAAAGAATGGTCATATGTATCCCCCCAACAACCCAAATACGAGATTTACATCACAACCTCTAACTACAGAACATAGTGGTGAATATCAGTGTGTTGCAGCTAACAAGACCTCAACACATATCAGAAAAGAAAGTAATAAAGTCTCTATCACTGTATCAGGTAAGTGATCAAAGTTTTACCATCATGACCAAGTTCACAGCTGTATAACCGTGTAATCCTGAGCTTTGTTTAAGGACCAATTGTCACATAATCTTGATCATTAAAATAAAACAAAGAAAGATGGACAGGGTTCAACTGTTTACATGAAGATAAATATATATAGATATAGATATAATAATAATAATAATAAGACAAACCATCCAATATTTTTGCCCTTTTGAGAAATTAGTCAGTGATTAATTAGTGATAACATTAATGTATCAAATGGAGCAGGTGAGTGTGGCGCCTCCTTCAGGGGAAATGTACTCATTACTTAGTGAACCTGTTATTATTTATTACAGGAAGAGTGACTTTGACAATTCTAATTATGTTAAAAACATAAATCACTGATACCTTGTAACATTGTTCATTTAATTAAAGAGATTCACTAAAACAATGAACTAACTGTTACACAGATAAAGATGTGATCCTAGAAACTCCTGCATCCTCCTTGTTTGAAGGAGAATCAGTGACTCTTCACTGTAGATATTGAGATCAGAGAAAGGAGAAGAATGCTGACTTCTACAAAGATGGATCACTTATTGAAATAGACAAACTATCAAAACACAGTTGAAATGAACATTTCTCTCACGTCAGATGAGCTCTTACATGTGTAAATTTGAGGATGAAGAATCTGAACCAATAAAACTGAAAATGGAACGTATGTAGTTTTCATATTAAGGAGCTGCAGACATGTAGCACTGTCAGAGTGAAGCAGAGTGAAGATTTATCTGAATTATCTTTGAGCCACTTAAAGAAAAAAAAGAAGGCTGTGTTTAAAGTGTCATCCATTTTTAAAAGTGTGTTTGTACTCACTTTAATCCATGTCAGGTTCATTCTTAAACCCGTTCATGCAAAAATGCACTCATCAGGAACGGATATAATGATGTCGCATACCACATGAATATGTAAGCCATTTGTACACACTCCAAACACAACTCAAACAAGACTAAATTTATGACCAAATATAACATTCATGAGACAATTTGTCTAATTTCAGATTTGATTTTAGAGGAAACGGTGCATAGTTACAAAATAATTTCACTTCCGATTAATAGCAGACCACCTCAAGGTGTCACTCAGAGAGAACCAGGACATTCTGATGTAGCATTTCAAAATTACAGCCCTTCAAAATTGCCTTCACGAGCCAACTTCAAAACACATTCATGAGACAATTTGTCTAATTTCAGATTTGATTTTAGAGCAAACGGTGCATAGTTACAAAAATAATTTCACTTCAGGTTAATAGCAGACCATCTCAAGGTGTCAATCAGAGAGAACCTGGACATTCTGATGTAGCATTTCAAAATAAAAGCCCTTCAAAATCTCATCAAAATCCATCTAGCGCCCCCTAGGCAAACCACTCTCCACATTTCTGGCTCTACTGCTGTGCTAATTCATGCAGTACGCAGACATGCTAGCTCAAAAGAAAGCCAGCATCCTAAGGATTCCGCTACATCAAAGTCTCACTGAGATATGAGCCAACAGACACCAGCAACACAAATTGCTTTATCGATTATGATCAGAACATGCACCTTACTTTTGTCATTTTGCAGATGAAAAAGCAGTAATCCCCCGCATTTTCAACATAGTATATGTTCAACGGATATCCTGTGTTTCACTCTAATGATTTTGTCTATTTCCGTGGTGTCAGCAGGACCAGGGGTGGGATTTCACTTTCAGCATATCAGATCGTACGCTTCACAGTTTACGGCACGTTGTTGATTCTGACTGTTAAACAGTGCTGTCAATCTTGCCCCTCGTGCTCTAGCTCAATTATATTGGCTCTAACGCGTCGAAAGAGGTGTCAATCACTGAAAACAACCAATGGGTTGCTGAGACAGGGCTCTGCGTAGGGGGGGAAGGGCTGAAATCTAAAAAATTTCACTAGGAAGACAGACAGAGATAGGGCTCAGAGAGGATTCTGGCCTTCAAATAAAGCCACAACTGTTGTATTTGGATGTATTGAACACCATTAGTGATATATAAGTGAAATATATAGTTTGGTACATGAGAAAATTTAAATGGCACACATTGTGCCAAAATGACCGTTTTGGAGACCTCGTCTGAACCCTCTGTACTAAAACCTCTCTAATTGTGTTCTGCTTCACTTTATCAAAGTCAAACTTTGCAGAGAGACTGTTCACATATTGTGCTATGATTTGTGAGCATTTTAGACCTTCAAGCTGCATCATTCCAAAGAGATAATCATCCTGAAAGTGTTTTTTTCTTTTTAGGCAAATCTGAAAGTTTTCAATTTGTGCTGTGTGCCATCTTCATTTACTCTTAACCATTAACATATATACTGATATTTACAAATCTGAACAAATCTCACAGGTGTTCCCTTTATTATAACACCAAAATTATTCAAATACACCTTGTGGTTGTAGAGATTACTCTTTTTAGTATGGGTATGCAATTTCCGAGCAGAGGCCTACATTTAGGGTTAGGGTTCAAGAGGTTCCAACAACTTTAGTGGTTAATAAGTGTGAAACATAAACATGGGTTCTGATGATTTCCTTCAGTTTACTAATAATATACACAGATTCTGAAGTGATTCATTATTTTCTGAATTGTTTCATCAATAAGTTGTTGCACCACCAAGAATGCTGGATGAGATTATTTATTTTAATTATTCATCAAACTGGACAAATTCACAGACACAATAATTACCATTGTTATGTTTTTGTTCTACATTAAAACAGAACGACCAAAGGCCCAACTGAGAAAAGGCTCTCCTGTAGGGGGCAGTGTGACCCTGACCTGCTCTGTGGGATCATCATCATCATCATCTGGTTGGAAATACTTCTGGTACAGAAGCAAGAAAACCTCTGAACCTCCGACCACACCAGATGATATTCTCCTCCAGCAGGGACAAATTATTTTCTCACAAGGAGGAGGAGTCTACTGGTGCAGAGGAGGAAGAGGAGACCCAGTTTACTACACAGAGTACAGTGATCCAGTCGGTAAATAACTAAATAGTTTAGTTGATATGAAATACAAAATGCAGAAAAAGTATTTGTGAATAAGGATTCAGACTAACACTAAAACGTTGTTTTTCTATCTTTTCTATTTGGGGCCTGATGATCATGAACAGTCACAAACAGAGCTGTTGTGACTCTGCAAACCGACTGGCCTGAGATTTACTCTGGAGAGACGATCACTCTCACATGTGAAATAAAGGATGGAGGAGACTCTGAGTGGGAGTATGAATGGAGAACACCCAGCTCATACAGACCTCTAAACCCAAGAGGCTCCATGATTAGACCATCACACAGTGGAGACTACTGGTGTAAGGGCAGAATGAAAGATGAAACTTCTTCAACAGATCAGAGTGATACTTTTACAATTAAACCTGGTAAATCATAATTTTTATTCTACTAAATGTTGTAACAGTAAATGTAAACATAATATTTTAAATGTTAGTTTGGTAAATATAAATATATATATATAAGACGTGTACCTTCACATCTGTTTTAAACATGCGGAGAAAGAACAAAAACAATGCATGATACAAGCAGTGCATGTAATCCACCAAGAACTCATCATAACGTCTTTATTCTGTGAAATCTCTTTCCAACAGATAAACCTCAGCCTGTCCTCACTGTGTCTCCATTATGGCTGAGTCCTGGAGACTCAGTAACTCTGAACTGCAGTGTTAAACATCCATCTGCAGGATGGAGGTTCTTCTGGTATAAGGCTGTTCCCAAACTGTCACACTACTCCTACATCTCTGAGCTTCTACCTGGTAGCACCAATGGTACTGAACAGGATTCCTACATTGTTCATGGACAGACGCACACAGCAGGATATGTGTGCAGAGCTGGAAGAGGAGATCCAGTGTTTTACACTCACTATAGTGAACATGTGTTCGTCTGGTCTGGAGGTAGGTTTGTTCAGACTTTTCCATTCTTACACACTGAAAGAAATGTATTTATTGTAGTGACATTTTCTTTCAAACAGCATCAGATGAGTTTTCCAAACTTCTGTGTAGAACAGATTAGTGTTGTTAGATGATTCTTCTGCTGAATTCTACTGAATTTTAACATGAGTGAATCTCTTGACCCTCCTTTTCATCTTCACACACAATTTGTTCGCATTATTTATAAACTTTTGACTTTGGAAATCTATAATCCAATCTCTTAAGGTTACTACATTACATTTTTGATTACATATTTTTAATGTTTTAAAAATGTTTTTATTTAGTTTAATTTTCTTTACATTTTAGTTGGGAATATGCCTTACAATTGTATTTTATTTCATGAACATTTTTGTAATTTCTAGTCGTTTAAATTTTGTCTAAAGACGTGTTTGTATTGTTTGTATGCTGCTAATGCCCATATTTGAAAAATCAACAAATACGTACTTAAATATATATTGTAGTATAAGGTCGAGATACTTTTTTTGATTTCCTTCTTTCCTTAAATCCTTTCCTTCATTCATTTTCCCCTTTCCTAATTTGGCTTTCATGTCTTTTCTTAAATTCCTTCTGATTATTTTACCCTAAACCTTTAATTAAATACAGGACATTTAGATGTAATCAGGTATTTGTTACCCTCTGTTACTTTAACATCAATCAATTCTCTCTAAAATGCAATTATACAATGACTTTTTATGCTTGCTAGATCTCTTCTTCATGTCTTCTTTGTTTGGGATTCAAGTGGAACATTTGCACCCAAAGGACAGTAAAGGAATCATCCCATACATTATCCTTCAGTGAACTTCAGACTCTTCCTCAGCTATAATCACATCACCTCCTCACTTATTTCATGAATGTGCACTGTGTTACATTGTTGAACAGTTCAGAACCGTTTAATGGTACGGTGTGTAGCACTTTGGTGGATCTAATAGCAGAAATGGAATATAATATTCATAATGTTTGTTTTGTAAATAATCACCTGAAACTAGGAATCGATGTGCTTTCATTAGTTTAGAATGAGCCCTTCATATCATATCTACATAGCGAGTGGCTTCTCTTCACAGAGTCCGCCATGTTGCACCGCCATGTGTCTACAATAGGAACGGACAAGACACGACTTAAAGAGAGAACCTTTCGTATTCTCACATTACCTGAAGGCTACAGTAGTGAGCCACAGAGTGCAACACCGTAGTACCGTGGTCCTAGACTGGGAAAAACTGGCGTGAGCGGCGTGGTATTCAGTTTGTTGAATCTGCAACCACACCGCTAAATGCCACCAAATCCTTCACACTGCTCCTTTAAGCCGCAACAATGACAATGATTAGATCCACAATAAACTAATATAATTATTTCCATTAAGCTCTTTTTAATTTTAATTTGTTGTGCTTTGTTTGTCCCTCATTATGTGTTTTTCAGATTTTCATTCAGCAGCGTCTCTCACAGTGAGTCCTGACAGAGTTCAGCACTTCAACAAAGACTCACTGTCACTGAGCTGTGAGGGAAACTCTACTGAGTGGAGAGTGAGCAGGTTTTATGAATCTGGCTCGCTGGTATACTGTTCTATCTGGGGAACAATGACTGGATCTACATGCAACATGGATCGTTACTGGAGGAGTGGAGTGTACTGGTGTGAGTCTGAAACACAGTTCAGCAATGCAGCCAACATCACTATACAGAGTGAGTTTTAATATTTACATTTTTTTTTGTTTCTGAAGTATTTCTACATTCTATTATAAAGTGTTGACATTGTGAAGGTGACTGGTATCAACCAAACTTCTTGTCATAATGAGTTTAACTCAATATCTCTTTTAACAAACGATTCAACAAGCTTAGTTTGTTCCAGTGTCATTTCTCAGTATTAACCAAGAAAATGTCTTTGATTCACTGTCATCTTTATGACAATAGACATCCTCTGTTTATTTTAAACCAGGAGTAGCTGTAGAGTTATCTGGCTCCAGCTTGACTCCTCCAGTTTTTGACCTTTTTACACCATTCTGTAGCTCACTGCCACTAAATTGACTTTGGCTCCCAACATATTTAGTATTAATTATAAATGTAAATGTAACCATGTACATCTCAATGCCATCTTTTTCATCATTGAAATGCCAGGTATTAGTTCAGCTACTGTATGAATCTGTATATTAAATGAAAAACTATAGAATGTGTTCTCATCATTGTACGTCAGCTTGTTCAACCAGCTGATGTTTCTGACCCAAACTTCCTGTTCTTTGATCTTTTTACAGACGGTGGTGTTATCCTGGTGAGCCCTGTCCGTCCTGTGACTGAGGGACATTCTGTCACTCTTGGCTGCAAGTTGAAGACAGAAAAGGTTCTTTATGATGTGGAATTCTATAAAAATGACAAACTCATCACAAATCATACCAGAGGGGAGCTGTTTATATCTGCAGTTACAAAGTCAGATGAAGGCTTTTATAAATGTAGAGGAACAGATTCAACACAAGGTTTGAGGAGTTTGACGTCAGCAGAGAGTTGGTTGTCAGTAAAATGTGAGTATTATTAAAAAACTGTTTATTTTTGTATTCTGTGTTACAGTCTGAGGTAGAAAAGTTATAACTGAATTAGAAGTTGTTTTTTAACAAAGTTTTATACATTTTTGTATTCATAACAATACAAATGTGACATGACCAGCAGTGAAAGGTAGACAGTATGTGATCAAGGGTTTATTTAAGTGTATTTGAGTATTTGTGTTCTAATACTTGTGTATCTCTTCATGATTCATGTGTATTTGTATTTGTGTGTAGATTCTGAGGATACAGCAGCAAGCTCTCCATTTCCCGTGCTGTTGGTTGTTGGTCTGGTTTGTGGAGTTTTACTGATTATTCTCCTGCTGCTGTTTCTGTATCGCTGCAGAAAGTCAAAAGGTGAGATCTTTTCCTTCTCATATTAGATTGATTACACTTCAATAAGTCAAAGTCACAGATGTAAATACATGTACTGTAGTGACAATAGAACAATTTGTAATCTAAAACCATGTAACAGCAAATGCCTTTTTCTTACAGATTCAAGTGTCATGAGGTTGGTACAACACTCTCTTCTCTCATTCTGAACATAACAGCAGTACTTTACATGTTCCTCATTAAATCCTCTGTATTTACTTCATGTTTTGGGCCCACCAGGTCTCAGAGCACCAATCAGAGCCCAGCTACAGACCACATGATCAACCAGGTTGAAACTCAAGACAGAGGTCAGCTTTAATCCTGATTCATTTAATAATTAATTATTCATTACAGAATTCATATGTGATTCAAATGATTGATATGACCGTGTCTTGATTTTCACTGCTCTGTAGGTGATGCTGTTCTCTATGAATCAATCAAAGGCTCTGAAGAACCTGAACATGGTACAGTATATGCTGTGTTTATCACAGAGCTGTTAGAAATACATGATGATTTAAGGTAAATGCACAATCTCTTGAATAAAAAAAATAAAATCTCTATTTCAGATGAATCCAGGCTCACATATTCTGTGGTTGAGCTTAGAAACATTCCTAAAAAGAAGAGTGAGTGATTTATTTTATGTAGTGAGAACTACATGCAATAGTTTTTGTAGTTCTTAACAAAGGGCCGGATTGACTTGTCCTGCACTCATCTTATCTTTGTGACAGGGAAGAATAATGAACCAGACGAGAGCACTGTTTACTCGTATGTGAAGAGGGCATCAGCTGCAGGTACAGTCAAGTACAACAGAGCCTCCTAAAGTCTTTATTGGGTGCTGTGCCTCCTGCTACAGTGTAATATTTTCATACTATCACCCAGTGTCGCCATGTCAACAATAGTCAAATCCTACACATAAGTACATAACAGCTCTTAGACTTCTTGTAAATTGTTCATCATTTAATTTTCTGTTCTTTGAATTATAACATCTGACACTACTATGCAGTCATGAAATAATCATAAGGGCATGCAGCATTTCATTCATCTTTATTCATCCATCCATCGATATATTGCTGAAAATGTGTCTTTTGTTTTAGACGACAATTTGATGTATGCCCAAGTTCACCCTCGCACTAAAGATAAGAAACATAAAGGTGAGTAAAGTCAACATCCACCTGCAGCTGTTGCTGTCCAACAGGCTTGTCTTTGACACAGTGTGATGTGAGTTCTGTGTGCATCCAAAACAAACATCTTTTAAATAATGGTAGTAGTTGGAAAATACCAACTACTGTTGGTAATTTCCTATTAGTTTTAACATATTATTAAATCATTACTGTCAATTCCTACTTCAACTATCATTATAACTTATTCTGCCTCATGTTATAATCTATTTACTCTTGTTTTTCTGTTGTACACTATGTTTATTTTTTTGCATTTCTGAGCAAAATGTGTATCAGTACATTATTATCTTTAACTGGGTCATTTCTGGCAAACATAAAATAATATCATATTTCCATTCACAGGAAAGTCCAGATCTGCAGCAGCAGAGGAAACTCTTTATTCTGAAGTCAAACCAGGAGCAGCTCGTGGTAATAATGCAGAGTTAATAAAGCCATTTATTTTACATAGTAGTCAATAGTCCAATAGAGTCAAATGTCATAAAGCACCTTAAAGCAAATTATACATAACTGTTACTCTTTGGTTTTCTTCTAGATCAATAAAGACATCTGTATGGACAAAACTGGTCAACATGAAGAACAAAATCTTTTTTATTAATATCTGCAGCTTTTTTCATGTAATCATTGTGGGCACCTTTGCTTTCTGAATTGCAGACAGTATTTTTTACAGTTAATCTATTAGCAGATCATTTAAAAGAAATCATCATATGGCTTTAATATTCTGTATTTTTAAATGTTTGGTTGACTTTTAAATGTATCAATAAACTTTTGTTCCAGCAACACGCTCTCTGTCTCATAATCTCCACTCTTTTATTTTTCTGATCCAGTAAAGTCATACTTATGTTAACAGAATGAATGAAGAGATGGAAGAGAGATGTGACAAAAAACATATCACTTTAAACCTTTAGGTATATTGTTTTGATCTAATTGTGTCTGCTCATGGTGTCACAGATTGTGAAATAGTTGTATCTGTTAAAATGGTTGTTATCTATTGGTGCTTTGCAAACGTGTTTCTCTGGTTGAAGTTGGATTTCACAGATACCCTGCGGTTAACACGTCAGCTCTGGTTTATAATCACGCGATCACATCAGTAGCACATCTTGCACACATGGCAACAAGTTCTGTGTCGACAAAAATTAACCTAATGGGCCTAAACACATAGATGGTGTTTTACTTAAATGGAAGCGAAGCTACTGTAGGACCAGGAAGAAGAAACAAATACTGTTCTCCATCTAACAAATAAGTAAAAATGGTTGAATAAAATAGTCAGCTGTCAGCAGTGTTTCTGACTAACATTTCTTTCACTAAAAATGATTATTAGATAAGATTACTAGGAACATATTTCCACATGCTCCACCTACATCACATTAGTAAGATTCATGTCGAAAACGAGTAAAATGTCCCTTTAACATACTTTCTGCAGAAAGTAAATGAAAATGAATATCACACACATACAGTATTAATAATGCAGTGTTTTGTTTGTGATGGGTTTGGTCCAATGTGCTCCACTGTGGATTTGTGATGCGTTTCAGAACTTCTTCTCTCCACTTCCCAAACGGAAATCCCTCAGAAACTCACACTTGATAAAATCTATTCTCAGGCTAATGATAACACTGGTACAGGCGATGTCATGTCAACCATTCCCCAGTCTGATATTTGTTATTTTATTTACAATATTTGATTGATAAAAAGTGCTGCTCTGTTCCAACTTTAAGAGAAACTGAACAATCCTCTGAAACTCTGTTCTAACTGCAAACACGTTCTGTAGCATTCAGGTGGAGAAAGTCAGTGAGGTACTCACAGAATAACAGCAGCACACGGAGCAAAGTGTTTCCCATCGTCACGTCCAACTTTCTCATTGGATGGAAAGCATTTCAAAAGCTTTGAAAGCACAAGAGCAAGACTAACAGAAAACTGAAGGAGAAACGTAGTTACATCTCTAATGAATATGAGCTCACACATTATCTTTTTAAAAAATAGACAATCTATTTCCTTCCTGTTTTACTTTGACAAGTTCACTTCCTCCTCAGGCGATGCATAAACACTTTAACTTGAGTCGTTTAAAGGTTCCTACATAAAAATAGTGAGTAAATAGTAAATTAGCACACATCACATCATATCAATGTGATAATAATGCAAAAAAATGGAAGCTACATTTGGTGCATGGCGGCATCATCTTTGTGTAATACACACACACACACACACACACACACACACACACACACACACACACACACACACACACACACACACACACACACACACACACACACAAGTTTAACTCCTGCAGTTGTTACTGTGCTGTTTGAGGATTTACCTTCTTTCTCGTTCTTCACCTGACCTTCTGTTGAGATGGTTAATCTGAGCACACATCACATATTCATGTAGAACAGTTTGTAAAACAGCAAAGTTAAAAACCTCTGATATTAGATTATAATAGCCGTAACTGATGTTTATTTTATTCAACCATTTTTACTTATTTGTTAGATGGAGAACAGTATTTGTTTCTTCTTCCTGGTCCTACAGTAGCTTCGCTTCCATTTAAGTAAAACACCATCTATGTGTTTAGGCCCATTAGATTATTTTTTGCCGACACAGAACTTGTTGGCATGTGTGCAAGATGTGCTACTGATGTGATCGCGTGATTATAAACCAGAGCTGACGTGTTAACTGCAGGGTATCTGTGAAATCCAACTTCAACCAGAGAAACACGTCTGCAAAGCACCAATAGATAACAACCATTTTAACAGATACAACTATTTCACAATCTGTGACACCATGAGCAGACACAATTAGGTCAAAACAATATACCTAAAGGTTTAAAGTGATATGTTTTTTGTCACATCTGCTCTTCCATCTCTTCATTCATTCTGTTAACATAAGTATGACTTTACTGGATCAGAAAAATAAAAGAGTGGAGATTATGAGACAGAGAGCATGTTGCTGGAACAAAAGTTTATTGATACATTTAAAAGTCAACCAAACATTTAAAAATACAGAATATTAAAGCCATATGATGATTTATTTTAAATGATCTGCTAATAGATTAACTGTAAAAAATACTGTCTCCAATTCAGAAAGCAAAGGTGCCCACAATGATTACATGAAAAAAGCTGCAGATATTAATTCAAAAGATTTTGTTCTTCATGTTGACCGGTTTTGTCCATACAGATGTCTTTATTGATCTAGAAGAAAACCAAAGAGTAACAGTTATGTATAATTTGCTTTAAGGTGCTTTATGACATTTGACTCTATTGGACTATTGACTACTATGTAAAATAAATGGCTTTATTAACTCTGCATTATTACCACGAGCTGCTCCTGGTTTGACTTCAGAATAAACACTTTCCTCTGCTGCTGCAGATCTGGACTTTCCTGTGAATGGAAATATGATATTATTTTATGTTTGCCAGAAATGACCCAGTTAAAGATAATAATGTACTGATACACATTTTGCTCAGAAATGCAAAAAAATAAACATAGTGTACAACAGAAAAACAAGAGTAAATAGATTATAACATTAGGCAGAATAGGTTATAATGATAGTTGAAGTGGAATGGACAGTAATGATTTAATAATATGTTAAAACTAATAGGAAATTACCAACAGTAGTTGGTATTTTCCAACTACTACCATTATTTAAAAGATGTTTGTTTTGGATGCACACAGAACTCACATCACACTGTGTCAAAGACAAGCCTGTTGGACAGCAACAGCTGCAGGTGGATGTTGACTTTACTCACCTTTATGTTTCTTATCTTTAGTGCGAGGGTGAACTTGGGCATACATCAAATTGTCGTCTAAAACAAAAGACACATTTTCAGCAATATATCGATGGATGGATGAATAAAGATGAATGAAATGCTGCATGCCCTTATGATTATTTCATGACTGCATAGTAGTGTCAGATGTTATAATTCAAAGAACAGAAAATTAAATGAACAATTTACAAGAAGTCTAAGAGCTGTTATGTACTTATGTGTAGGATTTGACTATTGTTGACATGGCGACACTGGGTGATAGTATGAAAATATTACACTGTAGCAGGAGGCACAGCACCCAATAAAGACTTTAGGAGGCTCTGTTGTACTTGACTGTACCTGCAGCTGATGCCCTCTTCACATACGAGTAAACAGTGCTCTCGTCTGGTTCATTATTCTTCCCTGTCACAAAGATAAGATGAGTGCAGGACAAGTCAATCCGGCCCTTTGTTAAGAACTACAAAAACTATTGCATGTAGTTCTCACTACATAAAATAAATCACTCACTCTTCTTTTTAGGAATGTTTCTAAGCTCAACCACAGAATATGTGAGCCTGGATTCATCTGAAATAGAGATTTTATTTTTTTTATTCAAGAGATTCTGCATTTACCTTAAATCATCATGTATTTCTAACAGCTCTGTGATAAACACAGCATATACTGTACCATGTTCAGGTTCTTCAGAGCCTTTGATTGATTCATAGAGAACAGCATCACCTACAGAGCAGTGAAAATCAAGACACGGTCATATCAATCATTTGAATCACATTATATGAATTCTGTAATGAATAATAAATTATTAAATGAATCAGGATTAAAGCTGACCTCTGTCTTGAGTTTCAACCTGGTTGATCATGTGGTCTGTAGCTGGGCTCTGATTGGTGCTCTGAGACCTGGTGGGCCCAAAACATGAAGTAAATACAGAGGATTTAATGAGGAACATGTAAAGTACTGCTGTTATGTTCAGAATGAGAGAAGAGAGTGTTGTACCAACCTCATGACACTTGAATCTGTAAGAAAAAGGCATTTGCTGTTACATGGTTTTAGATTACAAATTGTTCTATTGTCACTACAGTACATGTATTTACATCTGTGACTTTGACTTATTGAAGTGTAATCAATCTAATATGAGAAGGAAAAGATCTCACCTTTTGACTTTCTGCAGCGATACAGAAACAGCAGCAGGAGAATAATCAGTAAAACTCCACAAACCAGACCAACAACCAACAACACGGGAAATGGAGAGCTTGCTGCTGTATCCTCAGAATCTACACACAAATACAAATACACATGAATCATGAAGAGATACACAAGTATTAGAACACAAATACTCAAATACACTTACATAAACCCTTGATCACATACTGTCTACCTTTCACTGCTGGTCATGTCACATTTGTATTTTTATGAATACAAAAATGTATAAAACTTTGTTAAAAAACAACTTCTTATTCAGTTATAACTTTTCTACCTCAGACTGTAACACAGATCACAAAAATAAACAGTTTTTAATAATACTCACATTTTACTGACAACCAACTCTCTGCTGACGTCAAACTCCACCAACCTTGTGGTGAATCTGATCCTCTACATTTATAAAAGCCTTCATCTGACTTTGTAACTGCAGAGATAAACAGTTCCCCTCTGGTATGATTTGAAATGAGTTTGCCATTTTTATAGAATTCCACATCATAAAGAACCTTTTCTGTCTTCAACTTGCAGCCAAGAGTGACAGAATGTCCCTCAGTCACAGGACGGACAGGGCTCACCAGGATAACACCATCGTCTGTAAAAAGATCAAAGAGCAGGAAGTTTGGGTCAAAAACATCAGCTGGTTGAACAAGCTGACATACAATGATGAGAACATGGTGGAGGAGCCAGCTTGGAGGAGCCACACTGGAGCCAGATAACTCTACAGCTATTCCTGGTTTAAAATAAACGGAGGATGTCTATTGTCATAAAGATGACAGTTAATCAAAGACATTTCCTTGGTTAATACTGAGAAATGACACTGGAACAAACTAAGCTTGATGAATCGTTTGTTAAAAGAGATATTGAGTTAAACTCATGACAAGATGTTTGGTTAATACTAGTCACCTTCAAGATTTCTACACTTTATAATAGAATGTAGAAATATTTCAGAAACAAAAGTATTTTAAATAAATTTTAACTCACTCTGTATAGTGATGTTGGCTGCATTGCTGAACTGTGTTTCAGACTCACACCAGTACACTCCACTACTCCAGTAACGATCCATGTTGCATGTAGATCCAGTCATTGTTCCCCAGATAGAACAGTATACCAGCGAGCCATATTTAGAAAACCTGCTCACTCTCCACTCAGTAGAGTTTCCCTCACAGCTCAGTGACAGTGAGTCTTTGTTGAAGTGCTGAACTCTGTCAGGACTCACTGTGAGAGACGCTGCTGAATGAAAATCTGAAACACACATAATGAGGGACAAACAAAGCACAACAAATAAAGATTAAAAAGACCACAATGGAAATAACTCTATTATGGATCTAATCATTGTCATTGTTGCGGCTTAAAGGAGCAGTGTGAAGGATTTGGTGGCATTTAGCGGTGTGGTTGCAGATTCAACAAACTGAATACCACGCCGCTCACTCCAGTTTTTCCCAGTCTAGGACCACGGTACTACGGTGTTGCACTCTGTGGCTCACTACTGTAGCCTTCAGGTAATGTGAGAATACGAAAGGTTCTCTCTTTAAGTCGTGTCTTGTCCGTTCCTACTGTAGACACATGGCGGTGCAACATGGCGGACTCTGTGAAGAGAAGCCACTCGCTATGTAGATATGATATGAAGGGCTCATTCAAAACTAATGAAAACACATCGATTCCTAGTTTTAGGTGATTATTTACAAAACAAACATTATGAATATTATATTCCATTTCTGCTATTAGATCCACCAAAGTGCTTCACACCGTACCATTAAACGGTTCTGAACTGTTCAACAATGTAACACAGTGCACATTCATGAAATAAGTGAGGAGGCGATGTGATTATAGCTGAGGAAGAGTCTGAAGTTCACTGAAGGATAATGTATGGGATGATTCTTTTACTGTCCTTTGGGTGCAAATATTCCACTTGAATCCCAAACAAAGAAGACATGAAGAAGAGATCTAGCAAGCATAAAAAGCCAGTATCTCGAACTTATATTACAGTATATATTTAAGTATGTATTCGTTTATTTTTTAGATCGGGGCATTAGCAGCATGTATTGAATACAAACACGTCTTTAGATAACATTTTAACGAATAGAAATTACAAAAATATTCATGAAATAAAACAAAATTGTAAGGCATATTCCCAACTAAAATTTTAAGAAAATTAAACTAAATAAAAACATTTTTAAAACATTAAAAATATGTAATCAAAAATGAAATGTAGTAACCTTAAGAGATTGGATTATAGATTTCCAAAGTCAAAAGTTTATAAATAATGCAAACAACAAATTGTGTGTGAAGATGAAAGGGAGGGTCAAGAGATTCACATGTTAAAATTCAGTAGAATTCAGCAGAAGAATCATCCAACAACACTATTCTGATCTAGAGAAAAGTTTGGAAAACTCATCTGATGCTGTTTGAAGGAAAATGTCACCACAATAAGTACATTTCTTTCACTGTGTAAGAATGGAAAAGTCTGAACAAACCTACCTCCAGACCAGACGAACTTAGGTTCACTATAGTGAGTGTAAAACACTGGATCTCCTCTTCCAGCTCTGCACACATATCCTGCTGTGTACGTCTGTCCATGAACAATGTAGGAATCCTGTTCAGTACCATTGGTGCTACCAGGTAGAAGCTCATAGATGTAGGAGTAGTAGTGTGACAGTTTGGGAACAGCCTTGTACCAGAAGAACCTCCATCCTGCAGATGGATGTTTAACACTGCAGGTCAGAGTTACTGAGTCTCCAGGACTCAGCCATAATGGAGACACAGTGAGGACAGGTTTGGGTTTATCTGTTGGAAAGAGATTTCACAGAATAAAGACATGTGATGAGTCCTTGGTGAATTACATGCACTGCTTGTATCCTACATCCTTTTTTCTGTCTTGAAATGTGAAATACAAGTGTGAAGGTGTCTTAAAATATATTTATAATATATTTATAATATCCTGTTTACATTCAGTAAAATAAAAATGATGACTTACTGGATAATGTTAATGTGAAAGTATCACTCCATTCTGTTGAATAGGTTTCATCTTTCATTCTGCCCTTACACCAGTAGTCTCCACTGTGTGATGGTCTAATCATGGAGCCTCTTGAGTTTCGAGGTGTGTATGAGCTGGGTGTTCTCCATTCATACTCCCACTCAGAGTCTCCTCCATCCTTTATTTCACATGTGAGAGTGATCATCTCTCCAGAGTAAATCTCAGGCCAGTCGGGTTGCGGAGTCACAACAGCTCTGTTTGTAACTGTTCATGATCATCAGGCCCCAAATAGAAAAGTTAGAAAAACAAAGTTTTTTGTGTTAGTCTTAATCCTTATTCACAAATACTTTTTCAGCATTTTGTATTTCATATCAACTAGCCAATGCAGTTATTTACCAACTGGATCACTGTACTCTGTGTAGTAAACTGGGTCTCCTCTTCCTCCTCTGCACCAGTAGACTCCTCCTCCTCCTGAGACACGGATTTGTTCAGTTGAGAGGATGGTAACATCTGGTGTGGTCAGGGGTTCAGAGGTTTTCTTGCTTCTGTACCAGAAGTATTTCCAACCAGATGATGACGATGATGATCCCACAGAGCAGGTCAGGGTCACTGTGTCCTCTACAGGAGAGTCTTTTCTCAGTTGGGCCTTTGGTTGTTCTGTTTTAATGTAGAACAAAAACATAACAATGGTAATTATTGTGTCTGTGAATTAGTCCAGTTTGATGAATAATTAAAATAAATAATCTCATCCAGTATTCTTGGTGGTGCAACAATTTATTGATAAAACAATGCAGAACATAATGAATCACTTCTGAATCTGTGTATTTTATTAAGGTTTAGTAAACTGAAGGAAATCATCAGAACCCATGTTTAGGTTTCACACTTATTAACCACTAAAGTTACACACACATAATTTAACATAATTAGAATTTAACATTAAGTTGGAGACAGAAGAAGATGTCAAAGTCACTCTTCCTGCAATAAATAATAACAGGTTCACTAAGTAATGAGTACATTTTCCCTGAAAAAGGCACCACACTCACCTGCTCTGTTTGATACATTAATGTTATCACTAATTAATCACTGACTAATTTCTAGAATGTATATATAATGGAGACACAGTGAGGACAGACTGAGGTTTATCTGTTGGAAAGAGATTTCACAGAATAAAGACATTATGATGAGTTCTTGGTGGATTACATGCACTGCTTGTATCCTACATCCTTTTTTCTGTCTTAAAATGTGTAAAACCGATGTGAAGGTACACCGTCTTAAAATATATTAAGCAAACTAACATTCAAAATATTCTGTCAACATTTAGTAAAATAAAAATTATGACTTACCGGATACTTTTAATGTGAAAGCATCACTCCATCCTGTGTAAGAGGTTTCATCTTTCAGTCTGCCCTTACACCAGTAGTCTCCACTGTGTGATGGTCTAATCATGGAGCCTCTTGGGTTTCGAGGTCTGTATGAGCTGGGTGTAATCCATTCATACTCCCACTCAGAGTCTCCTATATACTTTATTTCACATGTGAGAGTGATCGTCTCTCCAGAGTAAATCTCAGGCCAGTTGGATTTCAGAGTCACAACAACTCTGTTTGTGACTGTTCATGATCATCAGGCCCCAAATAGAAAAGATATAAAAACAACGTTATTTGTGTTAGTCTGAATCCTTATTCACAAATACTTTTTCTGCATTTTGTATTTCATATCAACTAGCCAATTTAGTTATTTAGCAACTGGATCACTGTACTCTGTGTAGTAAACTAGGTCTCCTCTTCCTCCTCTGCACCAGTAGACTCCTCCTCCTTGTGAGACACTATATAAAAACTATACTATATAATATGAAAACTACATACGTTCCACTTTCAGTTCTATTGGTTCAGATTCTTCATCCTCAAATTTACACATGTAAGAGCTCATCTGACGTTAGAGAAATGGTCCTTTCAACTTTCCTTGATGGTTTGTGTCCATTTCAATAAGTGATCCGTCTTTGTAGAAGTCAGCATTCTTCTTTTTTTGCCATAATTAGAATTTAACATTAAGTTGGAGACAGAAGAAGATGTCAAAGTCACTCTTCCTGTAATAAATAATAACAGGTTCACTAAGTAATGAGTACATTTCCCCTGAAGGAGGCGCCACACTCATCTGCTCTGTTTGATACATTAATGTTATCACTAATTAATCACTGACTAATTTCTCAAAAGGGAAAAAATATTGAATGGTTTGTCTTATTGTTATGTAAATGTTTTTATGTAAACAGTTGAACCCTGTCCATCTTTCTTTGTTTTATTGTAATGATCAAGATTATGTGATAATTGGTCCTTTAAACAAAGCTCAGGATTACACGGTTATACAGCCGTCTAAACAGCATCAGTGGTCAAACTTTAAGGTTTCTGAATCTTACTCTAGTTAACATTTATACATTATCACTACATTATATTATATTAACACTTTGTCAAACAGGTTGATCATATCAACATGGCTCATAAATAAACAAGTGCTTTTAGTGGACTTGGTCATGATGGTAAAACTTTGATCTCTTACCTGATACAGTGATAGAGACTTCATTACTTCTTTTTATAACATGTGTTGAGATCTTGTTAGCTGCAACACACTGATATTTACCACTGTAGCCTGTAGTTAGAGATTGTAATGTAAATCTATTTTCTGTTCTGTAGGTGAAAAACGTTTGATCATCCTTCCTGACTGAGTAATCCCAGTCAGTGTTTTCTCCTTCTCTCATGTCACATATGAAGGTAACAGTCTCTCCAGTAAATAAAGTGGACCGGTTTGGCTCAATGGACAGCAAAACATCTAGAAACAAACACAAAATGCAAAGAGTGAAATGTTTTGTTTTTGCATTTATCATACATTAACAAAACAGAACACAGAAATAGTAAGTGTTAAAGATTGATAGCAGGTGGAGAATTTACTTGAGTAAATATATGAAAAGAATGAAAAGTGTATAAAAACCTTGAGCATGTCCACAGTAGAGGAGCATATTCAGCACTAAAATAAAGTGAAACTTCATCATACATCATCAAACTGACAAATTATTAACATCGGCCATTTAAAAAGTTGTCTCTATAATTTTAACACAAAGTACTCACAGAAAAGCCCCAGCACACATACAGTGTGTCCCATCCTCACATCCAGCACTGACACTTTTTCACTCTGCTTCTGAGAAATGCTTCTACTTTGTGTAAAGAGAAAGCTAGAAACGTATGAAGCATATGGAGAAATCAGGAAATGCAGAGAAAAAGAAGACGCATTACAGATAAATATTGGATCTGAAGTTTTCTCTAACTTTTGCTTCTGAGTTTACATGGTGTGTGCTTCCTTCCCTTTTACACAAAGCTCAAACAACCAGACTGGTTTGAACACAGCATATTTTGTATGCTTATAAAGCAGAAGACCATTTCATTTAAATAGTCTGATATTGGAGAGATATTTCAATTAGCTTTCTACATATATGATCAACAGCAAAGGGTCAGTAATTGTTGATGTTACTGTGAAGGCAGCTGCATAAAGGTTTTCCTTCAAGAATTAATAAACTAACCATCTGTCTACAGCATAAGGTTTTAAAGATGCAGATGAAACTCAGACGTCATACTCACTTTGTAATCCATGGTCTTTCTCACCAAAATGGGACAGTTTTTAAATGAAAATATGTTCGTTCTTCAGTTTGAATCAGTCCGTCACATCACAGAATTCTGTGAATGTGTCTTCACCTTATGATGAAATTCTGGTTTTAAGTTGTCATGACCCCACAGGAAGTGACCGTGTCAGAGCCAAACAGAAATAGTGTGATCAAGGGAAGTGGACGAGAAGAAAGCCAAAGCCCTCTCCCAGCTACACTCTGTTAATAGTGTTAGCTGGGACTCTATGGGTTTTGTCATGGAGAATTCAAATATAGTTGAGTTGTATAGATATAACTTTAGCATTGACTAATTCTGCAGTGTGCCAGTGGACTCATGGGATATGTCGTTGATAGCTAAAAAAAAGAAAAGAGAATTGTTTAGTCTATGCTGTACAGAAGCACATATAGTTTAAAATATAAGGAAGTTGCTCCAGCTTTTCAGAATGACTGATATAAAGAACCCTTTATGAGAAACAAGTGAATTACAGATACAGTATGTATGCTGCAGCACAACAACAAATTTAATAGAGTTTTAGTAAGACTTAAATGTAATATGTAACCCATTTTAATCTCTTAACAATAAGCATCATATTTGTGCAAGCATCAAAGCCACATTTAACTGCAACAGCTAAATGTTACACAACAGCAACTGCAGGAGGATGTACAGTAGGGTATTATGGGATGCCTGTTTTATCTTGACTGAACAGTAACGTCAGACCTATAATTGAAAATGTCAAAAAACACAAATTTGTTGTCACAACAACACTTGCAACTCAGCTAATGTTTTTTGTGAATCTGTGCAATACAAATAAACACACTTCTATGTGCAACCATCATTTTAGAGAAGGCACAAATTGGCAGCAAAACTTTTACAACACAAAAAAGGAAATAGTCTTGTCAGTGCTAAGACTACTGAAAACAACTATCTATAAAGCAGGTTATTTGCGTAAGACGAAATGGAGAAGATGGAGGGGGAATTTCCACGCACAATTTAGGTCAGAAACAGCATGATGAGAGTAATCAGAGAAAACAATTCAGTTTATATTGTAAACAAATGGCACACAACATACAATAGCAATCACACAGACGAGGTGACTTGGATTTATTGAACTACTGACTCATAATTACCTCCAGTGTGATATGACACATTCAGCTACATCTGAAATACATATTCCTGAGTCACAGGAATCTATATCAATCACACGTAAATCAATCAACTTAAATAATTTTTGTATTTCTGACTGCCACTGAAAATATTCTTTTTATAAGTAATTTATATAATCTTATATTTAGATTTGAATTTCAAATCTAATGTCATTCGAGTATGGATTGAATTATCTAGTGCTGTGTGACATAATTCAAGTTATTATCACTCGTCTTGTCTTAATTAACGATTGTATCATATTTTAGCGTTTTTGATTACTGGAAACAAGACATTTAAGTAATTTGATTATGTTTTGTTCTGGAAGACAGACATCCTGACATTTCAGTGAAAATCACTCACTGCACTGGCAGCTACATTTGCCACTGTTTTAGCAAAAGAAGAGTATTTGCTGTTATGTTCAAAATGAGGAGCGTTAAATCAACCTGATAGAGCATTAAGTCTGTTAAAAAGACATTTGTTGTTACAAGTTTTTATATTGCCAGTCTACGTCATGAGATCTGAAAACATGTGTATTTGAATAATTCAAGAATAAAACATCTTATATTAGGAGAAAAGGGCCTCATCTTAGGACGGTCTGTAGCAATACAAAAGAAGCAGAAGAATTACAGTACAAGTACAATTCTACAATTTTCTTGGCCTTTTTGGATTTTTTTAAAAGTCTGACCAGCTGATTAAAAAAAAAGAAAAAAAAACAAAAAACATTTGAACACATGATGATGTTAAAATTTACCTCCATCTGATACTAAATGTTACTGAATAGAACTTGTAGCTTAAACACATCACAATGTAACGCAACGCAAGCTAAGTTAATGTTAGCTGTTGGCTCCACCTGACTTTGCTGCCCACCAGCTTTCCTCCTGTAGATTTCAACACGGATTTGTAGTTCACAATGTAGCATTATCAGGGGGGGAAATAGGATGCTTCCCCCGAACGCATCAATAGTGAGTTTCCTGCGTCCTTGTGGATTTTAAACGCCAGTAGTCTCAAGCCCCACTGGTAGATACATTTCCTGTGGTACTATAGAAAATCCTGTATGTTACTGTGTTGTATGTTTCCAGAATATTAGCATCAACTTGATACGAAGTACTCTATTACACATATTAACAGCAACTCCAACAACAATGACAAACACCCCACATGCTCGTATGTGTTTGCAAAAGAATCGGTTCCTATAGCATTGATAAAAAGATTAAAAAAAAAGGTAAATAAAAGAAATCTAACTAAACTAAAACTTTGAAATAAACCGTTTCGTTCCATTGTGCTTTAGAGATTACTTTGAAACTAGAGTCTGAGAAGAGGAAAGCCACAGTGCTTCTCAGCATGAGTAAAACACCTTTCCTGTTCCTCTTCACACATTAAAGATGTGTTGCTGCGGGTTGAACGTTGTCACACCACATTCACACCAATGCTAATCTGTATCTACACAGAAAAGAAGAGGGGTCATGTTCTGTGATGTACAAATACATTTTTTTAATTCCAAGTAGAAGAAATTTAATTTTTTATAATAGAATATTGTGAAAACAACAATGACTGATAGTGACATGAGGAAGTAAGCGGTCAATATTTCTCAATCTGAAACATAAGAAAAGAACAGGCTAATCCAGAAAGTTAAGTTTGTAAAGATCGGAAACACAAGTTCCCCACTCTGTTCTGCGCTTCCTCAATTTTAGTACTGCAAATAAAAATTATCAAATCATTCATTTCCAATAAAGAGAAGGTACAGAACGGCCTGTAGCTCATTAGACAGTGAGACATAATGATTTTTGTATCACTATAATGTTTAATATTTTGTATACTTTAAGAAGGTATTGGAAAACTATAGCACTTTGATTAATGATATCAACCCACAGTGCAGGTGCAATAACCAACCATGCATTGGATACATGCATTAGTGCAGGGTAAAGGATATGAACCCTAAGCAGGTAATTGTATTCTTTGGAGCACAATGCCACCGGTATTGAGCAAAGCAGGATAATATTTTTAGCAAAGAAGTAAAACACTATGATGAGTTTAACATTGAAGAAGTTCACAAATGTACTCGTTAGAGAGTACTACAGCTTTTTGAGAATGTGGCTCATGGGTCCCAGACTTAAAAAGGAGTACATGCCTTGTGTGTGTTCAATTAGGGTATTTTGTCACCCCCTTTTGGTCCTCTATGGTCATTTCTAATTTAACTGCACAGTGACGGGGGTCTAACAAGTTATATCTCTACTAAAAGAAAACAAAACACTGTACAAAATAATTACATAATCCACAAAGGCGTGTTCTCCAGTTTCAAGTAAACCCAACAGGAATGTCCATGTCATCATTCTGGCTTTCACAGAGTCTAACAAGCTTCTTTCACTTGTCATGTTCATCTCTTCGGCTTCTGAAAAACTTCCGTTTGACCTATTGGTGGTGCTGCGGCTTTTTTGGCATTTGCAACACACTGTACAGAGTGTCAATGTCCTCTTCCTCGTCCAGGGGGACATACTTTGAACTTGACGTCTCTTGTGTCGTCTTGTGTCGTTCCGTATCTATGCCGCCATCACTCTTGCCCAGAGATGAAGTCACAGCTGGTAAAACGCTGTAGACAGTGTTGACTTCCTGGCTTTGCTTGGACCCCAACTCCTCTCTTAGGCTGATGGTTGGGCTGCTGGTCTGGCAGGGCTGTGTGGCATCCACGTTCTCATAACAGGCCTCGGCTTGACTGGAAGAGGAAGCAGAGACGCTCGACACAGATTGTGGCTTTGCCTCCACCTGCTGGCTTTGTGTTATCCGAGCAGCAGGTGTCTCTACCTAGAAATAATGCAGTAAAATGCGTTTTCAACTATGTCACGTACTATGACAAGACATCTCCACTAAACGAAAACTCATGTTTCACATCTTGAAGAAAAGTTTGAGTTGAACTCCTCTGAAAAATTACATGCTTAGGTAATACAGCTTACCTGATGTCGATTATATTTTGTTGAAAAAAGCCCCTTTACCACACAGACAGCAAAGGCACTGAGGGACACAAACACTGCAATGACTGTTACTATTACAATAACGGTGGGTGGTTCCGATGTCTCTTCATGTTCAGGATTAGGTTTTCTCAAGCCTGGAAAGACATGGAAACACATGTTAGCAGATAGCACCCGCAACCAAACGATGAGGTGGTGGCCCAAAAACATCCAAGAAAGAAAGAAAGAAAGAAAGAACTGAATATATATTTACTGAATTTCAAGTGTTCGGCTGTCATTGTGTGAGCGATAAATAAATAAATCATCACATGATACTTACACATAGCCTCTGTGTTTTCATACACATTGCTTGTGCTGACGTGGTTGTTGCCACTGCAGACAATGGATCTGTTGTCGGTGAATATGGTGATGTTGACCTTCCTGAGTGATCTCTGAGATGTTCTGCAACCCTCTCCATCACAGACGGACCACACCCACCCATCCCTGATGGAACAGTTGACTGTGATGTTGCATAGTCCAGCAGACAGGTTGGAGTGCAGTGCTGACATCCTCATGACAGGTCTAGGAACAGTTTCTGCAACCACCAGTCCAAGCAGATACATTAAAGGCATTAGGCTGTTTGATGGCACCCTCTGGTGGCAACTAGTGAGACTCACAACATAATTCATACACAACATAAAATGCACATCCACTAAACGGTTTTTCCTGCATAGAGAATCACTAGGCGGCCTCCTCCATCGAAGGGATGGCTTTCCTAACAAGCGCGGCACTTGGTGGATTTCTGCCAACTGTATCTGCACTGAGTGAGTGATTGATTAAATTACACTGCGCTTTTAAATGAATAGGCGCCAGTGTTGCCGCCGTTTATGTCTTTGCCACCACAAAAAGAAAAGAATACCTATGCTCAAACAGAACATATTAGTTACATCACAATACACCTGATAACACGACTGCCACAAATACTGATAAAAGCAAATCATTTAAACCAGGAAGTGTAACAATCAAAATTAATTATTAAATTGAAAAAACGATGGCCGTCTTATAAAATTGTCCTGGGAGAAGTTGTGTGAGGGGATTACTTAAAATACTTTTGAATGAATTAAAAACAGACGATCTACCGTGGTGTACATAATATTTAGTACATCGGTGTTTGTGGTCGTATTCTTAGTCACAAACAGCTTAACGCGAAAACTATTTAAAACCTACCTTCAACAATGAGTTTGTGGGTCTCCTTTAAGTCTTTGAAGTCAGAATTGAAGAATGAAAATGTATAGATGCCACTGTCTGTCTCAGTGAGATTGTTGATACACAAGGAGTGGTTACTTGGATCATATTTCACTTTGTCTTTGTACTTGGGTGTGATGTCTTTACCCAAAAAAATAGCTTCCTTATTAAAAAGCCACGTATCTTGAAGATATGGTGGTGATTCTTCAACTTGTAAACACATTGAACCGTTTTTCAGCCGGTAATGCGTCGTTTGTGTGTCCTTTGCTGTAATCCCTGACAGGAAACAAAACATGATGTAAAAAGAAAGTTATATGAAGCAATAATGTGACTAAAAGTATCCTAAGATACATGTCATGAGCATTGATGGGTTTTATTCTTTTGCAAGACGGACACTGATGTTAGTTCAGCTTCCTTCTTCCTACTAATGTAAAATGCTAGCTGCAGCTGAAACAAAGCATTAGCAAAGAAGCTGTGCACTTTCAGGTTCCTAAACCATCAAGATCATAAGCAAGCAATCGTAAGTCATGCAGTTAAAGCTTATGTTGCAGCAGGGCGCGCTGTAACACACCAACAGTATTCTGATTACCACTTTTAGAAGTAAAATCTCTGTATAACAAATAAAACAAGCTAAGAAGAAGTATACAAAATGTATTTGCTATACTGCATGAGAGCCAGGAGCAAAAAGGCAAAGTTAATAAATGTAATGACCTAAAAGGAACTTTATAACTATATAACTCCAAAAACAAATACATTTCCTACATTAACACACCTACTGCATATGGAAAATAGGACTTTACTGCATTAAACATATTACAACTGGTTTCTCCAGCCTCATATAAATAGGTACAAATAGGTCAACTGGTTCTGACATTTAAACATGCAAATGGTAATAGGTTTTGTATTCATTTTACCTGCAATCATCAAACAGCTCAGAAGAAGAAGCATCTTCAATCTACTCAAAGTTCTTGAGAAACTCTTTAGATCATGTAAAGTATGTTTCCTGTTGACAAGTGCAGCGGCACTGATAGCAGGTGGCCTCTTTCAGAGGGCCGGAAGTGGAACGTAGCGACAAGTACTTTGTTTGTAGGCTGTGTGTGGGTTGAATTCAAATGAATTGAAACAAACATCGTAAAATGTATGCTGCTCTCTTTATTCAGTCTTATCGGTGAATAAATAGACTAAAGATGAATTTTTAAGATGTCTTGAAGTGCATAACAAGCCGCCAAACTGCAATCTATGCTATAGCCGTTTTTTAATTCTCAATTCTGCAATTTCATCACATAAACTGTAAGGCCAAACTTTAATACTGCAATTAGTTTGTCACTGGCCCACAAAAGGGGTCAAGTCAAGTCAGAAACACTTGGCCGCTGGAGCTAACAACTTTTCTGGCAGATATCCTGATTACTTATCAGATGTTTGGCGTCACGGTTTTGGTGTGTGTGTGTGTGTGTGTGTGTGTGTGTGTGTGTGTGTGTGTGTGTGTGTGTGTGTGTGTGAGAGACGGAGATGGCAGTGACATTTGTTTTGTGTTTAAGACGTACTTTGAAGTACAAACACCATAATTGCCTTTCACCACCATCTGTACAAAAACAGTATGCTAATACATAGAAGTGTACTATAAGGCTGAATTACAGGTAAAAACATTTTTTTACTGTAGTTTAACTTATGGAAACTACAGTCAAACAACACCGGGTATATTTTGCCTGTACTACAGTAATGTACCATCACGATGGTGAACAAAGTACCACTATTGAAAACTAGCTTGAATGCAATACCATGAATATCATTACTATTACACGTAAAGTTAGAAAATACAAAAAAAACACGGACCGTAGTCTTTTAAGATCAACGGAATTGAAACTGCATGTTCTTTTTTCTGATCCAGACAGACATAAAAAGAGTTATAGTCTGAAATGCAATGCATTAGCGATCCATCTGCAGAACACACCACGGAGAAGTGCAGCACTAACAGTGTTTGCAGAATAGGTAGCTATTGCCTTGTCTGCTGTAATGCATGAAACGCTACAAAACTTAACTGCACATGTCAGTTTAGATGTTGTCTTTGTGGGCATACCGGCCGAAAATATCCTGTGTTAAAATGTACCAGAGGTTTTCTAAAAATAAAATAAAAATAAATAAATAAATAAATAAACTTCCTTACCTCACCTGACCTTCTGTCTTCAGCATCCCTGAAAGCCATTGGTCTTGAGTTGTAGCTTGGACAAATAGCGAATTTAGCAGCACAGTCCTGCTTGGCTTAAAAAACGCAGCCGACAGATTCCATTGACTTGCATTCATAAATCATGACGTCATCATGTGTTCAAATGTGTTCATGAAAAATGTATTTAGAAGAAACTTGAATAAATACAGTAGTTTAAAGGAGATGTTTTCACAGCAACAAATAGATATTAGAGGGAATTATGACCCAACTTCCTAACACTAGCTCTAAGCAGTTCATAATACATAATTAAAACTATTAACGTCAAGCTTCTGAAGAAAGCAACCAGAGTGAGAGGTTGTATGAACAGTGGAACTACTAACCAATATGGTATTACGGAATTTTATTTATTTTCTGTCAAGTTTGAATGAAGTAATATATATTATTTTGTAGAATGTAGACATTTTAGACGCGTCTAAAGATGCTGTGGACTGAGTTTACTAATGAAGGGAACTTTTAGGTTTGTTACTCAAAGTAGCTACCACAAGGTTTAACTAATTAAAGTGGAATTATTACACACTGCCAACTAAATTTACTTCTCACAATATGTTCTTTTAAATAACTAAACCCGGACAATATTGTTAAAAAAAAATGGTTGCAGTCTAATGTTGACGTAATATGAAAAACACTTATTTTACCCCAGTTCATTTGAATTTAACAGATTCTTAAATTAAATACCAAGATCATACAAATAAGGTCCCTTAAAAACAAAAACAGACTCCTTTAAAGTAAGTAGTATTACTCAAACATATAAATAAACTTCACCAATTGGCAAAGCTAAGGAAAACTAAACTAGCCATACACCTGCAAACGAGACAAATTGTCATTGTTAATCAAACAGATAATATTAAACTAAACACTCTGCCATCAACATGTAACTAGTTACACTGTAGACACATTCACAAACAAATTAAAAACATGCTGCAGGTGTGCATGCTTCACAGGTGACAGTACACTCCTCTTCACTGAAACAAGGTAAAGAAAAATAAACTTACCGTTACGTTTTGATCCGTAGGAAGAGAGTTTCTTACCGTTACACGTGTAGCGGACCCCAGCCGGACAATGGTGAAGCGTGCTGATGTTTCCAGAGGCCTTTATTCACGTTCAACCGTCGTCCTTACTTTGATGAACACAAATTGACTTTTTTCTCCTTGTGACCAATCTCCAGAAAACACCGCAGGAGTTAGAGCTACGGAACAGATGAAACAAAAATGAGCTCTTACGAGTTTAAACATTCCTTAAATTACATTTAAATATACATGGGAGCGTTAACTAAACATTTTCTCTAATATATACTTTTCAAAAGCACATGTAAAACCGAAATATAGCATTAGCTTAAAATTACAGCTTAGTCATGTTAGCTATCCCTGTTAAGCTAACATTAGCATCTAGTTGAAACAGAAATACATCAAACACACAATAAACACAATAAACACACAATACCTTGTTCCCGTTCCAGCTAGGTGCTTAACCGTTAATTAATAAATTATATCTTATAACACTTTTCTTTTCGTCTGCACCGTGAATTATCTTACTTTTCTAAAGCCGTAGTCAAGCTACCATACTCTGACGAGATTTGGATCTGATTCCGGTTTCGGACTTCAAAATAAAGGACCCAAAACATTAAAAAAGGGCACTTACAAAATAAAAGCTATCAGGAAGTGATTAACTTATGTAACAAAGGAAAAGGTTGGTAGAAAATATTCACCTTACACGAACAGAACCTCTTAAAACGTCATTTACAACACCAGCTACTACCGCTAGCTGATGCTGGTTATACACTTCCTTGTAGCTCCTCGGCGCGTCGGCCCGTCCGCCATGTTTCTCTTCCTCACCTGGAGCCAATCACGACAGATGTCCCTCACTGGCCACCGTACTGAAACGAAGAGTTGAAACTAAAGGTGTAATCTGTGTTTTCTTATTTTAGTTATCCTGAAATATACTCCTCTGGTATTAGATAGAACTGAATTACCATTCATTTTATTTATTTATTATATCATTTTAATCCACTCGAGTTATTTGTTACTTTTTAGTTGTTTTACCTACTTTATTTAGATGACTGTAATCAATTAGCCTAGATCGATCGATAGATAGATAGATAGATAGATAGATAGATAGATAGATAGATAGATCCCTATGATTATTATTAAAAATATCTGCAATATATTTCTAAAGGCCAACCTTTTATTAGTGAGTTTCTGACATAGTTTTCCCATTTCGTTAAACTAACTTGTGCATTAGTTTACCAAATTACTGGTCCTCTTAATATTGGTTAATCCTAATCTAAAAACAAGTGAAATCATATTAATTTAAAGCTTCATAAAATGAAATACGTCATAAATTCATAAGTCATCATCAACATGTTTAGTCGGATGAGATGATGATTAAAAAATGGTCTTTCATCTTCCATAATGTATATTTCACTATTGGGGCAATTCAAACAGGCATCATCTTGTTTCATGCACACACATATAGACATGTTGTAAATGACAGGCTACATTTATTAAAACAGCCACTTAGAAAGTGCTTACTTATCAAGTTAGACCAATGTGAGTGATCCATATACAGTATACAGAAGGCTTTACAGTATAAACAAGCACAACCTCTCGGCAGACAGTGATTCTGAAATATTTTCAGTTATTTTCAATAGTTTTCATTTGGGCTTGTCTGGAGCAGCAGATGACTTCATTTTGAACAGTGGGCACTTCATCTCTACCAAGAGCGCACATTTATCACAGATCATGATGTATATTACTGATTTTTAATAACATGCGTCGTTGGCCATTCAAACAAAAACAATTTTAAGAATAGAAAAAGGTCTTTGTAATCTTTCTGTAAAAAACATTTCTGATGTCTCATTCCTTTATTTAAAAATTCAGATGTCTCATTTTTTTTGTCCTCAAGGAATCAAGTTCCACAATTTGATTTACTTTTGATGCGTCTGTTGCCATTTCAATGTAGAATAAAAAGGAGAAAAATATAGTTTTTATCCAAATGTATGTACTTATCCAATACAAAAAAAGGTTGTTGATTAGACACACATTGGCACTTTCATAACCAATGTTTGGAGGAAATGACGGCAGTAAAAAGACGGGAACACTGCGCTTAAAAGAAATAACATTGTGCATCGACGATATGGGATATTGAAAATGCAGACTGATGTATCAAATGTCAGGACATACAGTTATGAAGAATGTAGGAAAAACATATTTTATACACTGTACAGAGGTACATTATCACACACATACTGTACATGTCGTTTAAGAGAGTTCACAAAAAGGCTCATACAAACACGATTTAACTCATTTTCAGGCATAACAACGCACACTCACACTCACAAACCCCAAACACAATCACAAGATTTAATCATTTATTACAGTGCATTAAGTATCAGAGTTAGTTCAGTTATTCCCCTTATGTGAAATGCCACGTTTCTGTCAAGTTAAAGTGCTTTTAGTAATATTACTAAATATAGTTTCCCCAGCTGAATATTTGCAGCTGAATATTTTCAGGTGCAACAAGTAATGATGCTGTTAAAGACTATTGGGTGCATAAAATATTATAAAATCCCTCATTAAAAAAATAATGTGGTTCCAGTATTTTCGCCACCTTTTGCAGGTATTTTGTTAATAAAAAAAAAGCAAAAAAAAAACAGTACTGTGATTCAGTGATTAACAAGACGTTCAGACGTTTAACTACACTGACATTTTTTTACAAAATCTTATCAAGTTAATTTGTCTGTAGTTGAGTTCTTTTTTTCTTATAACAGAAATAGAAATCAACTTTTTCCATTTCTGAAATCAGGTTAACTTTTCGTATTCCTTCTAGGTTCAAGGAAAAGTTCATTTCTAGAAATAGTCTTGAAATAGGTTGATTTCTATTGGAATTAGATTTAGTTATTACTAAAACCCTATAGGGCTAAATTATAGACACATATGACCCGATAAGATGAAGGATTTTGCAGTGTTTGAGCATCCTCCAGTTACAGTAAATCAAGTCCTTTCCAAAAAAAATGAATATAAGTGTCTCTACGGACGACTTGCTGTACATTTGTACATGTTGGGTTTGTAACTAGCTCCCTCTGAAGTGTCTGCAGACACAGATATGTTCAGTAGGCCTATATAGTCCACAGCCTTGTGGTTCCAGGTGTCTCACTCTCATATCCGTAGGCAGAGGGTTTTGTGTACAAGTGGGGGAGGTGTTTTTTGTGAGCAGCTTGTGTCTTTTCATCCTGCTTTTATGTTGTATCAGTTTCACATCAGCTTTCCGTTACCACTTCCTGTTTCTCTCTTTTCCCTCACACATTACTAATGCGCACACTGAGAGGGCTGCTATCTCTGATGCGCCCCCTTTCTCGCCCCTTCTCCTCCCCCCTGTAGTTCTCCTCCAGTCGCATCTTCTCTGGGTCCGTCCCAGCCTCCTTGCCTCTGTGGCAACGGGACGCCTGCGACGGCGGGCTCGGTGGCAAGGCCTGCTTGAAGAGCGGTGGGGTTTTGGTTTTGGCCACTTTGTCAAAGAAGGCAAAATCGGCCACGTATTTCCCCGAGGCGGACAGGGAGACGACGGGGGGGAACTCGTAGCCCCAGAGGATCTCATCCGGAAGGTAGGACGTTCGGACCTGACAGGTGGCGGAGGTCGGCTCAACCGTGGCGCTCATGATCACCAGCAGCTCAAAGTCAGCCACGTCCGGGTCTGTCCAGCCACCACCTGGAGGACAGAGGAGACCTGAGGTTAAACAACAATCTAAAAAAAAAAAACTTTGCTAAAATAAGCTAAAAGCTCCATACAGCTAAAGGGGAACAGTGAAGACCGGTGATGTGAGCCTTTAACATGACTCATTGCAGTTGTGTGATCTATTGTGTAAAGACAGTTATGTATGTGGCAAACAAAAGACACACACACACGAACATGTACACACATCCTGAAATTTCCAAAACATAAAAACTCCCCACTTACTGACTGATTCCAAAAAACGCTTGACCGGATCTCACATACACATACACACACACACACACACACACACACACACACACACACACACACACACACACACACACACTTACAGAACTCATTCCAGCATGTTAAACACACAAACACACGCGCAAAGTAGAAACTGCCACCTGTTGGAAACATTACAATCATAAATGTTGCATATATATATATATATATATATATATATATGTATATATATATATATATATATATATATATATATATATATATATATATATATATATATATATATATATATATATATTATTTTTATATATATATATATATATATATATATATATATATATATATATATATATATATATATATATATATATATATATATATATATATATATAAAAATAATATATATATATATATATATATATATATATATACACATATATATATACTTCTCATTCATTGACACACAAACCCAATAACACAAAGGACACACTAGAAGACTCATGCACTCAAACAAGCACACACCTGCATCAACAGGCCGCACTCAGAATGCCGACTCTGTCATCTGTCTAAACAGTCCTTCCCCTAACCCAGACCCAGTGACGCTCCCACCAGGGGAAGAAACACCAGGTTTCGCAACCGCTCGTACTCCCTGCGACAAACTTGGAAGAGGGATTCTCTTTATTGGGCGGTGCAAAGGGCTCCAACCGCATTTATGCAGTGATCTTAACCAGCTGCTGCTGCTGCTGCATGGGCTAACATGAAATATGGCGCAGACATTCATTGCCCCCCCTCAGGATGAATTGTAATAACTTTGGTCATCTTTACTTTTCATGTGACGCCAATATTAGGTCAAAAGTTTGATTTGTCCTGTACTGTGGTTTATGCGCAAAACTGATGACACTTCCATCCGCCTCAGCTGTGCATTTTTTGTGGTAATAAACAAATGTAAGAATGCTGAAATGTAAAACTTAGATGTAGAACATAGTAAGCATTATACGTGCTAAACATCAGCATGTTATGTCTTTGTTAGCATGTTAGCATTTAGCATTCAAGTACATCCACTTTTCTCAACCGACAAGCACTTTTTTTTTTTTCATCAGCCACAACAGGGTTTCGTGATCTCTCTCACTTTGAATGAGTCAGCGATGGTGTTTTCCACGGTGTGCACACACACTTAAACTTTACCCATGAGCCTTGTGTGGTACAGTGTATAGACATGGTCAAGAGGAATGTGCGGATATTCCAGCTCAGTGGTTCGGACGGCCATGACGCCTCTCCTATAGACCGTCTCCACAGTGTCCTGCACTCCTGATTCAGTGACTCACAGTCACATAATCGCAAAAAGATTCACACACTGTTGCACTGGAAGCCAGTTTTCAATGTTCTTATCGGAGCAGTTTCCTGCTGAAGATCCCTTAAATGTGGTACATGTTGAGAACATAAAGCAGACTTTGCAGGACGCTTTAAAGCTCTGTTCAAAGAACCAGTGAGCACAAAAAGCGAGCTCAGTCATGAGTATCATCATGGAAGTACAGCCAAGACTTTTTAAAATGTCCGTAAGAGACAGCCACCCATTCATCCATGATCTATTCGTAGTTGTCATGTGCAGAATCGCAGGGAGCATGGAAATAGACATTCACACTCACATTCACCTGTTAAGGAAAATGACAACACCAAGTTATGACTAACACGATAAGCTATAAATCACATTGAAGTTACCATTTCTTACCATTCATTAAGAAATAACAAAGATGCTCTTTGTAAGACAGAAGGTGTGTCACCACTCAAGGTGTGATATAAATGATGTCTTTGGTCGTAAATTCCAACTAGAGAATGGCTGACTTGCTCACACTCAGATCACACAGATCTTCAATATTAAAGGTCTTTCAAGTTTGTAACTGAGAGTAAAGTGGCTCAAGAATGTAGGTCAGTGTTGTTCTGTGTAACACATACGGCACATTTAAGTCAATAAGCGGTTCTTACATCTGCAAGTCAAAGTCAGCATCGGCAGCACCTTTAAGGTCCCAAGATAATAAGGTGTGTTATTCTTTATGCCACTTTTTATGTGATGGGTGCTTTTAAGGCCTATTTGCAACACGAACAAGCCAGATGAAACAACACTGAGGACCTGGCAACAAAAACTGACAACTGTTACAGTAGGTATTTAGAACAGGGATTACTGTAGTACCATGAAGAGTATTATGTGTAATTTAATCCCTTAAATATGTCTCCAGTTGAAATTACTGGAGGTAATGATGGCTAAAACAAAACATAAGGGAATGAAAGTTGAAGTTGAAGTTGAAGCAAAAAGGTACAGTATATAGGACATAAGGAAAGGAAAGGAACTGATAATAACGTACAAAATCAGGTGTGTCAAGTACGGCCAAGGAAATAAGAAGTCTACAGTAAACGAGTGAGTGAGTGTAAATAACGCTTCTGCCTTTGTGGTTTCCAGTGCTGAGAGGTCTGCGCTGCTGTAAGTGGATCTGTGCAGGCTTCGTGTCAGCACCCCGGACTGTACAGCATTGTGCTCTAATGAGGGGTGTCTCTGCCGATCTCTCTCACACACATTCCAGCCAAAGAAACCGTCTCCTCCGGTGCCAAACCAGCCCAACTCTGGACAGTTAGAGGCAGCCAAGAACGCAGCACATGACCGTAAATACCAATACACCTACATACACATACATACTGAATGTACATACAGTTATTCTCAACAGACATATGAAGGTTTTGTTTCAAATAAAGACATTTCATAAAACATATAACGCCTTTTGCCAATTAAGGATTGCGGGTAATAAATTACTGAATAAAATGTTTAAAATGTAATTTTCTTTGAATACTGCACATAGTTTTCACTTAAAATTATTGATTCTTGATATTTGTATATCAAATCAAGCAGCAACCTTCTGTGCCACTTGAGGCTTGCTTCAAAAGTGAGTCAATCCCCATAGACCTCCATGTTAAGATGCCCGACTTTACAGCAGAAATAAACATGTTTACAGCCTGGTACAAAAAAACGGATTTGGTCTCTATAGCTAACATATTCATTCATGGCAACTATGTGGGAGATGATGTTTTGTATAACTCACCCGTTTAAATTCTGTTAGGGCTTAAAGTTAGATATATCTAAGGGCGTAGCTGCTTTGAGAGACAGGTGGGTGCCATCTTAGATCGCAAGCTGCTAGCTGTCTCCTCTGATTCATCACCTCAACCAAAGATCCACCTCTTTGCCCATTTTTAGAGTTAGGCTATGTCGTCGCTGCCAAGATGTTGACGGCCGAAGCCACCCATGTTGAGCTTCACAAAGCTATGGGTGAAATCACGGAGACTACGTCCATATTTTAAACAATCTATTGTACTTGACATCATAGAGCCACGGCCTACCTTTTGCTGCCCAGGCCCTGAGGGGGCTGTTGTCGTCGATGATGTGGTAGAAAGTCAGGGGGATGATGAGGAAGGGGCTGTCGCTGGACGTGTCCACCTGGAAAGGCACGTTGCGCTGGTCCAGCCGCACCGTCTCACCCTCCTTGGTCAGCGACGTCTGAAGCAACTTCCCCGTCACCTGGGAGCCAAGATGGAGTCAGTAAATGTAGCCAAGAGGTTGCAGAAGGCATCCTGTAACCAAAAGGCTCTAGGTTTAATACCTGCACCGGCCAATATCTTCATCATAGGCGATGTGCCCTTGAGCATGGCAACTTCTTACCAATCAGGTTATTAAGCAAGCACTCTACTCAACATTATAGCAGTCCCTTTAAAAGAGCTTATGGTTCTCATGAAAGCTTTTCTAGTCATTTCCTTTATTGCATGGCTTTCCAGGTAAGACTGTATGTCAGGGGGTTCATACCCATCATGGGATTGCGTCCAAACAAATGCTGTGCAGAGCAAGTGGAATCAATAGTAAAGCTCTTCAAACGCATTAACAAAGATTCCAGACAGACAGACTGGGCATCAGGTGCATCAAAACAGTAGGCATCTCAGGTTGTAATTACGTCGGAAGACAAACACAAAACTTCAGTATGAATGAATCATACCCAAAAGCGATTTGCATACCTGGCATCCTAACAGCAGGCTTTTGCGCATGTTGGCCACTCGGATCATGAGGCAGGGCCGACCCTCGTGATTTGACACAACAGCGTGTTGACTAAACTTCACTGTCTCGCCTCTCTTCTTGGGACGAGCGACCTACAAGAGGAGGGAAACATGTCACAGTTGGTAGAAATGGTTCTTGTTACTACGTACCGTAACCTCTCCACATATCACCTTCAGTAATCATCTACAGGGGGCCTCTGATTTCCTCTTTCTCTGTTCAAGATAAGTGAGGAGATAACCTTGCTTTTGACAGATAACGGCTACCTAGAAGTTGATTACTGAAAACACTGATAGCTGATGTGATACAGGATGGGTAAAGGAAGGACAGATTAAGATGAAGGGGGTTTGAGGTACCAGCCAATGAACTGCAACGCCCCAACTCAACAATCCAACTAAGACACTTTGTTTTGGGTAAAAAAAGACTAAAAACTACACATGACTACCTTTGCAAGGAAAGTGCCGGTGATGAAGATCTCCATCACCATGGTTATGACCAGCTGAAAGATGAGCAGGACAATGGCGCCAGGACACTCCTCGGTGATGCACCGGAAGCCGTAGCCAATTGTGGTCTGAGACTCCAGAGAGAAGAGGAAGGCTCCCGTCAGGGTCTTCACCTCCATTACGCATGGAGTATGGTTGGAGGGGGGGTCAAACTCTGGAGGAAGAGAGGAAGAATAAAGGATCTACGGTTTTGGGGTTGTAAACTAATTATCAAGGAACATTGTGTTCCCTGTTCTGCCAGATCTTTCTCACGCTCTTTCTACAATGTAAAACTGTATGCCTGTGTGTCTTTCTCATTCACAAAAAAGTACTTGTGCTTCATAAGTCCTTTTTTACAAACAGCCAGAGGACATGGATAAAGACAAAGCTTCATCCTCCTCCCTCGCTCCTCCTTACCCAGGAGATCTCCATGCACCAATGCCACCAGGTACCAAAGCACTCCAAACACGAACCAGGTCCCAGCGAAGGTGGCGGAGAAGAGGAAGAACTTGTAGCGCCACTGCATGTCCAGGAAAGTCGTCCAGAGGTCTCGGAGGTACAGCGCCCCTCGCCCGCTTACGTGCTCAATGCGTACATTACTTCGTCCGTCCTTCGAGAGGACGCGCCGCCTCCTCCGCAGAGCGTTGGGCCCTGCAGCTCCCGTTCCTCCTCCACCTGCACCAGCACCTCCGGTCCCACCTGTGGAGCCCAGCAGGGGCTTGGTGATGTCAGTCTGCGTCTGGGAGTGGCACACTTTCTGAGGAGAGGAGCCTTCAGAGGACGGGGGAGTGGCTGAGGTCATGGCCGGTGCTACAGGGGGGTCGGAGACGGAGACAACAGGAGGTGAGGAGAAGAAGAAAAGTGAGTAAAGAAAGGTGAGATGGCGAGAAGAAAAGGGCATAGGTTGTATGGGCAGTAAGATTAAGTGAACAGCAGGTGAGTCGAAATGAAAAGGTGCAGGATGTGTGAAAAAGGAGAAAAGAAAGAACCCACCATAACCACATGAATGAGAAAAAATGACAGAGTGGAACATTTGGGAAGAGAGGGAGATGACGATGAAGAGAGAAGAAGAGGAAGGGGATTAGAAGCACATTTTTCAACTGGACAGTGTTGGAGCTATCCAAGGTGGTCCATTTAAGCCCCCCTTTTCCTTTCAATGGAGGCAGCTGGGCTTGTCAAAATAAAAGCCTCCTTTCAGCATGAAGGCACAGCTGCTCTTTCACATTAAAAGCGTGATAGTGGCGGCTCATTCACGTGTCGGTTGCACAAGAGGGCTACTGAATTGAGATGAGGAGACACCAGTGACTGTTATTCCACATGAAAGAGATGAGGAGAAGAGTCTTTAGATTTGAATCAAGGACGCCGAGGTCTTCTGCTGGACAACCCTCTTTCATTTTACTGAAAGCTGTTTTCAGACACAAGTTCAACCCTTCATTTTCTCAACAGTCGTACAGAGACACAGATGTGACAGGGAGATGTGCATAACTTTAAAGTCAGACAAAGCTTTTGAGAGATTGTCTGCTGTGGAGAACTGTACAAAAAAGTTGCCCGTTATGTAGTTTTGGTCCTGTATTTCATGGTTTAGGCCCCTTAGCTCCACTTAAAGGAAATCTCAATGCTGCCACAATGATATGTGCACACGGCAAGGTTCATAAACAAATGGTTTGGGAACCTCAACCCCATCCAACACCTTTATTATGAACTGAAACGCCAGGCCACCCACATCTGTGATTCTCTTGTGACTTAAATGGTTACAAAATCTTGTAGAAAACCTTCCTTGAAGAGCCATAGCAGCTTATTTCCACATTAGATATTCATTAATGAGACACGCATGTAATGTTTTGGTGTCCAAATACATTTGGAAACTTAAATTGATGTAGTTGTACTCCCATACAACTACACCATCACTCATTACTCAAGCTAAGTGCTTGTTGTCATTTAACAAGTGTCAAGTGAATGCCTACAGTTGTGGTCAAAAGTTTACATACACTTGTAAAGAACATAATGTCATGGCTCTCTTGAGTTTCCAGTTATTTCTACAACTCTGATTTTTCTCTGATAGAGTGATTGGAACCGATACTTCTTTGTCACAAAAAACATTCATGAAGTTTGGTTCTTTCATGACTTTATTATGGGTTAACAGAAAAAGTGACAAAATCTGCTGGGTCAAAAATATACATACAACAACAACATGAATTCGCAATTTTGGTGACTTAGAAAGTTGTGTCAATGAAATGAGCTTCATAGCATGGCCTCTTAACTTCTTGTGAGTGATTATGAGTGACTACAACTGGTGACTTCTCTGAGGCCATTTAAATAGGGCTCATTGGATACAAACGCCCACAAACGCTACAATGGGAAAGTCAAAGGAGCTCAGCATGGATCTGAAAAAGCGAATCATTGACTTGAACAAGTCAGGAAAGTCACTTGGAGCCATTTCAAAGCAGCTGCAGGTCCCAAGAGCAACAGTGCAAACAATTGTTTGTAAGTATAAAGTGCATGGCACTGTTTTGTCACTGCCACGATCAGGAAGAAAACGCAAGCTATCACCTGCTGCTGAGAGAAAATTGGTCAGGAGGGTGAAGAGTCAACCGAGAACCACCAAAAAGCAGATCTGCCAAGAATTAGAAGCTGCTGGAACACAGGTGTCAGTGTCCACAGTCAAGCGTGTTTTGCATCTCCATGGACTGAGAGGCTGCCGTGCAAGAAGGAAGCCCTTGCTCCAAAAGCGGCACCTTAATTAAGGCTCGACTGAAGTTTGCTGCTGGTCACATGGACAAAGATAAGACCTTCTGGAGGAAAGTTCTGTGGTCAGACGAAACAAAAATCGAGCTGTTTGGCCACAATGCCCAGCAATATGTTTGGAGGAGAAAAGGTGAGGCCTTTAACCCCAAGAACACCATGCCTACCGTCAAGCACGGTGGTGGTAGTATTATGCTGTGGGGCTGTTTTGCTGCCAATGGAACTGGTGCTTTACAGAGAGTAAATGGGATAATGAAGAAGGAGGATTACCTTCAAATTCTTCAAGATAACCTAAAATCATCAGCCCGAAGGTTGGGTCTTGGGCGCAGTTGGGTGTTCCAACAGGACAATGACCCCAAACACACATCAAAAGTGGTAATGGAATGGCTAAATCAGGCTAGAATTAGGGTTTTAGAATGGCCTTCCCAAAGTCCTGACTTAAAATCCCATTGAGAACATGTGGACAATGCTGAAGAAACAAGTCCATGTCAGAAAGCCATCAAATTTAACTGAACTGCACCAATTCTGTCAAGAGGAGTGGTCAAAGATTCAACGAGAAGCTTGCCAGAAGCTTGTGGATGGCTACAAAAAGCGCCTAATTGAAGTGAAAATGGCCAAGGGACATGTAACCAAATATTAGCACTGCTGTATGTATATTTTTGACCCAGCAGATTTGATCACTTTTTCTGTTAACCCATAATAAAGTCATGAAAGAACCAAACTTCATGAATGTTTTTTGTGACAAAGAAGTATCTGTTCCAATCACTCTATCAGAGAAAAATCAGAGTTGTAGAAATAACGGGGAAACTCAAGAGAGCCATGACATTATGTTCTTTACAAGTGTATGGAAACTTTTGACCACAACTGTATATGTCAGACAATGGAGGTGTGATGTGGTGGGATGGATCTGTATGTAAGTGTCTGCGGGTCTCAAAGTGTCAGCAGTATATTGACAGAACGAGAAGTCCCCCACCCCACCCCCGGGGTTTTCTCTGCTTTACCCTCATCAGGGCTGCAGTTTCTCCACATCCTTCTTTTTCTTTCCTTCTCTCTGGCTCACACTCACTGTTCATCAAATGGCCCTTTTTGTGTCAAACTGCCTGAGCTTTCAGAAGCGCAATACGACAAAAACCTAAAACAAAACGACACAAACAAAAGCCTAAGAAACTCGACGATCTGATACGCTCTGTCCTTCCTGACCCTTCTCTCTCCCCTCTCCATGCTGGAGCTCACACTGAGTGAATGAATAGAGATCTGTGTTGATGTCTGTGCTCTGAATACTAACATGTGGAGGGGGAGAGGGAGGCGGGGTCAAGAGGAGGCCCATGTGATTGGCCGTGTCCATCTCCAGCTGAACTCTGAACCCTGCGTGGCTCCTGCCTACACATACAGTAAACACACACTTGTGTATTGAACATATAGACCTTTTGAACAGTTCAAGCACAATACCATTGACTGTCCAAAGGAATGTTTGCTTTGCAGAGTCTGAAATTTACACACAATAATACAGTAACTAGCAAAAGAACACAAATCCATCTTATATTAAGAGATTGTTTTGGCCACTTGGGCACAGCGCTACAGGATGTAAACAAGACAATGACATATAAAGTTGCAAACTTGTTGCCTATTTACACATCCAGCAGACACAGAGCAACATCGGCATTTCTTTCGGGTCATGTTTGCATCCACCTGATGAATGGAGGTCCAATATCTACGCTCCTTTTAGCTCTGTTTTGGTCTCCACCAACTGGCGGCCCTGCTCCACTATGTTCACTAACTTTGTCTGCCAGAAATTTGTTTCTGGGCCATTTGTGTACAGAGAGTTTATCGAACAGCAGCCGTGTTTGGCTGTAAACGAGTTTGATGAGAGACTGAACTAAAACAAGAAGTTGAAAGACATTAAAAACCGTGTTACAGCTTAGGTAAACTGCAGAGTCTAATTATTAAATTACGAGATAATTTTCTATGGATACCTTGTTACAAAAAACTCTTCTTACATTACACATTGTCATTTGATCCATTGTTTCCATAAAAAATATTCAGCCTGGTCTCACTCCCGGGGCGTCAAATAGAAACTCTTGAGCAGTGGCCCTTGGTGTGTTGATACCAACGCATAAGGCACACTTTAGCGTCTTATTATTATCTCCAATTTAAACACATCTATTAGTTGCAGAGCGACGGATGTAGTATTTAAAAATGAGAAGTTCGTGAAGGGCTGGATGGAGGGATGGTGGATGGAGTAAGCAAACAAGGCTTTTATTTAGGTGTTCGTATACCGTGCAAAACAAAAGTTTAATCTTTTTTTTTTTTGGTTATTTGTTGAAGAGAAAAATCCATAATATCACCACCCTTATCCTCTAACAGTATCTACAGTCACTACCCTTATAAACTATACAAAGCAAGTTATATCAATATTAGCAGAGGCAAAACAATGTTTGGGAAGTGCATCAGTCTCGCTGACAGCAATATGGATTCCATTTCTTTCTGAAGTGACTTTTTCCACACTCAAGGTCAGGATCTCTTCCTCTCCTTCCCTCTGTCCTGTGCGCACAAGAATCCTTTGTTTTCGAGGAGATGAAAGGGACAAAAGCCACCATTGAAAAATACGACTGGGTGAGCGAGTGAGTGAAAGAGAGAGCAAGATAGACGGGGAGAGGAGAGCGGTACCGAGGGTTAAAGTTTTCGTGTGTGTGTGTGTGTGTGTGTGTGTGTGTGTGTGTGTGACTGCGTTTGATCGTGTGTGAGTATGCGGTGCTTGACATTGTGAGGGGGAAGAAGGGAGAGAATAATTGGTTTTGAGGGGAGGATTGAGAGAGAATTGAGCATCGGGTGACAAAGGGAGTGAAAGAAGAAGAGGGAGGGAAATGGATGGCGAGAGAGAGAGAGAGAGAGAGAGAGAGAGAGAGAGAGAGAGAGAGAGAGAGAGAGAGAGAGAGAGAGAGAGAGGGAAGGGGTATGTGGAGCGAAGGTGGAGGAAACAGATCGGTGACAAAAGACGGTCATTAGTATTCCAGAGGAGAGAGTAATCCCTTCCACTCGGTGCCCCTGTCCAGTGTCCACGGCCATAAAGAACCCCTAGCAGCCAGTACAGTGCAGTGAAAAGACTCAATACAACACAAGCTGAATGGCTCTGACCACTGTCCGCGCCCAGGCAGCCTCTGCACCGCTCTGAAAGGGCTGTCTAAACATCAACACAGGCCGTGCCAAGAAGGCATCTACTCAGCCAACACAAGACGCTAACACCACAAAGTCACCCGGAGCCAAACATAAGCATTGCACATCGCCATACAAATGAGCTGCTGTGGTGGCAGTGTGTCTTTATTTATGTCACAGTGAATGATTTCAGACAGGCTCATTAAAGAGAGAGAGGGAGAGAGCCTCTTCTTCTTGCTGTGCTTTTTTTTGTTGTCGTTTCTTTTTTTTTTTTGTTCTATTTCCTTTTTTTTTTTTTGTCTTTTCACTTCCGGTCATCATGACTCAGTATAAACGACCAAACATTCACGGCCCTGATTGGTGTTTCTGTTGTCACGACACTGAGGTTCAACTGCAGGTTATTGCTGTAAATTGAAGAAATGCAAACAAATCACTAAACCAGTAGGTATTTGCTTCGTTGGATCTCGAAGCTGAAATAGAATGAAAGTAAAACATTTTTACTCATCTATATAATATTGATCACAAGGAGCAGATGCCAATCCACACACATTCCAACCTCCAGAAGAGATGGGAAGTCAGAAGACAAAAGTCGGAGCGCTTCATGGTCAAGATCAATATAGAAACATTATTTATCATAACTGTCAGGTAGGTGAAGAAGAAGACTTTTCACGGCCCTTTAATGAACATTTTATTGCATCTGAAAAATTCCCAAATCACCACATTTGGAGAGTCACAGTTTACACTGTAGAGCCTTTGATTTAAACTAAAATCTGAAAGTCACTATCTAGAGATCGAATAGATAAATATCTATAAGTCTTCTGAACTGCCACACTGGAAAGGGTGAGACGCAATAATCAGATTGGGGATAGCGGGGCACACATTTCGGTAGCCCCGCTAATATTATTGCATTATGAAAAGTGGCATGATTGTGTAATAAATTAGAAATAGAGAGTTAGTTCTCGCCGCTGCACACCTGACCAGTTGCTGCTTGGGAAAGGAGCAGGAGGAGAAGGTTTCAGATGCTGTTTGGCCATCAAGAAAAACACTTTAGTGGAAGCATACTAACACCTCAACATCCCCCTAAATTGGAGGGAAATTAAAATCAAAGAAACAACTAATTCAAAACCCAAAGTCAAGCATGTAAAGTGCAGTAAGTTGAGTGTTTAGTGTTCTGTGTGTATTCCACGTTGCCATGATTTACCTTTGTGTGCACTTCAACAACAGGAAGTAAAAGTCATCAGTTGCGATGGCGATCAGACGTTTGTCTCAATGTGTCCTAACCAACCATCTAAATCTGGACACTCGGCCTCCGCTTCCTCGGCCCAGAATCAGTAGCCGAGGAGTTACGACGCTGAGGCAAATTAAGCAGCAGAGAGCAGCTGTCGGCCACTGGGCTGCGATTTAGGACTGACTTTTACCTTCTTCTTCTTCGTGTCCCCCGCTGTGGATCTGACCGCTCTACTACTGTTCTGGTGCTGAGGAGGATTCCTCAATGAGAACGTGTGATTTGTTTCCACCGAATGTTTCCGAGCCAACACTTTCTGTACAGACTCGGGAGTCAAAGCAACCAGCACACCTGTTCTTTCCACTATGTTTTGTACATTTTGTTTGTGTTTGTATTTACAGTAAACTGTCGTGAAAACCATATTTATGAATCATGGGTATCCGAGCAGGACAGGCTCAGGATGTTGAGACTTCGCCAAACGTTTCATTTAACTGCAAAGCATTGTTGCACCCACTGCAACAGTCAATATTGTAGGACCTTGTAGGACTAATTTGATAATATAGACCCAGATAATTCTGTGTAGCAGTCAGACATTAGTACACATTCGATAGCGGAACCTCCTCTATTGTTGCACGCTTCGAATATCCCTCCGCGGCGTAAACACAACACATTAGATGCAGCGAGACAGAGCACCTGTTCCAATGTTGACCTCAAGCCACGCATGGAACCGTTCGGCAGCATGTTTTCTCTGATAATCCAAAAACACTTCCAGGGAGAACTATTAATCAAGATGAGGATGTAAGAAAAATAGCAGTGCTAACAACAGTGCCTTAGACTTAAAAAAAGAAAGAAAGATAAATCCATTAAGAGACACACTTAGTACTGTAATGCCGGGATGTCAGATCTACACATTATTTCTTTTAATCAAACATTCCTTTGGTATCTTGATAAGTAGAAGAAAAGCAACAAAAGACAAGGATGAAAGACCTATTTTAAAACGTGTGTGTGTGTGTGTGTGTGTGTGTGTCTCTCTTACCTTTCTGTTGACTTGTAACAGAAGTTCACTTGGATTTAGTGTCAGTGTCCAGCAGACATGTGAAAAAGACTTGGAGGGGAAAAAAGGTTGAAAACGAGAGGAGAAAAGTTCACGGTTTTGAACGGCGCGCACTTGTTGACAGCCCAAGCATGTTTTTCTCTCACAGCGCCTCTCACTATGACATCACATCGTTTGTTTTCTTTTTGCGGTCCCTCTACGTCGTTGTCATCCTATATATAATTTTTAAGAAATAGAATTGCAAAAAAGAAAAACATGGAATCACAAAAGAGAGAGGCCTGGGTGAGTCGGTGTCTCCCAGCACACTGGTACTGGCGGTACCGGTTCTGGCTCACTGTTACTGGGTCATTATGTAATCAGATGAGCACAGTTCGCTCTCCGTCCTGCATGTGAAGCTGGAAGACCTGTGTGTCCCGGGCAGAGGGAAGTTAAAGTAGCCTGAGCTGTCCACTCCTCCAGGACCCCCCCCCCCCCCCCCCCCCCCCCCCCGCACGCCTCTCTATATAAACCCAAAAGTCTTCAGACAGCCGCTGTTTCACGACATTTTTAATTCATTAATTCAACTCTCCTCCCAGCTTCTCCTCCTACCCTCCCTCCCCGTGTCTCTCCCTCACTGTACTCTATAAATGGGCCTCTTTGTTGCGAAGGCCTCCTCCGCTGTTGCAGCCTTTGTCAACTTTCTCATGTAAATGTTTGATGGCTATGAGATACAAGCCTGGAAGTTGTCGCACTGAAACGGAGGTATTTACAAATCAAAGACGGGGAAGGGAAGAAAAAAAAAAAAAAACAGGGCTCCTTTCTTGTGCACTTGGCTACTTGCAGTTTTGCGTTGGCCAGTGCGCAGTGAATGGATAATGCCGGAGCACTTCTGTGAGGCTGTGCCATGTCCGGGGGGGGGGGGGGGGGGGGCTCTGTGGTGCACATGGTCCGGCTGTGAATGGACAGCGCGGGACGACCAGGACTTAATCCACCAGAGTCACAAGCATCGCTCTGAAACACTTTCTCTTTCACCTCTGATGGGAAGAAGGAAGTGGTTACATGTAGTACATTTACACAGCAGGTACAGGCTCTTGTACTTGTACTCTCTACTTGTACTCCACTTCCTTTCAGAGGGAACTACTGTAGGTTTTACTGCGCTGCATTTGTTTTTAGAGCTTTAGTTCCTTTGCAGATTAAAATCATGTGCGCGACACATTTGATCAACGAATAATTATATGATGCATTTTTATACAACAGCATATATAAAGTAGAGCAAATCAGCTCCACTGTCCATCAGTAATAACAATACAATAAAAACATTCACATTAATACTCGGAAAGGTGCTTCTGTTTCTGATACTTTTACTTTGGTTAGCTTCGCTGATAATACTTGTGTACTTTTACTTGTTAGAGTGTATTTTTTACAGTGGTAGTACTATTTTCTTCTTAAGTGCAGTACAGGGAAGTGCACAGGGTTGTGCAGGAAATGCTTTTGAGATGCACTCCGGTGCACCTGCATTACAAATATTGGATGTGCGTTTATTTTTTATTTGCGAGTACTAAGTCCTGAGGTACCAGGAGGGAATAAGTTACCTTTTAAAATTGAAAAACACCTGTGTTCAGTCCAATTTGTTTTTAAAGGCCAAATTACGTTGATTTCATTGTAATGTTTTATCTCTTTTTGACACAGAGATGTAGATGCCAGATTGACTATTTGATTACAGGCTACAATTAAGTATAACATGCACTGATACAACAAAGTAAATGCTCTACCTCCCTGCAGAGTTAGTGTATGTCGCTATAGGAGCCGCCTTTCTTTATTCTAAAGAAAGTGAAAAGGGCAACCATTCAAAGCTTTCCTTATAACTTTGTTTTGACGGGAGTTAAATTTACCGAATGCCCAGATGAGAGTCCCCAGGTGGGGCTTCGGGCGCATGAATCTGCGCACAATAAACCCCGGGCCCTGCACAATATTCGGCCCGGCTGGTTTCACACGCACATCAATCTGCGGGGCCCCTCCAACATGCCAGCAGAGGTGTTGTTCCTCCTCAGCACCCTCTGCTGTCCTGCGGAGCTTGGGGCTCCCCTTATTCCGGAGTAACGGGGCCCTGCATCCGTGGGGGCCCCACATTATATGAGTGTGTTTACCTTCTGGGGGAGCGTTTCATTAGGATTAGGCTCCTTTCGGGGGTCGGGGTCGTCCTCGGCTTCACCTGAAGGAGCCGATGAACAGGGTGATGAAAGAAGGCAAATACATCAAGATTATTGCGACGACGTTTTCTCGCTGTTGGCAAATTGCTGTACAAACTGTGGAAGAAATTTACTGTGCTCATTTTGTCACTGACCTGAAATAACTTCCTCTGTCACAGCAACATATAACTGAGCATTTAACCCGTCGCAACAAGAACAGACGTGACCTGTGTCATTGCTGTCTTGTTTTGTCTGTTGTCCTCCTCATTCTCCGCTCTTAACTTCTCAAGACAGAGCTCAGTTTTCTTCAGGGGCCACAATATTCTCATTGGTTGATTGAAAAGGTGGAGTCAGAGTCAGTGTATGAGGGAGGCTGCATGTTTACAACTGGCATTAACTTCCCATCGGCCTCGGCTGCACACTGTGTTCACCTAATGTTAGCATGCTAACAGGCTAGGCTGCAATGCTCAACATCAGCATGTTAGCGTTGTCGTTTTGAGCATGTTAGCATGCAGCCTAAAGCGCCAACGCGACGCAATACAGCCTTGCTAAAGACACGTTGTTATGTTAAGTGTTATACACTAAATGCATGGAAGTGAAGGGAAGCACCCCCCTGAAACATTACTTGCGAAGTAAAGCATTTAATTTATGTTTATTCTGTTTTGTGTCCTGTAAAATTGTTGCACAAAGCCGTCACATTTACCTCCAGTTCAAAGGACTTCAGAGACTTTAACTTTGTTTACCGAAAAAGCTTCAAATATCAGATGAAATAGGCGATATGTGGCTGCAAAAAAATATCACCGTACTGTATAAAGGCTCAATTTTGCTCTGCATCATATTTAACCCACTTCGTGTACGTTTGAAAGAATGTGACCTCGCTAAGCCAACACGAACCAACACATCGTTCCTCTGTTTTCAGACCGGCAAGAGTTTTAGGAAAACTATGTCACGGAGGTCAGCGGTCACTGAGAGGGAGTCGAGAGAGGAGGGAGAAGACGAGAAAGAAGGAGGGGAAAGAGAGAGAACAGGACACAAAGAAAAAGAGGAAGGAAGAGAAGACGCAGACAGGAAGACGTTGTAAAGATGGAGGAGAGAGGAGCGGCGGGAGATTGTAAGAGGAGGTGTGGTGGAAGGAGACACAGTGGCACACGATGGCGTAATGTGGACCGGTCGGAAGGCCACCCTTCATTTTTCACCTCCTTCTTCCTTGTTTCCGCCCCTCTCTTTGTTGATCTGCCTCCTCGGCCGGTTTGTGTTTCCATCACACGTTGCCCTTCCCCTTTTGTTTCTTTTTTTATTCTGTCAGTTTCACTTCACCGACCCCTCCTCCCTCTTTCTGAGTGAGCGACAACCTCTTCCTGCAAATAGAAGAAAAAAAAAGGGGAGAAACCTGTGCACACAAATGCAGAAGCAGACACCCCAAAAACCACATGAAACACAGACACACAGTGACAGACAGGTAACCAAGTAACGGGGAGAAAGAGAGAGAGAAAAGACACACAAGAAGAATATTGCTGTGGAATTATTGTAAAACTCCATAAATCTAAAAAAAGCTTCAAGTGGAATTTCACAGACGTGTGCACACGCTTGGGCACAGGTGGTTGTGGTCTGCAGGGAACATCCGGGGAGAGAGAGACGATGACGCAGATCTGGCGCCAGAACTTGGGCCGCCATAGAAGAAGAGGGGTTTTACAGAGCGCTATTACATCAATAACTACAAGCGAGTGACGTTCATGCTTTGCATTAATGAGACACACTGTATCCAATAGGTCCTGTTTCTGATGTCGTTATTGTGAACAATTTGTCACTGGAAACCAGAATAAGTGCGGATTAATCTCTCACTCCATCTGGTGGTTGTCTGTAACACACACACACACACACACACACACTCAGCAGAGTTTCAGACAGACAGATAGATAGAAAGTACCTAACAATAACTCTATAACTCTTTTTTTTGGTAATATTTCCAAATAATAGTGTTATAAATTCTAGTAACTAAATAGTAAAAGTCATACTTTTTTTTCCAATAATTTGGGGAGCCCCTAATATACGCCTATACTGTACCAGGGGCCAGCCTTGCTATGAACTTTGGTCTGTTTAATCATAGGAAGCTGGATCTTTTATTTAATTATAAGCCGTATGAAGAAAAGAAAAACTTCATCCTTGTGACTAAAAACTCAGTTTCCACTCATGTGACCGGCAGACGGGTCTGAAATTAAAGGAAAACCTGAATATACAGTGTAAGTCAGGAAACTTAATGAATGCAGACGCTTATCTAGAGATCACATCTCACGAGAAGATGATGAACATCATTTGGTACGCTCCCTTCACAGTCACAGCATCTCAACCTTAACTGAACACCAATAGAAGAAATTGTATTGTTAACACAACCTCGAGATTTTTAACATCAAGGTCAAGATTTCTTAAAATTTTCTTTTTTCACCACCAAAAAAAAACCTAAGACTTTTCTCTATGGACTGTTTTTTTGATAAGGTAATAAATGATGCTAATAGATTAAGTCTCCATGGACCTCATGCAAGAACACTTTGGTAATCCTATCTTGACTTTCCCAAATTAGTGAATTGGCAGCAAGTTCTCCGAAATCATTCGCACAAGCCAATTAAGAATGGATGGTTCTTGCACGAGGCCCATTATATTCTGTTAAATGTTGACTAATCAAATCATCATGAAATGAATCAAGTTTGACAAAGCATGAATATAATGTACTGACGTAGTTCAACATGATTTTCTAATCCTGCACAGAAACACCTTTTATTCCCTTGTTTCACTCAAAAACTAAAACAGGAAACAGAAAAGTTGCCCATCAAAAAGTAGACTTTTCTCAAAATGTGTCTTTTGCTCGAGAGAACAAACTCTTAATCTCATAAACCAGCATTTCTAAAGCGGCTGCAGGCGGAAACTGTTATCTGGATCTAAAGGAAACACACACGTACACGTACAAACCACTGAACAAGGGATTCCTCCGTCTCCATTTGTTTTACACTAATGCGCTGCAGCATGGCGGTACGCAAATAGCTTGTCTAATTTCTGCCTTTCACGAGGTCAAGTGGTCCGAATGATGACAACCTGATCCGATCTTTCCATGACAGCACATGATCGGTGCAGAACTAAAGGCCCTCACGAAGTCATTTTATTTTAATTTATATCGCGTCTATTCTTTAGCTGATAACGTCTTTTTTAAGTGCTGCTCAGACCTGATGTGGTAGGAAGCCACATCAGCCAAAAAAAACAGCTGCAGTACCGCTTGTTAAAGATAAACCAGGAGAAAAAGGTCAATGTTTCGAAACACGTGTCAGATAAAAAGCCAATAGTACACAAAGCGTTTTTTTGGCCCTGAAGAGTTTATCTCGGCTGGGCGACCATATTAGTCTAAGAGCTCCATGAGGTTGTTTGGCCATTTCTTTGGAGTAAAGTCATTCATACAAATTTCCTTAACTTTAAAGATGTTTCAACGCATTCTCACGCCAATGCCTCCAATAAAGCGGCTTGGTCGTCGGCAGTAAGCTTCAAACTACCACGCTCTTTGTACCCCTCTTTGTTTGTTACATGCATAGAGCATTTTAAAAATATACATCGGTCATCACAGGAAGTTAGGTTAAGAGCATGATTGACGTTAACTTGTCAGACCAACAGGAAGTTGTCTCTCCGCTGCTGTGTATTAAACCCCAGTAAAAACCATTATGTTTGCGACGTTGGCTTCCTCTTTCACCTGCATTGCTCCATTGCCAAAAGCGACACAGCTGATAACGACCCTCGGCGCAGACACACAGGTCATGTATGCGGACCAACTGTTACATAACTCTGACCCCACAATTGACTGTCTCTATATTGACTGTCTGTATACCTGTTTTATACCACAGTATTAAGTGGGTCATCGGTCAATTTTGGCATGTCTTGAAACGAAACGATCATGAAAATCTGGGAATGTTTGTGAAACCTCGCCACATGTGTTGATCAGACTCTTGGTTGGACAGGAGCAGTTGCCACAGTAGATGACTTACCTGCCGAATTCAGTTGCAGTTGTTCTGAACCCCAGTTTCGCTGGAATAAAGTTTCATGTGATAATCTCCCAGTTATAGTTTCCCATGATAGCCTCCAGCCTGTAAATGAGGTCAGTGCGTGTAGCGTTTTCCTTGAAAAGGAGACCACATGATTTAGTTTTCACATGTAGCCACAATGTTCCACCGATGCAAACCTTCACAGCTTACTGCATACACGCACGTGAAATGTGTCTCCGTTACGCCCTGAGCTCTTTCACATTTACCGTATAACTTTGCAACCTTGAATGTGCAAATGTACCATTTACCATGTACCGGGAGAACGAAAGTACTCCATCGGATGCTGAGAATTCATCATTTTAGAAATGCGGTAGCTACTCACGAGCGACCTGAAGATTTAAGTGCTCTGAATTTTCCTGAGAGACATCTGACCCGCCATGCTATAATCACTGTTTATGTAAAAACCCAACCTTGTATTTGTGTACAGCCTTTGGTCAGATGGTTATTTTCCCAGTTAGCTATCTTTATGGAGATAAACCATCTGCAGAATTAAGTTAGTTAATATACTGTGTATATATATATATATTTTTTTTTTTGTTTAGTCGCACTTCTTTTGACAAACTTGTTTTAACAAATTAATACAAATTTACAACTTCCGAATTTAATTTATTATTACTTTGTTTTTAAAATTGGCAATTCCATTTGGTGAAGAGCGCATTTTTTTGGACTCAAAACTCTTTAGTTTAAGACTTTGCATGTGACTTGAGATTAACTTGAGACTTGCAAAACCATGACTTGGTCCCACCTCTATTAGAAAGATCAGATAGTTAACTTTTCTACCCATCATAACAACCTAGACAGCAGTGTGTGTCTGGAGGGTCAATAACGTGCACATTCTGCACAATTCTGTTCATGGAACAGTGGGAGCGCTTGACAAATGTGTCCTCTAAGAAGGACTGTCGTACACGGATGGTATTTGGCACCCAGTCATCATGAATGTAAGCACTTGTCATAACCAAGTGCTCATTCACAGTCAGTGCTTCAGTGTTGTGTAACAGGTGTTGTATTGCAGGAATGACACCAGGAGACAAAGTAATTCTACTTTTATGTAAAGTCACATTTCTGTTTTTACTGCTCCAGGAGTCGAAGTGTCAAAGTCTGACATTCATGAAAACGCGAAACTTTTACTTTAAAGGCGAGCTGCCTCCGTTTCCGGCTGTCGACCTCCTGGACTAAATTTTTATTCTTCAAGTTGGGTAACGGAACAAGCTGACGGTTTAGTGCGCGGAATTGCGTTGCACTTGTTCCTTCAATGCGACAACAACACAAAGCGTTAACCGCGTTCAGGCAGCGTCGGCCATCGAAGAAGGAACTCACGCGTATCAGAACGCATCAGCATTATTAGCACAAATAGGCCAATGAGATTAGGCAATACTCTCTAATCTGACATTGTTCATTCTGCAACGTGAACAATGGCAGATAAATTATACTTCATGCACGGACCTTCTTCCTTTTGTCAGCACATCAAACTAAACTGTATTTCATCCCTTTGGACAATCAAACTTTGTTAAAAATCACCAGGATTTGAACGTGAAGATACCCTGGCATGTTAAATGATGCTTATAGGGCTGCTTCAATTCATATTGTCGGTGTATCTGTATATACTTATGTGATAAACTATCTAATTTATTTAACATTTCAACAAAGAAAAGGTAGGTCTGCAGGGAGTAATGATTTGGATGTACTTATGCGGGTGTTAAGTGCTGTGTGCGTTTCCTGCACCATGTGTGCGGTCCCATAACATCAATATTTAATATACATTAATACGTTGTTGTGGCTCGGCATGTTTGCTTGCCGTACACTGGGTACAGAACAACCAATTCTTTATAGAAGAGTGTCGAGGCCACGCGAAAGGGTAATTTAGGTCTTTTCTGTGAAATCAAATATCTAAAAATATTTGTACAACCTCAAATGTACACTTGTACTTTGTCTGTCTTGTTTATCAGCACTTAAAAAAGCAAACATGAAAAATAATATCAAGAGCAAAGTACAAGAAAATCTGCTGCAGAGTGAACGACAAGAGAACACGGTACGGAGACTGTATTTCTGTTATTGTCACGGTGGGGCGAACAGGATCAAAAGACCCAAATGCTCAGGAAGCAGAAAGGATGATAAACAGTGATTTTAATAAACAAATATCCAAAACAAAACTTACAAAGCAGGGGAGTCCAAAAACGAGTAACTGAAAATCCAACATGTGCGCAAGGGATGATAACAGGAACATAGCAGACGAACCAACACATTGGGGAACAAAGGGTTTAAACACACTGAGGAGGTGCAGGTGATTAGACACAGGTTGATTCAATCAGGGGGCGGGGCAGACAATTACAAAGGCGGGAAAACATACAAAGGCAGGAAGTGAAGTGAACACGGGACGTGGCGGGGAACTTCAAAATAAAACAGGAAACAAACGTGTCCAAAACCAAGATTGTGACAGTTATCAGCTAATTAAAAATCTCTTTATTCTATATAGTGTCAAAGAGCTAATTTGATTAGCGTTAGCCTTGTCAGCTTCGAAAATGACATCAAACTCGGCAGATTATTGGGGCGGTATTACAGCGAACAGTTCAATATCCTTTTCTTTTTCTTTGGTATTCAGCAGGTACAACGGCATGAAAGAAACGCCAGAGAGATGACCGTCAGCGTCTGCATTGGGAGAATCTATAGCATCTAATATTTTTATTGACGGTAGGCTACAGTTCGTCTGTAAAAACCGGAGAGCAGGTTAACAGGTTACTGTGGGCCGTCATGCTGCAGTCAGATGGTCCCCCCTCATTGGCCGAGTCAAAGGCGTGTTAGCTATAATCGAGGGCAGCGGTGACGAGGTCAACGAATCAACGACTGCCACAGCGTTATCAGACGTAAGTGAACAAGAGATACGAAGAAGACACAACCCAAACAGAGAGGTGGTTCACCTCGAAGGAAGTCATAACGCACGCTGACGCTGACGGCTGTCATCGGACAGTCAATGCCAAACAACAATTCAAGGTCTGGCGACGTCAGGCTGGATGTTGTGATGAAGGCTCTCCATGTTTTGGCTGGTGTCAGACTTTGACAAGCCTCTGTTGGGACCCTCTCGGGTCTGCGTTCACCTCTGTAGTCCTGAAGTGAACCAAGGCCAGGTTCAATAATTAGCTTGTGAATTACATAATGACCTATAGTAGATATGTTTTACTGTTATATACCATTCATGAGAGGAATGATTCTTGTGTTTTTTTAAAAGGGGTGGGGTGTTATGTAATCTTTGTCAGTGACCAATTGGATTTGCATCAACATCGTTTTGTTCTTATGTAAGTCTTGTGTGCTGACAAAATCCACCGTTTCGGTATGTACCTCGGTTTCGGGGTCACAGTCTGGTACAGCTGGGAAAACAAAAGCATCTATTTTTTTCTTATTATTCTAATGCTCATTGGCATTCATTGCTGTGTTGTTAGGGCACTCAATTCTGGCGTATTGTTAATAAGAAAATAACAAAAATAAAATGACACTTATGTTAGTAATGACTGTTTTTGTTTTGACACATTCGGGCGATGCTGTTGTAAATTAAATGTTTAAAGAGTATCCACAGATATACCGTTGAACAATGTCAGCATACAACAACTGCTGCACTGCCCAGTAGTAGACATTAATGCTGTATATATAAGACTGTATATACATTTACCGTTACCCTATTGACATAAACGCCAGAGGAATAGTTTGTGTTTTTGTCAAAAGCCCATGTTAAACTGACCCATAAACCGTGCCTTGTTCTTCCTTTAAAGACAAGGAAACAGTTATCCCCTTTGTATATAAGCTGAGATAAGATAAATCAGTGTGTGGCCTTACATAGGTGAGTTACGCTGCATAGTCAACGAGTTAAACCAGGTCTCAGTGATCTGCTGGACCTACTCTGTGTTTAAAAAAGACACGCAAAAATAAATTCCCTAGCCTGTCTCGTGGTGGCTTTTTGGGTTCAGCTGCTCCGTCTTAACTTTATTTGATGGATTGAATAAAGTTGTCAAAAACCGGTTCAAACTAGAAAGGTGCACTCAGAGTTCAGATCTCCAGGCGTGTCTGCAAGGACCGCTGCTGTATTGTGCGATTGAATGAATACAAACCACAAAACACACACTTCATTGAAACTCAAAAACAAGCGATGGATGCAGGCGATCGGCTCGAAGTCATCCTGTTAGACGTGTGATATAATCTTGCCATAAACAAAATTAACCGAGCTGAGTTGCAGCGGCGTACTCAGCAGTGTGTGTGTGGTGGTCGTTCTCTCAGCGTTTAGCGGTTAGCCAAACACACCGTTAGCCGCGCTATCGTTAGCCACCTCTGCCGGTTGGGGACAGGAGTCAGCAGGAAGTCAATGGCAGCATAAAACAGCCAATAAAAGTTGTTTTGAGAAAGTGTGAGTCATCACAACCTCAGGCGGTCCTTTAGCATGCAGCCATAACTTGGCAGAGAAAACATTATGCAGTTTGCTGCAGCGGAATGCCGAATCAGCCGAGGACAGACACCGAGAGGCGTAGTCGTTCACAGACGCACGCACGCACGCCACCGAGCGCATGAATCTCCTGGCGGAGATAGTCCTTTTAATATTTGATATTTTTCACATATCTTATGGAAGAAACGCAACATGATCATCATATAAAATAGTTAAAATCAGTTCCATTGTGATCAGCAAACAGCCGCTTACATGTTAATACAAAAATCATAAAAGGGCCATTTTGGGTACTTTTTATACTTTAATTTTATTTAGCTTAATGTTGTAGTAAAAAGTGAAAGACTTCTTATCTTCATACTGTGGTATTGATACTTTTACTTAGGTAAAGGATCTGTTTTCCATCACTGCCAGAATGTGTGTGTGTGTGTGTGTGTGTGTGTGTGTGTGTGTGTGTGTGTGTGTGTGTGTGTGTGTGTGTGTGTGTGTGTGTGTTTTCTGCCGTTTCACAATTCCTTCGCTTCTTTAATGTGCGTCCATCTGAATGTCTCGCTCCGTTTCACATTTATCTATGGCACATCGATTACAGGACATTCAGTGCAGGTGACAATCCTTGTGATTGTGAGTGTGTGTGTGTGTGTGTGTGTGTGTGTGTGTGTGTGTGTGTGTGTGTGTGTGCACGACTGGAAAAAATACCCCGTGAGAACAATGTGGAGCCATCAATGAGCCAATAAAAAGAATGTTTATTTACGACTTCTGGGCCGTAATCTTCCTCATTTACGACACGTGAGCGGTATGAACAAGGTGTGAACAATCAAGTCTTACCGGCAACAATAGCAAAAACACACATCGTGATGCAATCTAATGATAAAATGTCTTGAACACTTCACAGAAAGGGACCATAAATATCGGTGTCACATCCTTGTTTCAAATTCTGTGGTTGCAGTTTGTCTTTTTGTTAAACGTCAACGTTTTTTAAAGTTATTCCCTTAATTTTGATTTTAATAAAGCATCTGCAGCTCAGCATTCAGATCATTTGGCTCTGTTCCATAAGGTTTTTTTACATTACATGTCGAGTTCAAAGTGAGTGACAGCACATCACCTGTAAATTCTACCTCTCAGGTGAAAGTGTTGCAAGTCCTCCAGGACACAACATTCTAAACACAGCTCAGAAAATGTCCATAATAACACACACACACACACACACACACACACACACACACACACACACACACACAAAAATAAAACACACTACAAAAAAGTATGAATAGCTGCTTCTTAAATAAATTGCATTTTTGCCGTTGGAAATCCTCAAATGATCCTTTTTGAGAATCTGAACTGTAGCCGAGTTCAGCAATTGTTTATCAGTTCATACATGTAATAAAAGCTCACGTGTCCTGATAACTTCATACAGCTTTTTGTTTTTCAGAGCCTATTCAACATCAAAAGTCATATCTGCGACCGCTTTCTTATAATGTTTCTAGAACAGTTTGCACATTGGAAGTAGAATATTGTTAAAGTAGCAATATTTTGTAGCAATATAAATGTTAAAAGTCGCTTTAATGCAACGGGACCGCAATGTGTTACAAGCAGAATTGTTAACAGCAAAACATACTTATTAGAAGAGTAAATTAAAATCATAAGTGTTATATTAGTTTATATTATTTATTAATATTATTATTATATGCAAAACAATGAATTGCTTAATCCATAGCAACATGTAGTGGACTATAAATAATAATATAATATAATGTAATATAATGGAGAGAGGAGCAACAATCGCATGCTCACATCAGACACGTGATGTTTATAAATGAAAACCTGAGTCATGCTGAGAATGCAGTGTTGATCAATAAGCCACAGATTGATCATTGCTGAATGTGGTGCAACCGTTTCCTGTTGACAATAATAGTGGAGAACAGGAGGTGTAGAGAGGATGCAAACGCTGCTGCTGGGAAAGGAGAGTGAATGGGGGGGGGGGGGGGGGGTCGAGCAGAACAGACATTTTTCTTTGTCTATTTTGAAGGTGTGTTGTCCCGGCCAATGAGGCGGCCGCACCCACGTGCGTCATATTGAGCAGCAGAGGGCGGGCGGGGGGGGGGGGGGGGTCTCTGTGCCTATAATAAACCCAGCGACTGAGCCTTTTCTCCACAGACAAGTGAGAGCTGAAGACTTTAACACGACTCCAAACACAAAGAAACTAAATAGAACTTCTTCTTTTTATTTTGTCTATAATATCTTTCATTCTAAACAGCTGGACTCCGATTCAACGTTTTTTGTGCCTCTTTTGGAACTTGATTTCTTTTTCTTTTTTCTTTTTTTTTTTGCTAAGTGCGCACTTACTTATTCTTTTTTTCTCTTCCCATTGACACTTGTTGAATCGCCCGCGATGTTTCCAGAGGCAAACAAAGGGTGAGTAACTCTTCTGAACAGACTGCGCGGCTCTCCTCCTCCCCACGCTGCCGAACACATGACCCCTTCATGGGCAGGTCGAGGCTGCGGGAAGGTTTGGCATGCCAAAAAAAAGCGCACATGCTCTGTGGGCAGCAACGGTTTAAAAGAAAAGCCATTCATGTATTTCTGTGGGAGTCCTACATGGAATTAAACAGTGTCTTTTACACTTAATATGGACTTTATAGCACATGTTTACTGATTAGTAATATCAATATCATATATTACAGCCTGTCCTGTGGCAGTAGGTGTGAATAAAGCACTTCAGCGCCTGCTTTCTCACAGCGTGTCTATTTATAGCACAGTCTTGTGTATCCATTGATCCATGCTTGCATGGGGGTGAAAGCAGTTTGTCATATGAGAGGAATTACACAAATTGAAGGAATTAGTGTCACCATTGAGAGTGCATGAGAGGAGTTGTTGACCGCAGGAATGTGTGTGTGTGTGTGTGTGTGTGTGTGTGTGTGTGTGTGTGTGTGCGTCATATCTTTATTAGTAGCCGTTCTCCGATCAGGCCGGCTACCCAGAAACCCCCTTTTCTCCCGATTCATTGGGTGTCATCACATGACACCCAATGAATCGGGAGGCAAAGCGACGTTCATGAGGTCTCTGATAAGAGCTGACATTTTGTTGCAGTCGACCTGACCCCAGACCCTCTTTTCATGTCATCCAGCTACAGCTACGAGGACTGCAAGGCCACAGCCGATTGGCTGATGGCCCAGACAGACGTCCGACCCACCGTGGGCATCGTGTGCGGCTCGGGGCTCGGAGGGCTGGCTGACATGTTGAAGGACCAGGTGGCCTTCAACTACAAGGACATCCCCAACTTTCCACAGAGCACCGGTGAGTTTAGCGCCAACAAACCTCTCGGTTGCCGACTGGGTTTCCCGTTTCCTGTTCGTATTCCACTGACCGGGTTTGCGTTTGTTTTTCCCTGCAGTGCACGGACACGCAGGTCGGCTGGTATTCGGCACCTTAAAGGGGAGGCCGTGTGTTTGCATGCAGGGGCGCTTCCACTTGTATGAGGGCTACCCGATCCAGAAGGTGTGTGTGTGTGTGTGTTTGTGCTGCAATGAGTTTCATAGTCCATTTGAACCCTTGAACTAGGGAGAAAATTGCCTTGAAATGTGTGGCCTTTAAAGAATGCTATCATCCTTTAAACCAAAAGTGCCCTTTGAATGGTTACATAACGTCTATATTTCTGTCTCCAGATCACACTGCCCATACGCATCTTCAAGCTGCTCGGTGTGGAGACGGTGATGCTGACCAACGCAGCCGGAGGCCTCAATCAGGACTTCAAAGTGGGAGACATCATGATCATCAAAGACCACCTCAACATGCCGGGCTTCGCTGGCAACAATCCGCTGTCTGGGCCCAACGACGAGAGGTAGGATGGGGGGTTTTTGGTGTTCAGAGGATCAGCAACATCACCCTCAGGTCTCCTCCGTTCGCCTAAACCTAACCATCTTGTCCCTCTACGTCTCCCTCTCTCGCAGGTTCGGAGTGCGGTTCCCCTGCATGTCCGACGCCTACGACAGAGAGCTGCAGCAGATGGCCGTGGACGTGGGACAGGAGCTCGGCTACGGAGACTTCCTGAAGGAGGGCGTCTACTGCGTGCTGGGCGGACCCTCGTTCGAGACGATCGCCGAGTGCCGCATGCTGCACAAACTGGGCGCCGACGCCGTCGGTACATACCTTTAAAAGCTGCCTTTTTTTTCTGCCCATGTTTAATTCTCGTGTCGGACTTCTTCACCCACAGAAAGAAAGATTTTCTTTTATATTCATCCCCGATGTCTTATTTTTTTGAATGCCCTCTTTTCCTCCGACAGGCATGAGCACAGTCCACGAGGTGATCATCGCGCGCCACTGCGGCATGCGCGTCTTCGCCCTGTCGTTGATCACCAACCAGGCGGTGATGGACTACGACAGCGAGGAGAAGGCCAACCACGAGGAGGTCCTCCAGACGGGCAAGCAGCGAGCGGAGCAGCTGGAGCGGCTGGTTTCCGCCATGGTGACCAAGATCGAGCACAACAACAACTACGTCTGAGAGACGCCAACGTCTAGCCAGAAGCTAGATGTTAGCCTTCCGGTGTGACTGAGGGAGACGTAACGTGGTTTATACTGAATGCTACTGTGCCAAAGAAAACCCCAATTAATTTATTATTTAAGTGAGCCGTCGGGCTGTTTTGAGTCTTAGGTCAAAAGATGATAATAAAAGTAGTCCTCCGAAGAATCTCACTTAATTTATACAGAAAATACACAACCTTTGTTTTCGTGTCTCACATTCCTCTATTGAAGAAAAAACGTTTCTCTCTTTTTTTTTGTATCATTCTAAACGAGACGCATTTTGTTCCAACTTAAAAAGGTGTGATCGACTTGTGTAAATGTCAGCGATTTAACTTAACAATGAGCAAAGAAATCTGCTGTAAAGTTCTTAATATTATGATGTTGTTGAAATGTGTACATTAGTGGACTTAATATATTTGACGGTGCTTGTTTTTTTGTTTTTTTTTCATATGAATGTTGTTACTAAAAGGTACTATTTATTACTACATCGAGCTCGTTTGTGTTGTTCTTTGGGGGGCCGTGGAGGGAAGTCATTTTAAAACCATCACAAACATCAATTGAGACTCATGAAATCACCATGTTTATTTGCAAAGTATTGGAGTTTTACAGAGATGCTACACAGAAAAGATCCGAGGGGACCCTGAACGCGACCGTTGTAAACATTTGGTAATGTTACGTAAGCATTACGCTGCAAGAACCGAAGACATGAATGCTGGCATCGTCCCGACTCATACATCAATTTGAGGGTTCGGGCTGTCGCTTCCTTTGATTAAAATGTTTCCAATTCATTTTCTCCATTTACAAAAAACCCACAAAATAACTTGCAGAACAAACTATTTTGGCGTTTTGTTTGTTTGATAAGAAAAGTTCTAACACTTCACATGTGGATCCTCCAAAAGTGACATGTTATTTTGGAATACAACAACATTTAAAATAAAAATGAAAAAAACACTTGCTCCCGTGGTTGAACAGAAATCAGGCAGGCAGACAATAAATCACATTTCACACTGCATGCTCGCAACATATCCGTCCATCTTGCATAATAGTTTGTCCCCTTGAAAGGCAACATTAAACGAGGCTGATGCGTCCCTTTTTTTAACCCCCACTATGACATCCATATTATAAAATGATTCTTTTGTCATATTTTAAAACCAGTCATGCATAATGATAAGCTAAAGAGGATTAAAGAAACATAACTCGACACATTCTCTACGATACGGCGCCACGTCGTCGTTGTCTCCGCACCGCGCGGCCCAGTGAAGCTTCATGAGTGCGCTCTGGATGCCGACGTGAAAGCAAAGTTTTGGCACGAGATGTAAACAGAAAGGCAAATAAAAAAGGCAAGAGTAGAGATACATATTCCGCATATTCGTATGCGTTCGAGAGCAAGCTCCACATAAAGGACCGCATCTGGCACCCGAGAGCGTGAGAGCCGACAGCGAGCTTCAAACCTTTACTGTGAAGAGCGGGGGTTTTTTTTTGCAGATCGTCCTCAAGTACATTAACTCTTGGTGGACGCGCCCACAGGATCGTTTTCGCTCATCGACGAGTTGATTTAATCGACAAATCTGTCAAAACGTATTACTTTTCCCCCCTCTGAGGATGGATGTAGCCGTGCAGAAGTGTGCCTCAGTGCTCATTAAGTGTAAATCATTAAGTAGAGTGATCGGTGATTTTTCTATAAAACACCATTGGAAACTTAACCACCAGTTCACCTAAAATGTCCCCAGTTGACCTTAAAAGGAACAGTGTGCAGCATTTAGTGGGGATCTATCAGCAGAAATGGAATAAAACATTATTAAATATGTTTGTTTTTTTTGTGTGCAATCGCCTGAAAAAAGGGATCGTCGTGTTTTTCGCCTCAGAATGAGGCGTTTATATTTATATTACGGAGCCTACGGTAGCCCAGAACGGACAAACCGCACACTGGCTCTAACCGCAGTGCTCCTAAATCCTGCTGAAAGAAAAGAACGAATGCGTAATTAATTAAAAACCTATTTTTCTGCTCAATTTCTCAATGCGTTTATTAATGTATCGTTTATTCGGCGATTCATTATTATATTTGGATTCTTAACCCATTCATTTACTTTCTTATTATACTAGGTTTGGTCCCCTACAACGACAGCTAAGATAACTTTGATGAAATTCTACGGCCAGAATGATTTGTGAACAAAAAATGTTGTCTCCACCGACTGAAATTTTTAAAAATATGTTTATTTCTGCCCCCAGGGTATCGCTGCCTCAAACAAAAAGAATTTAAATTTTTTTTTTTTTTAAAAAACGCTAAAAGACCGCCAGGCTACGAGAAGTGAGCGTCCCTCTGTTGGCAAAACAAGTTAAACATAAAGGATCGGCACGTGTTTTACAATGTAGGCACCATATAGACGAGATTTACAGTCTTGTAGCGTCAGAGGGCCTTCGGCAGCGAGAGGAAGGAACTGGCGGAGAAAGAAGGCACTTCTGAAAACAACACATACTGGGCCTGGAGCTGCTGCAGCGGGACATTTACAGAGGGGGGGGTCCGCTCATCCCTAGGCAAACATGGTCAGAGTGATCCACTGTAGAACACAGAGAGCGTGGGAATTAGAGGGGGGGGGGTAAAGTGGGAACAAACCGCATGCACAGAATGTAGTGGTACGGCAGCATCTCTGCTCGGGTGTGGCCATACCTGATGGAAGTTGAGGGTCATGTAACCGTTTTTGTCCGTGTCCATGGCGTGGAAGGTTTCTGCAGAAAGAAGAATTTCAACGTGTGTTCTGGAATGCGTGTCATTCATTTGCAATTAGAAATGGTAATGTTTGATCCGACTTGTTTCCTGGGGAAGTAAGGTGACAACAAGTCATTTTTCCTTTGGAACAAAAACACCTGACGAGTGGCTGAACTGTTCCTTTGAAGACAGTGAGGTTGCGCGGTAACGGGACTCACTGAACATGGTCTCCAGCCGGACCAGACAGGTGACAAAGTTGTCGAAGTCGACGGCCATGTCGGCCTCCGTGTAGCGCAGGATGATCAGCTGGAACAGCTGGTTGGTCAGCTTGAAACCTGAGGGGAGAGACGGCAAACGGGGGGAAAAGCGGACCGCACGTTTTACAAAAGCGGAAATCAAAAAGACGCTCTCTTAACACGCGAGAGAATAAGGAACATTTACCCGCAGATTCGAGAGCCATCCTCATCTCGTAGGAGCTCATGGTGCCCGATTTGTCCAAGTCAAACTGCCTGAATATGGTCTGTCATGGCGACAGGAAGGCAGTGCAAGCAAACAAGATGTTCTCATGTCAGAATAAATAAACAACGGAATGACGCAAGCACCACGAAGCAGAGTCAATATTATTCCAGCGCCATTTCCAAATGTGACCCGTCAAGAGGTCTATCTCACCAGGTAGCGTTTGATCTTTTCCCAGAGGACGTGGAACTCCGTCAGGCCCAGCTTTCCGCTGCCGTCCGTCTGAGCCGAGAGGTTAAGGAGCAACAGCGACTGTCGCCTGATCATCAACAACAACAACAACAACAACAACAACAACAACAACAACAAGCAGACAATTTTAAAGGGGAACTGATTTTACAAGTCTGTTTACAGGTCTTTGGTACAGATACATTGTTGTGCAAAGTCTCAAACATAACACACCTGAATCTTTGACCGTTAAAAGGGAGTTGCATTGTGGGTAATGTAGGCACCAAGTTTTGACAAGGTGGAAGAATGCAAGGACTACAAAAAATCTAATATCTCTTATTATTATTGTAAAAATGCTAATTATTTTATTTAGCATGTGTCATATTATTGTTATTATTTTTTAGAATTATTATCATCTTTAAACAATATTGATATATTACATATTTTTGTTTTTATTCATTTTTTTTTTTGATTCCATTCCAAGGATACGTCCATGAGGTTTATCATACTGCGACAAGCTTCTTTTGTGAAGCCGTCTGTCTTCAGGTCTTTATCTGTTAGCGTGACAAAGTAGGACAAAAAGAGAGAAGAGAAGCACATTTAACACTCTGTATCAAAAGCATTTTAAATACTTGTTAAAGAAATTCCAGAATTTGCAAGCGTGTGACGAACGTTTGCTGATGATCCTGTTCAGGATGGTCTGCAGCTCTGTGAGGCTGATCTCCATGTCCTGTAGGCACAAACGGAGACGGTCAAAGCATCTCGTGTGTGTGTGTGTGTGTGTGTGTGTGTGTGTGTGTGTGTGTGTGTGTGTGTGTGTGTGTGTGTGTATACCATGAACCATTTCTCCAGCAGTGCTTACCGGCCCTGCCAGCTGTCTGAAGAGGTTTTTGAAGGCGGCGTCGATCTGGCTCTCGTCCAGCTCAATCTGAAACACAAACGGAGACATTTTTCTCAGCACACGCTTGCTTTTCTCTCCACACGTCGTTAGAGGTGAAGTCTTGAAGCCGGTTCATTCCCTCACCTCTGTTGGAAGCTCTGCTATAACGTCGTCATCGAGCTCCCTGACACGGAAAGAACAAAGATTTAAAGTTACTTATTTTGTTCACTTCTATCATGATGTTCTTCAAGTGTTTCTTTCTCTTTTCCAATTTGTCTTTAACTGCTCATTCGTCCAAATTCATTGCAAGATCAGACATTACTACACGCTCCGTTACGGCCACTCACTCTGAGTCGGCGGGCTTCTCGGAGAAAACCCTGAGGACAAAGTCGGCCTCTTTGTGCGGCTCGAAGGTGGAGGGGACGATGATGTATTCCCCGGCCGGCAGCCGCAACCGCGAGCTGACCTCCCTCAGGTTGATGAAGAGCTCCGAGCGAGCGCTGGAGCCGTGGGTGAGGAAGAAGTCTCTCTTCAGGTGGACGCCGGACCTCCCGGTAAACTGAGAGGGGACAAGAGAGTTCCTTCAGTAAATCCTTTAACGGGGTTTGGTACGTTAACAGGTGCTTCTGATCTTGTCAACCTTTAAGTCGTTCGTAGTAGATTTATGACATTTTAACGATTATTGCCTCCTGGTTGTTCTTGAATCACAATAAAAAAGTGGAGAGAAGTAAAACTCATACCTCATTTGGAACCTGTAAAAGAAGAGAGAGAGAGAGAGAGAGAGAGAGAGAGAGAGAGAGAGAGAGAGAGAGAGAGAGAGAGATTATTGCCATATGTGTGAGAAAGAAGAGATGTTTTTGGCAGAATCTGTGAAACTATAGAAATGGAGATAAGGGCCGCTCTTTTTCCACTGCAGGACTTCGGTAAACAAAAGGTGCTGATGTTGTTTCCCCTTTTCTCTGCTTGCTTTGGAAGGACTCACTGACATTTCAGCGTCGCCCCAAATGCAAGTTAATGTTCCATATATTTATCTGAAATGTCCTGCGTTGTCAAATAAACTGAAAACACCAGGAAAGGATCAGGGAGCAGAGCGTCACACGCTTCTTAAGCATACACAGATTAAAGGGCGATGGGTCCCTGCAGTGGGAAAGGACAGAACTTGATTTAAGATTCGTTTTTTTTTAAATGAGCAGCGTTTTGTTGGCTCACCTCGTAGAGGGCAAACCCGATGGTCTCCATGTCTTTGCCCTCGTGCCGCTTCTTCCTGCGGTCCTTCTGCATGAGGCCGACCAGGAAGCTGCATTCTGATTGGCCGGGAGTGTCCGGGTGCTGCAGCACGATCTTGAACTGAGGGTTCAGCCAAAAGGTTGCTGCGAAGAAGCGTCGAAAATTGTTTCACTTTTTAGAACAGAAAATCAGTCACAGTAGATCGGGGAAAAACCATTGTTTGGTTACTTAGTGTTTAAATGGGAGTCACTGGTTCACATTCCTTTAGCAAGTCATACCTGGGAAGTTCCTGCAGCCCCCGGCGGTGCTGCCCCTCCTCCACTCTCCCTGGTAGATCGAGGAGCTCCATATCTTCAGCTGGCTGTTCTCCAGGGCGTCGGCCGTCAGGTTGCAGAGCTCCAGGCGAGTGAACTCCCGCAGGAAGTCGCTGTACGACATCCTGAAAGAGACGGAAATAGACGCACTTAGTTAGGACAAAGTCGTTGTTTTTTCCAGCGCGAAGTGCAAGACGTTTGAACGAAAGGAGAAGTCGGAGAAACATTCTAGTGTTAGAAATGAAAATCTAGGCAAATAGGCACTAAAGTTGGCAAAAGTAGGCTAGTTTAACCGTCGTAGTTAAACTACTAACTCGTAGTAGTGACGAGAGTCCACGCGCACAAGAAGACTCACCAGAATTCACCGTCCTCGCTGCGGTTTTGTAGCCGACCTCTGACGGAGCGATCCACATTGTCCCACTCTCTGGAGCTGAGGAAGAACAAACATCAGCTACGGCAGCATTTTCTCTGGAAATTAACATACGATTCAGCAAAAAAAGCTATGTGTGTGGTTTTGTATCTTTACATTTTCGTTTCACGTCCATGAAACTATAAAAAAGTACAAATCCCAACGCTGAGGATCCCCCTCCCCCATTGCTTTGTCTTCCTGGGTTTAGAATGGGCGGGTGGATATATGGCTTTGGCAATAAATTCATAAATAAGTGTAAAAACTGTTTTTTCAACCTATGAAGATATGAGATAAAAAGGACAATTTGATACGGAAAACAAAATAATCGGAAACACAGTTATCCGTTTGTCTCATTCACTGATAAGAAATTGGGTTATGTTTTTTTTCCTCCATCATGTGTTGCCATTTAACGTCAAAACTTCAACGCAGTTAAGTGTGAAGTGAAGCCTTACTTGTCGCTCCAGGCTCCGGTCCACTCCACTTCCCCCCACGGGTTCCTGATGCGGACCAGCTTGGTCATGTTCCCTCTGTACACCACCTGACGGCAAAAAGAGGAAACTCTGATACCAACTGTCACAGTAAAACGCACCATAATAAATGGAGAGATCAGCTCGGTTGCATCACGTTATGTTCTGACGTCTGCATCGATCTCGTGACAATGACATTAGAGATAAAGCTTCTACAACTAGTTCAGAAAAAATGCAACATTGCAACTAAAAGTTAACTAAACTGAAAACAAGTGTAACTTTAGCGCGTTGTGATTGTATTCACTGTGTTGTGCTTTACTTCTGATTACGACATGTAAGTTACTGAACTACAGTTATGAAGGCCACATACTGCAGACTCTATTTTCTGTTTTTGGCTTACTTTTGTGGTTAAATTGACTTTTAAAGCAGCTTTTTGTTTCAATAATAATACATTTAAAAAAAAAAGTGTTTCTCAAAAATTTGTTTCTGGGCACCAAATTTAAAAAAAATGACAAACCACTGCGACCCAATTCACAGCAGTCCTTATCTATGAATTGTAAGAAGAGCAAGTTTGTGTGTAAATGAACCTTTTGGGACATTTTTGCTGACTTTTCTGCATCATTTTATATTATCTTGAGTATGTAAACCAGTCATTTTGACTTTGTTCACACCAGGTCTTTGGGAATTACTTTTTTTGAATGATTCCAAGCAAATGAAACTGAGCTAAAGCAGCTAAACACATTAAAAACTACAAACACTATGACTTTATGTGACCTGAGTCAACGGTTTAGAGCCAGAACAGGCAAATGGAATTTTTGTTACTCTACTTTTTGTTGATAAATGGTGTTTAATCAATTTTATGACATATGAATGCAATTATTGGCTCAAATATTTCACAAAATCATCCTTGAAGTTTCCTTTCAGTATGATAATTTGTGTTTTGAAGGCTTGGAAGATAAGGTTTAGAATGAATTTCATTTTCAGGTCATGTCTTGAGAAGTCACCAGTGATTTTAGTCTGTTTTCCTTTTCTTCCACTGATGTCAAAAAGTAACCGCCACCGCTCACCTCGTCCACGCCGGTCACAGAGTAGGCGTGGCCCTTCACCAGCTTCTTGAAGGTGACTGCCTCCCTGTCCCCGGAGCTGGTGATCTGAGGACGAGAGTAAAACGGAAGGTTACTGACGTCCGCGGCGCCGTTCGCTCGGTCAGGAGGACGGGTTGACGGAGACGGGGAGGACGTTATCTCCGCATGTGACAGAGGGTTGGAGACATCTGCAGTCACCGGCATAACGCGGGCTCATTCATTAACATCAGCAAACAGTATATGGCGAGAAATCCTATTAGGGAGATGACTGTCACTGGGTGATTTAAAGGGACACACAATAACACAAACAAACTAATCAATTAAATCTTGGTTCTGCGCGGTAAATGACTGCTTTGAATTGTGGTTTCTTACATTCAGAACTGTAACAAATGCAAATTAAATGGAAAAGTTACAGTTTTTTTTATTTGGGATGCTCTGTCTTCTTATTTAAACCTTGTCGTCGTAAGAATGTATGTTTCCTACTGCCTCTACATTTTACTATTTCCTCAGAAGCAGAAAGCTCTTCGACTCTGTCGTCTTTGGTATTTGTCTTCTTTCACGTTTTCCGTACAAAATGAGCCGAACAGGCAGTTCTTCCAGCCCAAACTGAGCAGCACTGATTACAGGACATGCCCTTCAACGAGGCAGACACAAAGGGTTCAATCCCCTCGGTCTGTAAACACCCAGTGTCCCGGAGGATCGTGTTGAATTTCTGCCAGCTACCAAAACCCTTTTACCGCAAGTTTCCCAATCTTTACTGCCCTCCTCTGGTCACAGATCAAACTAGCATTACTGCAGCCTTGTGCTCAAACCTGTGAGACTGAGAAGAGCTCTACAAGGGAAAGAAATAAACAACATTTCTCTTTTCTTACAAACAATAAACATACTTTATGTCTCACAAGGAAATCAGAGCAGACTGGGCTTTTTCAAGGGGGGGGGGTCTTAAAGAGACAGGTGCTAAAACGGAGCGTTTTGGACAGAGGGTGAATACAGGTATGTACAAACAAACAGTACGAGAAAAATGAAGTGTTTTTTAAAATACTAAAGCATTTAAACGTGTTCTAGTACAAACCTAAAATACATATATGAACCTGAAAACGAGCATGATATGTCCTCTTTAATGAATGATTGATCAGTTATTAAAGTTGCATTAGGGTTAATATTTGATGTGTGAGATTTTAAAAACTGAGTGGAATGTAGTTAATTACTATAAAGGCGTACTGGGACTAAAAAAAGGCAGACTTCAGCTGCACAGATTACGTTTAAAGCTGGAGGATAAAAACTGAGATGATTGCTTGTTTTCATTATTTTTACTTCAGACTCTCTATTCAACCTAAAGTTCCCATTACTTCAGCGCTGACATTTAACCTGTACATCCCACAGACGTTAAAGGAGTAGTTTAACATCTTGGGTAAAGATGGATAGCACTCTCATGTCTGTACGGTAGATAAAACGCCAGCACGAGTAGCTTAGCTTAGCACAAAGACTGGTACCGGGGGGGGGGGAAACCAGCTAGGCCTGGCACCTCTAAAGCTAAAGCAAAAGGATGCATGAATGCTGCAGTACTGACGTCTATGGAGCAGCCCAGCAGGGATCCTCTGTCGATGGCCCTGCTGATGATGCTGTAGAGGTCGGAGGGGGCTTTCTTCAGCTCGAACATCTCCGTCACGCCGCCTGTAAAGTCCTCGAAGCCCTCGCACGTGCTGCCTCCTGACAGGGCCTCGTAACAGCCGTTCAGCCTGGGACACAACAAGAGACGAATGACGGTTTAAAGCCTTCAAAATAGTATAAAGATATTCATTTGGTACATGAGCAGGCCTTAAATGGAGTCAGATGTATGCACTCGCTGCTCCACACTACCATAAATGAAGATGTACACATAAGCAAATGTAACTGCATAAATCTTCCCGTTGCGTCCGGGAATGCTTTCTTAACTTGTCACGCACTTCCAGAAACAATGCTCCGCTTCACTTTTAGGGCTAACCAGATTTACAGCTTGAGACCACAGCTATCCGCCGAAAACAGCTGCGGCCTCAAGTTGCCAAATAGCGTTGATTCAAGTGTTCATCTGTCTTGTTCCTCACAGACTCTTCTACGACCAGACACTCTCCGGTCACAGACGTCTTTGTACGAAATCCTCGCAACAACTTACAGTCTTCAATAAGCCTCAACTTGTGATCATCTGACTGAGACCGGAACCCGAGCGGACCCGTGTTCGTTATGTCGGCCGGTCTTACTTCGCGTAGGCCTTCTCCAGCAGCGCGCTCCAGAACTCGGTCCCCTCCGCCGAGTGGACGAACAGCAGCTTCCCGTCCTTCACCGGCAGCCGGTCATCGATCACCACCTCCACCCACTCGCCGAACTGCCAGAACTGCATGACGGAGAGAGACAAAAAAAACATTCATCAAACTCCCAGGATTAAATGACAAGAGATATCCTGAGATTTGTGGTGCAAATGTACAATGGTGGAAGTAGAAGTAGAAAGTACCACAAAATGGAAAGTACCTTGGAATAATGTACGAGTACAAATCTGATCTGACTGGCTTGTTTAAAAAAGGTTTTGCTCTCAAAATAGTACCTGTAAATATCAAATGTACTTCTTATTTCTGGTGCTGCCTAATTTATCGTGCAGCTGGCTGGATCTACCGACGCCTCACTCAGCTCAAACTGTTGTTGTTTTGAAATATATAAAGTTTAGGAGGACAAAGAAGAGTCAGACTATCACCTTTTATCAGGGGGCATTGAGGAGATATGCTGTAGTTGTGTATCAACCCTGAATTAAATACAGAAACTAAAATAGAACTCCAGCACCAGATCATGTAAACATCTCCAAACCAGTCCTGCAAGCAAATCATTGCACAACAAGGCTGTACCTTGTTCCCCTGCTGGTCTCAACAGAAATCAGTTCTTAGCACCGGAGAGCTTTCAGAGAACATATACATCCAGGAAAACAAATGAGAGAAGTCAGGACAAGTTTTGATTGTCTTCCCACATTAGGCCTTAACATGTGGCTGTGTGCCTGTTGGCCAGCAGGGAGCACAAGAGACCTTCACATCATTGACAAAAGCACCGGTGACATTTTGAAAAAAAATGAGCTGAAGCTTGTTTTTTTTTTCAGAAATAACACTTGAGGCATTTGACGGTTTTTGAACAATCATGTTAAGCTGCGTACAAAGTCTGTGTTGCAACAAGCTACTCCGTGCTGTTCACACTTATCTTGTGCCCGATGTTCTGGCATCAAGGTGCGAGTTACATTCTGGAAATGTTTACAAGGCTTCAAATAGACGTCTCCTAGACGACTCCTACGTTTCAAAAAAGCATCTTCTGCACTTCGCCGTGAGCTGTTCATGAAGCTTTTCTGACACGTCGAGAGAGTTTGCGCAACGAACAGCGACTCGTACAGAAAAACCTCGAGGCAGTGATGCAATAAACCTCGTGCAAAAGAAGAGCACAGTGCAGTAAAGTAATCAAAGTGATTAGGTTTGTAGAACAGAGAAAAGAGGGGGGAAGGAAGTTGCAGGGTTGTCATGACAAAAAAAAAAAAAAAGCCGCAGCTGGAAGCGTGCATGCATGCGTGCAAGTGTGAATTTACAGATTGCACTTCATGTCGGCATGCGTGTGCAGCGGGAAGATAGACGGATGGATGGAGGAATTCTGCATGCTCTGCAGAGCTGAATCCACCTCTGGGAGGAGCTGTGTCACCAATCGGCAGACTGAAGACAACACACACACACACACACGCACACACACACGCACACACACGCACACACACACACAAACACACACACACACACCTACACACGCTTGCCTCTGGCAACTTCCTCATTTCACTCTTTCACACAGACACCGCTGAGCGTTTATCTCACGGCAATGTGGCAGCAACACTGACCGTCTCCGTCATGACTTAAAGGGGACACGTCATGCTCATTTTCAGGTTCATACAAAGACACATTTTGGGGTTCCTGCTTGAACATGTTTACACGATTCAGTGTCCAAAAAACACATTACTTTTCCCACACTGTCTGAAACGCTTTGTTTTAGCGCCCGTCTCTTTAAGTCCCGCCCCCCCCGCCAACAACGCCCAGTCTGCTCGGATTGGCTTGCAGGAAAAATATGGTGCACCTTTTCAAAAGGTAGTTGTCAAAACCGTGGGCTGTATATTCCAATGAGTCTGCATGTGGTGAATCACATGTTTTCTGATCAAAGCAGCTCACAAATAAAAACCACAACTGGGTTGTCTTTAATGTCCCCTTTAAAGCGTGAGAAAATCCTCAACACAATCCAACAAACAGTTCGGTGTTTCTGTGAGAACCGCCTGCTATAATAAGAAGATGATGAAAGATTCTGCCCCAGTTAAGTTTCATTTGTTCCGACTGAGATTGCCTATTTTATAATTTATTCTCCTTCCCTTTGTTTGCCTGCCGCGCTCGAACACACTCCCTCCTTCTCCTGTCCTACTTCAATTAAGATTCTCGCTGCGCTGCACTCATAATTACATTTTTTGGGATGACTCATCCAGGTCTGGGTAATTGTCCACAGAGGCTTAGAGGATCAGAACCGATACAAAAAGGGGAATCCCTGGAAGACTCGAAACGCACACAAAAAAAGGGGGATTGGAAACATGCAAGTAATGGAAAAGCATGAAAACATTTATTGGCTGCGATACAAATGACGAGAGGCTAAAACAACAACAACAACAACAAAAACCATGCAGGCATGGTAGAGAAAGTAGGGCGACTCTTCCTCTGCTGAACGGAGAGCAGTCGTATGTATGTCTGCACTGTACGTTCAACACACGCATGCATTTACAAGCCCTTCAGAGCAAATGAAAGTATTATTTCCACTCGCTCTAGCAGAGAGGAGAAGAAAAAAAAATTAAAAATGAACACCGAGTCTCTGGAAATAATCAGTGAAAGAAACGGGTCAGATATTGAGTCAGCAGCCCCCAGAGGACATGTTTCAATGGGAGCTCTGTGTGTGTGTGTGTGTGTGTGTGTGTGTGTGTGTGTGTGTGTGTGTGTGTGTGTGTGTGTGTGTGTGAGAGAGAGTGATGGGATTTATTGATCTGCCGATACCAGATGAGTCAGCGCGGCAGCCCCGGAGCTCTCACGAAAACTGGGAAATCACCAAGACAGAAGATTGACGTCTACAAGGTCAACGGATGGATTTCCCTACCATGCTATAGACTAACCTGTGTGTGTGTGTGTGTGTGTGTGTGTGTGTGTGTGTGTGTGTGTGTGTGTGTGTGTGTGTCATGTTCTACATTATAGGTCCGTTTCTACACATGTTCACACGTGTCTTTGATGTGCAGGAGCTTCCCCTCTGTTCCCTGGGTCGCTTCCTTGTTCCCTCTCTCTCTTGTTAATAACACTTGGCAGGCGAACAGTGTGGTTGGCAAACACCCCCCCCCCCCCCTCCCCCACCCCCACCACATCAAAGAGGGAAGCCGAGTCGGCTCGACGAGCTCTGTGACACAGCAGCTTGGGATGGTGGAAAAGTAACGTTTGCACTAAACAATGAAATATCTCATGATAAATAATATTAATAGTAATTGTATTACTGGGACTACTTCCCTCTTGCAGACCTGTGCAGTTGATGATTCCAGTGCACGGGTGTTTTTGTTTGGTTTTTTTTGCATTTATTTGGGTTGTAAAATATACCAGATCTCATACTGCACTGAATGCATGTGTTGTTCACCTGCTCACCGACTGCAGCATACACAGGCTACTGTACTGTGTGTGTGTGTGTGTGTGTGTGTGTGTGTGTGTGTGTGTGTGTGTGTGTGTGTGTGTCTGGAAGTATTTTGTGTACAAAGCAAAGTTCAGCTGATAAGGCCCGGCTCGCGCCGCAGAGACAAAAAGAAACACATATTTTAAATGTAAGACACAAAGCAGCAGGACTGGTCCCTCAGGCGGGAGAGGAGACACTCATAAGACACATCAGGGATCGGTTGTCAACAGCAGTTGTGTCCTCGTAATCTCACCTTCTGTGTGTGATGAAGACACGGGCGTTGGTGCACTTAACTCAGTTTTGACGGTGACTCAAGTCCTCCGAAGGTTAAGTTTACAGACCGACTGACTTGAGTGGGTGTGGATCTGAGAGGTGGGTTATCTCGGGTGACTCAGTGAGGTTTAACAGAGCAGGGGATTATTGTTTTGAACGCTTGTTCTTTCTGGGAAATCCTGGGGAGAGGCAGAGTAAGTTAAAGCTCTTCACTCACTGGTTCAACACATTAACTACCACTGAGCAGGAAACCAATAATGAAAGGAGAGGAATGTGACAGCCGATAGCATCGGGGCTCTTCCTGCGACTCGGTTTCAAAACTGTCATGACATCATGGATCCGACCACAGCGAGAGATCAACCGAGTCGTTCACAGCAGCAGCGCTTCTGCTCCAAAAGAGAACTCTCAGCCCAACGGGACCAACAGTTCGCCCGTAACGGATCAGTGCGACGTGGAACGCGGTGCAGAGATGCAACGAAATCAAACTAAACATTTTTCGATTTCACTCACACAGTTTGCACAAACGGTGGTGCACCTAACAGGAAATGACACAATGGCAGAAACGCACCACAGGAAGTGAGCTGGCACAGACGTTCTGGACACCAAAACCAAAAGTCTTGACTTCCCCACAATAGCAGTCAGCTGAGTTATTCTACTCTGCATGACATCCATCTCTGCTATACAAAAAGCAGCAGACCCTGTGATATGTTAGCGATACGTTGCATAAACTGCCAAACCCCACCATCTTTCCTACACAGGAGCAACACCAGATATTTGTAAAGCTTTTGCCCCTTTTTTGTGGTTGTTTTGTGTCGCTCTGTAGTCGTTTTGTAACCGTTTGTGGTTGTTTTGCCCCTTTTGTAGTTTTTTTAGAGCCTCTTTGTGGTTGTTTTGTGTCTCTTTGTAGTCGTTAAATTCTATATGGTCTTTTTACTTCTCTTTGTGCTCATTTTGTGTCTCTTTGAGGTTGTTTTGGGTCTCTTTGTAGTCGTTTAATGGCTCTACATGGTCTTTTTATTTCTCTTTAAGGTCTTTTTATGTCTCTTTGTGGTTGATTTGCCCCTTTTGTAGTTTTTTAGAGCCTCTTTGTGGTTGTTTTGTGTCTCTTTGTAGTCATTTAAACTCTATGTGGTCTTTTTACTTCTCTTTGTGGTCTTTTTGTGTCTCTTTGTAGTCATTTAGTGGCTCTATATGGTCTTTTTATGTCTCTTTGTGGTTGGTTTGCCCCTTTTATAGTTTTTTAGAGCCTCTTTGTGGTTGTTTTGTGTCTCTTTGTAGTCATTTAGTGGCTCTATATGGTCTTTTTATTTCTCTTAAAGGTCTTTTGTTTCTCTTAAAGGTCTTTTTGTGTCTCTTCGTGGTTGGTTTTCCCCTTTTGTTGATATTTGGGGTCTTGTTACAGTTGCTTTGCATCTCTTTGTAGTCATTTTATGTTTCTATGCATCATTTTTGGCGCTAGGCCCATTCAACAATCTATCCAAGGTGTCCTTGAAAACACTATGAACTCAATTCATATCCATAGAAACAATTTAGGTCTGTAGCCCCATCTTAGCACACTTCATCCCCTGGGTGGCCCAGTGCCCATGCAGACATGACGTTATAACAGAAGTGTGAGAGCTGTCGGCTGTGTTCTGCCTCTAAACACGGATGTGTGTAAATGCAGGAAGTGAAGCCGTCCTTACCTGGAAGTGAAAGATGCCAGCATAGCCCTGCTGGAAGCCCTGTCCGTGAGGAACCACTCGGTGGAGGAGGTTGTCGTTTAAGGTCAGCGAGGCGATGGCTGCCAGCAGCCAGCAGTCCCCTGAGGACACACACACACACACACACACACACACACACACACACACACACACACACACACACACACACACACACACACACACACACACACACACACACAGTTTTAGTACCGGGGATCAGCCCTGAATGCCAACACCTACCATACTATATTTGAATGTTAAATGGCAACAGGATATTTATGTAAAACAGGTGTTTAGAAGAGAATCCTAACTACATTCTAACTCATTCAAAGACCAGTAAAGACAAGAGTCCTGAACTACGTTTCAACAAGCTTTTGCCCGACGGGAAAATGGGAGAGGCACTTGTTCCACTGGACTTCAAGAGAGGCTCTGAAACTTCCACGGCTCCACATTAGGTCACCGATGTTATCAGTGGGAATCACAATGTGGGTTTCGAGCCACGGCTTCCGTTATGATACGCTGTGTCGCAAAAGCTTCTCGGTTAGAGGGCAGGAACACTGTGACTTTTACCATCTTGGTTTTACTCATGCATGCTGTGGCATGTGATTATGAGACATCAAATACAAAAAAAAGTAATTTTTTGTTGTTGTGTCATCTGGGAGAAGTTTAACATGTTTTCTATTCTCACATCTTGAATGTTAATGCCAAAGGTTGCGACTCTTCCTGAAACTTTCAGTTTCATTATAACGAGCGTTTGCTCTGTTAATGCTGGTTAACAGACACACAGTAATAATAATAAAAGGAATATATAATCTTATCCATCATATAATCCATAAACAGGCCCTGATAGCAGCCCTGTGTGTCGTCTGACAGATAACCCCGTATCATACAGATAAAGACTTGGTGCATTTGGGCTGTAAAACAAAGCGAAGCATCGTGTCTTCTAGCTCAACATTTTTTTTTTTTTGGGGTTGTTGTTTTGCAATCCAGCTGCTCCTGAGGGAGTGAGGGGGCGGCCCGAGTAAAGAATTGCATTCGGCGGCGGAAGTGGTTTCCTGCGCTGCCAGAGCGACTCGAACAGAGGCAGGGTGGCCTTGTTTACAGATGTGAGGCAGAGACACAAAGCATGAATTATAGATGGAGCTCTGTGTCGAGCAGGAAACATCTCTGGCAATTTAACCGTCCCCGGTGACGCCGAATTGACCTCTAGCGGTCCATCTCCATCGGTCACTCATGACCTCATTCGATCGGCTCCGTTTGGCAGCTCATTTCCGAAATCTGGCATGTTGTGCAAAGGGCTCAGTCTCATTTACACGAGGAAGGAGGATTCTCTACATGTATGCAATGGGAGCTGATTAATGGCATGAATAGTAGGTATATTCAAGGTAAATGACTGAAATGATCATGATGTACAATATTCAAAGGATAATTCCCTCATTTTAACACATTAAACTTAGTTTAGGAGCGATACTCAGTCTGTAAAAACAGATGTTTCAGTTCTTCTGTTGCTCCGGAGAAGCTAAAGTCTGAGAAAAATCAACCCCACAATCACAAATCACAAACGACGTTACAAACCAGACGAGTGGAGTTTGACAAACATGGGTCTAAAGAAGAGACGCTATTGAGCTGCATGATGGAAAGTGGCCATTTAGTGAAGGGATGTTGTGTTTTCAGCCTCTGTTGCCTCACTTTCTAAAAATCATTTTTGTGCAGGATGTGAAAAAAAAACATTCCAAGAGGGGATTTTCAAATGTTTACAGTATGAAGTATTAACAGAATGTGTGCAGAGACGTTAATGTATCATAGTATCACATCATATTTTCTCCTCAATTATGTTGGATTATGTTGCCTGTGGTTCTGGAGGGAGATGAAAGCTTCACTTATTAATGTCCCACATCCAGACTTGGGATTGCAACTTTACCATGCCTCCAGTCAATCACCTGTTTCTTTTGGCTTCTTCTACCAGCATTTCTTTCACTTTGTCTTTCTACCGGATCAAATCTCTCCTCTCCTGACCTCTAACTGCTGAATCATGCAGCGGTAGCAGTGAAACAGATGGGATCGCTCTCTTACCCAGAGCTCCCTGACAGATGTCTGTGCGAGTAGCTCCATCGACGATGAACTCGGGGCGCTTGCAAAACTCCTGTAAAAGCGGAGAAAAACACAAAACAAACACATTATTGCAATGATTGTTTTGGACACCCATTTTACAAGCATGTTAGTCTTTCTCATGCTGAGCGGGTTGACTATCGGGCCTAATCCATAGAAAGTACACAACGCGGGGTTTATACAGGTTTCAACAAGTCAACGTGCTTTTGAAAAACCTCCACAGTTAGAATTAGAATATCTTTTAAGATGTGCAAGTGCAACATTTGAAATATTGTCAGAGACACAACGGGGTTTTCATACGAAGGCCTGGAGCAGGGGCGAAGCAGCTAGCGTCTGCAAAGCTAGCATCTCATTTAGATTTTTGTCAAAAGTGAAAATAAGACATTATGGTTTTAGAGGCGGTCGTAGCGACAGTGTTTCTAGGAATGGCGAGCATGAGATTCATATCCCCAAAAAGCTGGTCACTTTTGGTTTTGCTTCCGTTTGACGCTAGCGCAGAAGTCTGGCCACCCGACATCAAAACAACTGAGATGCTAAAGCTCTTAAAACCACAATGTCTCCCTTTCAGATTGTTGTTTCTTTAGTAACAACCAAGATACAACACACACACACACACACACACACACACACACACACACACACACACACAGTACTGTTCAAAAGACTATGTAGCTTAAAAGTTGTTTAATGGTTTATATGGCTATGACTTAGCTAGGTTAGCTTCTTTCTCTTGTTTCTAGTGTCTGTGCTAAGCTAACATCTCAATGCTATCTGTGTTCTGAACAGAACGGATCTCAGCACGCAAGTATGAAGCTGAATATACTCATTCGATTGACAGATAATTTACATGGCAACAACTTTGATAATACTTTAACTGTTTAGCTAGTCAAGTAATTCACTGGTGTACGAAAATGTGAATATTTGCTAGTTTTCTTATCAATATCAATTATATTCTCCAAAATGTGAACCTGCTGTTTCCTGCTTCGTGAACCATCTTCGTCTCAGCATGCTGAGCGTGAGAAACCCCACATGAAGCTATAAAAAGAAATATTCCATTTATTCTTGTGCCCCACACACACACACACACACACACACACACACACACACACACACACACACCATCGGGCACATGGTTGAATTCACAGAAACCGTCGCCATCACATACACAGATTTGAACTCTCTCCTTCGGGTTCACACAGAGCACAGATTTTTTTTTGGGGGGGGGGGGGGGGGGGGGGAAATGAGAACACCACCAAACCTCTTATCCTTATGCAGCGTAAATATTACAGATCCCCTCATGCATTATACAACATCAGACTTTTTTTTTGGGGGGGGGGGGGGAAGAAAACGAGACCCCGGGAAGCATTAGAGCACACCAGCACACGGCGGCTCCTGCACACTCAAAACTGAAGCTGAGAGAGAGGAGCTAACACGTTCACGACCCGGAGAGCTTTTTTTTTTTTTTTAAAAGATACCGACTTCGTCTCGCTGCTCTGTTTTTCGCAGGGGCTGACAGCAGCGGCCTGTCACGGTACACGCAAATCAAACAGTAATGAGAGAGAGAGAGAGAGAGAGAGAGAGAGAGAGAGAGAGAGAGAGAGAGAGAGAGAGAGAGAGAGAGAGAGAGAGAGAGAGTGCGCCGTCTGCGGGGCTGCAGTGATAGAGCCCGATGAACACAGCACCCACTTTGTTCTCTGGTGTCACACTCGGCTTCAGGGAGCACCCTGATGTATTTATGATGTAGCGAGCAGCGATGAGAGGCCGAGACAGGCTAGCGGGGAAGGATTCTAGGTCTGGGGAGATGCATGGACGGATAAAAAAAAAAAAAGATGTAGGATGAGAGAGAAACCTCTCTGAGACACTTGCAAACTCCCGACTGGTGTTGCGGCAAACATTAAGACGATATCGACCAATCGCTCCTGAGAGAAAGTTTAGTTGCCAAGCAACAGATGAAATTAAAGTCTGTGAGGAAAAAAATAAATAAATATCACAGCAGGTAATAAAAAAGAAGAATGGATTTTCAGTCATTATGTGCTCACTCCTGGAGTCATCAGTCAACGTCTGATGGATTTAAAAGGATCTTTAAACAGGAAGAAATTGAGTGTCCGTACTTCACAGCTCTCTCCTAAACTCGTCAAGTTGAAGGACGACATCCGTTTGTTCTTGCACGATATGTAAATGTTGTGAAATACATCCCATACATTTCATAACTTCTTGCATTAAAAAGGTTGTCGTTTCCAACAGAGGCGTCTAATGAAGCAGAGGTAGATGTGTGACCGTCCAAAGAAAATGTAACTTTGACGTAGAATAACTACATTGTTTTGATGGAAGTGTTTTATATGTATATATTTGAACATGTAGCTAGCTGGAAAACATGCATGTTATTTAATCTCAAAACATGAATTGTGCTTTGCAAAAAAGGTCTTAAATGTTAAGTACGTTTCAAGTGTACATGTGATTTGTATTTAACAGGTTAAAACACACAATAAAAATGGTCCGTTAGCTAGAGTATGTGTTTGTTTTGTATCTGTAGTTTGAGTATTTACCAGATTATCTCTGATATTTTCATGCTCTTATGGAGCTTTAAAAAAAAAGGCACAGCCCTGTAAAGTTGATGTCAACAGTCTGCGAGAACATCACTGTGTCTGATGGTCCCGCAAACTTTGATGCGGATTTTCGGGATGAACATTTAATAGTTTTAAGTGCTCCATCAACAATGATTGTTTTTGTTGAGATTCAAAAGTCTGAATTAATAACAACATCCCAGCTTACTGCGACCCCCCCCCCCCCACACACACACACACACTCTCCCTTTCTCACCGTGGGCCTCAATCCAGCGGACTCCGGAGGTCTTGGAGGACTTCGGGCCGAGCTCGTTGAATCCCAGAGACGACGCGGAGCAAGAGAACAAGCTATCCTCAAACAGCCTCCGACCCTGGAGGCACTGGGCCTTCAGACCCTCGTAGTCCTGACCCAGAAACTTCACCGCCTTGTGAACCTGTCCCAGGCCTTCATCGCGGTCCCACTGGCTCCTCAGCTTGGCGGCCATGCCCGTCCGCATAAATGTGCTCCTCCATCCTGAGCTCGGGGAGTACACCGCAGGGTCAGCAGTCACTCTGTGCCGGACGCTTGTATGCGCGGAACTACAATAAGATGTTAAGGGTGCGTCAGTAAGTTAATGAGGCAGCTGTGCTCTAGGTACAGTTTTGGATTCAAAAAAAGCGCTTGCAGCAGAGCTGATGTAAATCTGCTATAAAAAAGGTGGTAATGGCTTCGAGGCTGAATCATATATCAGAATAAAACATCGGTGGCCATTAGGAAGCTATAAAACATTGACCAGCCCACTGCTTGGTTGCGGTACTTGTGGTTCTGCTGTAGCTGAATGCTTCGAATTGCAATAACAATCACATGTGTGTGTGTGTGTGGGGGGGGGGGGGGGTTAAAATGTAGAAAGCTTCACAGGCTCTGGAGAGAGAGACACGTCCTCCTCAGATGTTGTCCCAGTGAGCACCAATCACTGTTTGTTGCTATCCGGGTATTTTTTTTGGTTTTTTTTAGTCCTTCCTTCTCCCACCAGCAGGTAAATCCTGAAAGAAGAAAAAGTTGAAATGAGATCCTGAGAAAGTATGCAGAGGTGAAATCCCACAAAGCTCTATATACATACACTTGTGCATGCAACACAGACAAAAGCAGCACCTATTACACGCTCTGTACATACATTCAGGGTTTAAACGGGGCAAATGTGCCCTGCCCATTTCTTTTCAGTCGATCATATACACACACACACACACCAACACACACTCACACACACATATGCATAGCAGAGGGATTAGTCACAATGGGCTCATCCGGGTTACTTTTACCATGTGGCTGCAGTGTATGTGTTCAGTGTCAGTCAGACACCGTTTCAAAGTTGATGTTTAATCCAACGAGGTGTATTAACAAAGTGAAGTGGTGTGTGTGTGTGTGTGTGTGTGTGTGTGTGTGGTGTGTGTGTGGAGGGGCGGTATTTATTGTGCAAAGTGCTATCAGAGGGTGTGGTTTTTTTTTTGTGTGAATCTTGATGCACAATGAAGGCAAGCGCGAGGCCCGGAACAAGCAAATGCTCCTCTCCGACTCTTCAATTAAGCAGAGACAGGGAAGAGGAAGTGTAAACCATGCCGTTAGTGCCACCCGAAAGCTCTTGACAGAACTGGAGCTTCTGAAACGGTTCATCTCAGTTCGCCTCGTCTTGCTTCGCTTCTTCCCCCGTCTCTTCACTTTTCTTCCAACAGAGAAACAGATGGTTTATTTTTAAACACCCTCTGCTTTTTAAAAAAAAAAAAAAAAAAAAAAAATATATATATATATAATAATATATATATATAATATATATATTATATATATATATATATATAATATATATATATATATATATATATATATATATAAATATATATATATTATATATTATATATATATATCTCTTTCAGCACTGTCTCCTTTTTTTTTACTATCTCAACTCCCAGAACTGAACACTATTCCTGTTTCAAGCTCGGCTGTCGATCACAACAGAGGGCTGAAAAGAGTCTTGGCTCTCATTCGCTCTGAGGAACTCCAGTTTCCACGGCTCACTGTGAACCACACCTATTGAAAACATCCCAGCACACTGACTGAACAATGTTCCTGCTAACAGAGCCACAGAACAGAGCACATGGCTACAACATCAAGTTTACAGACCGTGAAGAATCGTTTTATTGCGTTAGAATAAAAAATTTGACCACTTTTACTACAAATTCTGACACTGCTGATGCTATCAAGGGATGGTACTACAACTACTTTATACCACACTAGCAGATAACTACAATTATACTGTTTTTTATATATATATATTATATTACTGCTAAAAGGCTACTACAGCACTAGCTAGCTAACAGTCCCAGCAGCTGTAGCTAGATAGCAGTGCTAGCAGCTGTAGCTAACTAGCAGTCTCAGCAGCTGTAGCTAGCTAAAAGTGCTAGCACTACCACTGCTAGTGCATAACACCTATTTACACTTCAGTATCTAAAACTATTTATACTATTCTACCATGTTTTCTAGTAAAATGATTAAGACCACAATAACAGATACTTTTGATACTACCAAACTCAAAACTTGTTAGTTACCGAACTGTGTCATAGCATTAAGTATCAAAAACTGAAGGAGTGAAAGCTAACATTAGCATTGAATGTCTGGCCAGATTTTCACTGTTTTATCAGACGGTTTCTAATTCAAATCAGAATTTTGGTAATTTAAGACTTATCTATTTGGGCTATTCTTTTTTGAGGTTTTATTCTTCAAAATAAGGTATTTTTAAAACAGTACTCCTTTAGCATTGGTACACAAAACTCACTAGCACTACCAAAAAATGTATTGTACTTTATTCATCCCCACATTTTGTCCTCTGTATTTGACCCATCCTTATACTGGGATAGGGATGAGAAGCGCCCGGGGAGCGGGTTAGGGGTTCAGTGTCTTGCTCAGGGACACTTCGGCACAGGACTCGGAGCAGCCGAGGATTGAACAGGCAACCGCGAACAGGCAACTCTCTACCCAATGAGCCACGGCCACGCCATATGTGACACAGTATGTCACTGTACATGCCATTTGTTCCCCCTTGTTAAGCTACTTTAATACCAGTTATTAAAATAACATTATGTCAAAGTAGGTTTGATACTGTAGGAAACAACAAAATATACTATATTCCACTAACAACAACAACCCATCTTGGTGGTTTTCATCTCTGCTGCGTGTTATCGGGGCGCCACTCTGCCCAACGTGAGTTCAATCTGTCTGTAATGAATATTTCATGTCCCCTCACATGTGAAATACACTTACATACACCCCCCCCCCCCCCCCCCCCCCCCCCCCCCTTAGACACACACACACACACACACACACACACAAATATATCCTCCACCTCAGTGCAGGTAGTGACATCTATGAGAAATGACAAGCAGTAGACTGCATGTCCAGACGCATAAAGAAAAGCCACCACACTTTTTCACCAGCAGCCACAGTCCAACAACACAGAGCTGAATCACAACACAGGACAAAAAAAAAATCCCCCCAAGACTCTGCTGGAGCTAATTTGTTTGCATTTCTCTGCTGGAGAAATAATATGCTTGCACCCAAAAACACAACATATTGTGTTTATGTGCACATGGATCAGCATGCTATTTCCTCCATATCATAGCTGCCATTGTACAATTTTGAGACATGATATGCAGCTGCAAAATGAAAAGTGTGCAAGATATGGGGACACAGGGGTCACATGAGTTTTACCAGCAGTCCCACAAGGATTTTGAAAACCAACCCAAAACGTCAGCGCAGTCTGTGAGTCTACTGCGTTTCTGCTGATGCGTGTCCGAGTCTCGTGTGCCAGTGGTTTTCAGCAGTCTTGCCCTAAATACTGTAAGTAAGTAATGCTTGCGGTGAGTGTGGGGGGTGTCCATGTTTGTGCAGTGAGTAAGCATTTCTGACCTGCCTCTGGTGCATTTCTGCACGCAGGGGTTCATATTCCAAACACTGTGAAATGAAATATCCAAAAGAGAAAAATAGACCTGCAGAGAAACTACACACACACCACACACACACACACACACACACCACACACACACACACACACGCTTGCACCTACACACATGTCTGTTGAGGAGAATGAATGCAATGACTCTTGGGAGTGATCTCCCTCAAAAGTAGGATGTAGGAAATTGACTTCACACTCACTTAAAACGAGCTGCTCCATTTAGATAACACTTAATCCACCATTCTACTGTGAGTGGTTGAATGTTACAGTGAATATCAAGTGTATATTTAAGGCATGTCCTCGTGCATGGTTCACACAGATAAGCATGCAGTCCTCGGTGGTGGGTGTGGTCCCTGAGAGGCGATCCAGTGTCCAGCTGTCAGGACTGCAACTTTCTTCAAGTTGACCAACACGAACAGCTGGGCTCGACCCCCCGTTTCGTTGCACACTAACCCTCCCCATCGGAGACGGTATCCGTATTACAGTGCGCGGAGGACACAACCGCACGCGATAAACAAGAGATTTTACGCGCAAGTAATCGGGCAGATTTCATGGTGTGTGTTTGGGTTTTTTTTTTATGGTGTCGCGAAAGTTATAAAAGCGAAGAGTTTGCTCTACGTGATTGCGTACAGTTTTCACAACACGACTTACAAACTTCCAAAATCTTCTCGTGAAAAAAAAAAAGTTCGGGCTCAAACGTCAAAAGGCATTTTTAGATATGCGTCTGGCTGCAGCGCGACGCAAACTGCAGGACGCAAACCAGTGTTAATGAAGGGATTGTATATTTACCTTTCCGGATGTTTTCCTCTAGAAGGCAGTTTATTTAGACATTCAATATCCAGCTTAGCTTTCCTTCCATGTTTGTTGAAGGTTCAACCCCTCCCCTGCTCTCTCTACCAGCGCGTATTATTTAGAAAACGAACGCCCTGCTGCCTATGTTCTGAACTGGATCTAATGTGCACCCTTCACACTGCGTCTGCGCGATATCCGCTAGTCATAAAAGCCCACTACAGTGGAAGGGAGGGCTTTTATACACTCTGTGCTTTCATGCACTGTAGTTGTTTTTTTTTCCTGCACAGACCACACAGTGCCAGATACAGAAGTTCAATCTTTTTGGGGTGGATTTATTTGCACTGTTGGGACTTATTATGACGATGTGCATTATTATGGGAGTTAATGCGTCCTAATTGTAGCTTTGCCCTTTTCAGTGCTGAGATGTTATGTCCTTAGATACTGAATTCAAGTACACTTTGAAGTTTACTTACATTATAAACCACTTTTAACTTAATTTCGAAGGATATCTTTGTCCCTTAGCAGTTTACAAATGATTATTTTACAACCAGAAGGCCTTTTTTGCAGCATCAGCGTCATCACCTAATGAAATATTATAGACTATATTCTCAAACTTCCCAACAGTAGGTGGAATAGTTAGGTCAATCTCGACCAGATGCAACATCATATGTATAAGAGCACCAGTAATAACAATCCCCTCCACCCATAATAATATATACCAACTCAACACTTCTGCTGCATATTGGTTACTTACTTTGGAAACTTTAAATATATGATTACATCCTTTTCTTTTACCTTTGAATGCAGGGCTATCAATTGAGTAGGCTTACATTGTGGTAATGCTACTTTTATTTAAGTAATACATCTACATACTTCTTCCAACATTACTACTACTGCTACTATATTTGATGTTGTTGTTGTTGTTGTTTTTATAATAAGCTTTTAAAACAGAATGTTTTACACATTCACACGAAGCCATAAGGAATGATTTTAGGGATGTCACACAAGATTAAAGCTGTCAACAAGGACATCTAGAGGCTACATTTTGTAAATGCGACGTTCATCCTTTCGGACTACATATCCCAGCAGGGAGTGCGGCAGGTGCTTCCCGTCATGCTTTGCGCTCGTCCGGTTCTGCGCCGCTCGCGTGTCCTCCGCAGCCGCCCGTTGTCCCCATTGAGAGAACCTGAACATGGCATCCGACGGACCGCCGGGCACCGAATCCCTCCCGTCCGATTTAGGCAGTGCTATCGCGGCGCTGAACACATGGAGCCACCCGGAGCTTCACGCCAAGCTGGCGGAGCTGGGAGCGCCCACGATGGGTAAGATAAGACCGGGGAAAAAAAAGGAGAGCGCAGTGGAGGGAAAGGACTGTTTAGCTAACGATAGCTAGTCAGTTGCTAACGCTAGCTGGCAAAACGTAACACTTCCGTTGCTGTTAGCTAAAGTTAGGCCCCGCGGTGTGTTTACACTCATTGAAAATGTACGTGCATTATCTAATGCAGGCAATTTAACACTACCAATAAAAAACGTAATGAAAGCAGCACTAACGGCACATACCCCCGTGGGTAAGTAGCCCATTGAGTTAGCTGTTAGCTTGTTAAGCTATCTTCAATGAAGTACCATGTAGCGCTTGTCAGAGTTAACGTTAGCTGACTTCTCTGGTAGTCCGTTTAGCTGTTGAAGGGGCTTAACTAGTGTGCAAACGCAGCTCGTTGTTGCGCGCTCTGCGTTTCGTCCTTGAAGTAAGTCTTTTATCGGTTCTTCAGGTCCCCAGAGAGGAGCTGATGGACAGACTGAAGGGCTACATGATTCAGGAGCTGATGGACAGACTGAAGGGCTACATGATTCAGGTAAATGGAACTACTACTAAGTCTGCGCCTGCAGCCCGAGCCTGCTGCCCATCGAGTCTTCTGCACTAACGTATTCACCCACATGTTTGTGTTTCTCTCTGCAGACGGGGATCCTCCTCAGCAAACCCAACGATGACAAATCAATGGGCTCCCAGGTAAATGTCACGTATCAAATGGAAAAAAAAACCCAGCTGAAAATGTGTGAAACCTCTTGTATGTGTTGCACCGTTATTCCACCCTCAAAGGAAAACCCTTCTGTTAGTTTGTACATTTATGCCAAATACAAATTAGTTTTCCCGCGTTTCCTCCTCTCCAGATGCAAGGAATCCCTCCCATGCCCCCGATGCCCATGCCTCCCATGCCTCCTGGCATTGGCATGCTCCAGGCCCATGAGCATGATGCCCGGGGGGCCCCCTCCGCCTGGCATCCACATGGCCATGGAGCCCCCGGGTTTGCCCCCTCCCGGCCTGTCGCAGGACGACCAGCTGAAGATGGCCCAGCACAGAGCGGCCATGGTGCTGCAGCAGGAGGAGAGAGCCAAGCAGCAGGTGAGGTTTTAACGGACTGTGATAATCCACAAATGATAGAGAGCAACACAAAGTATCTGCTTTGGAGAATCTGACTGAAACCACAGCAGCTCCTGCCGCACTTATCTGTCTGACAGATGCTAGCCACAGTCGCTGCAGAGCAGACGGACGGTACCGTGACGTGACTTTTTGTCTGACTGTTGCCCGGTCGTTGGTTGATTCTGTGTATCACAGGGTGAGTCCCGTGTCCTGGATGAACAGGATCTCCTGGAGCAGGAAGGGGTGAGACGATGGAGATAGTCCACCTGGTCAGAGAGAGCTTCCCGTAGGATTTAGAGATTTGGTCAAATGTAACAAAGACTCTTAGGAAAGAGGCTTTGTGCATTTCCAAATTATATACCAGCTTAAAAAGAATCACCTCCTAACAGTTCGGGCGCATCCTGTTCTCCCTTCTCTCCCTTAGAACCCTCGATTCTACTCCTTTTCTATCACTTGTGTATTTTAAGTCTCCTCTCCTTCCTCCTTGTACATCAGGCTGCGGTGATGATGGAACAGGAGCGTCAGCAGGAGATGGTCAAGATGCACCAGGGGCCCAGAGGCATGCCTCCCATGGGCGGAGTGAGAGGTACGCTGGCAATGTGGCGTTCGTGTTCACATGTTTTTTTTTTAGGGCCAGACTTTTCATCCCGCGTCTGGTGTGAATTATCACATCGTCGGTGAGGTTTTATCGCCTGACATCTGTCTCTTTTTGCAGGTATGGATCCCCGCGGGCCGCTGCCTCCTGGTGTCAGCATGATGCCGACCCAGAAACAGAGAGTGCCGCCTCCTCCGGAGAAGATAACAGAGAGGTAGGCCAATCCCACTGATGTTCCAGTTAAAGCTGGGGAATAGAGTGGACATTAGCTTTAGAATCAGTGCACTTTTCTAGTTTTTGGGGACTTTGATCTCCTCATTGATTGATGGCGGAGACTCCCGGTGCTACATTCTTGGTCACAAGTCTTTCTCGCTTCCGTTCCAGGTGTGGCAGAGCGAGGAGGTAAGCGTCAGCGGGCCCAAGATCCCCCAAGCTCTGGAGAAGATCCTCCAGCTGAAGGAGATCCGGCAGGAGCAGCTCACCGACCCCGCAGGTGAGTGCCCTGCCGCTGCAAAACGCGGTCCACCGGGACGCAGCAGCATCTGGTTTACTAATCTGATTTCGTCTCGTTTCTGTTCTCCTCCTGTCCGAAGAAGAGGAAGATGACGAGGCAGCAGAGACGGACATGAACAACTCCTCTGCGCCGGTCATGTCTGAGACGGAAGACGACGACAGTCAGATATCTAAGAAAGACGTACGTCTGTTTCTCTGTCCCGTAAGTACCGCTGTACTAGAAAGAGACGTTTTTTCCTAAACTCCAATTTTTGTCCGTTTCCTTTCAGAAAAACCGCAAACGCAGAACCGCAAGAAGAAGAGCAAGAAGAAGCGCGCCCTGGAGAAGAAGGAGCAGGCGGCGGAGGCAGCAGCAGGGAGCAGGAGAAGGAGAAGAAGGAGGGCAGCGACAAAGAGAAGGAGAAGGAGAAAGACAAAGACAAGGAGAAAGAGAAGGAGAAGGAGCCCGAGGTGGAGATCGAGTACATCACAGAGGAGCCGGAGATCTACGACCCCAACTACATCTTCTTCAAGAGGATCTTCGAGGCGTTCAAGGTGGCGACGCAGCACTATTAGCTTTCTCCACTCTTACGTCATGCGCTTTTTGTTTCGCTGTAATGAAGCCATCTCCTTGTCTCTGTAGCTGACCGACGACGTGAAGAAGGAGAAGGAGAAGGAGCCCGAGAAGGCGGAGAAGCAGGGAGACGGCCGTGCTGCGGAAAAAGGCTTCGAGGACGAGAAGAAAGACAGCGACGACAGCGACGACGTACGGATGTTTCCCTTCTGTCGCGAAGATAGAAAAGAATAAAACAAACATCCTGTTTAATGTGAGGATTTCAAAATGTTTTTCATGTGCAGGATATGAGGCCAGATGTACCTAAACTCTCCAAGAAGAAGCTGAGGAGGATGAACAGGCTGACCGTGGCTGAACTCAAACAGGTACATGAAGGCCAGTAGTCTTGTGGAGTCATGGTGATTTTGTTTCTTTGTGTTTGAACCTTTCATTTCTCCTCCTGCGTCTCTCTGCTCCAGCTGGTGGCTCGTCCGGATGTGGTGGAGATGCACGACGTGACGGCCCACGAGCCCAAGCTGCTGGTCCACCTGAAGGCCACCAGGAACACGGTGCCCGTGCCCCGCCACTGGTGCTTCAAGAGGAAGTACCTGCAGGGCAAGAGGGGTATCGAGAAGCCCCCGTTCGAGCTGCCCGAGTTCATCAAGAAGACGGGGATCCAGGAGATGAGGGAGGCCCTGCAGGAGAAGGTGGGAGTCACATTCCTTCCTCTTTAGAAGAGCTGGAGGCGAAAATTCAGACGCGGCGTCTTTATTTTTGTTTGTTTGTTTTTTTTCCGCTCGCAGGAGGACGCCAAAACCATGAAAACCAAAATGAGGGAGAAGGTTCGTCCCAAGATGGGGAAGATCGACATTGACTACCAGAAGCTCCACGACGCCTTCTTCAAGTGGCAGATCAAACCCAAGCTCCACCATCCACGGAGACCTGTACTACGAGGTGCTTCAACCGCTGCCGTTCAGTCCAATCCTTTCATTCTTGATGCTGCTTTTTAAAAGGCCCACAGAGTGACCTGCTGTGTGTGTGTGTGTGTGTGTGTGTGTGTGTGTGTGTGTGTGTGTGTGTGTGTGTGTAGTGTGTGTGTGTCTCTGCAGGGGAAAGAGTTGAGACGCGTCTGAAAGAGAAGAAGCCGGGCGATCTGTCCGATGAGCTGCGCATCGCTCTGGGGATGCCAGTCGGACCCGTAAGATCCGCTCACCTTATTACTCCACTACCACAGGAAGGTCAACTGTTACGCTGACACGTAAATAAGGAGAGGAACGCAAAAGCTGAGATATTAACAGCTAAAAAAAATTAAATACCTGGGAAGATTTTATGTTATGCGACGCTCCACAGAGGATCCAGACAGAAGAGTAAAACTGTGTTTTAAAGCCTGTAGTGAGGACAGGTCAGTGAGCTTACGTGTCTCTTCCTCCTCCTCCCCCCCCCCCCCAGAACGCCCACAAGGTGCCCCCCCCCTGGCTGATCGCCATGCAGAGGTACGGCCCCCCTCCCTCCTACCCCAACCTCAAGATCCCCGGACTCAACTCTCCAATCCAGACGTAAGACGACCACTTCAGAGTTATTTAAATCCGCGCGAAAGACGTTTTTTCCCGTGTCGGTTTTGTTTTTGATCTTCTTCGTCTTCTTGCTCCTCGTTCCGACAGAACTGTACGTTCGGTTACCACGCGGAGGCTGGGGGAAGCCGCCGGTAGATGAGATGGGCAAGCCGCTTTACGGCGACGTGTTCGGGACCAACGCTGCAGACTTCCAGGTCAGGACCCCCCCCCCACACACACACACACACACACACACACACACACACAGGTATAACTGCGGGCTTCTTAGTCGCCTGCCCGGTGTGAGGAGACGTGTCTTAACGGTGTGTTGAACGTGTGGTCAGGCCAAAGCGGAGGAGGAGGAGGTGGATCACGCACCGTGGGGAGAACTGGAGCCGTCGGACGAGGAGTCGTCGGAGGAAGAGGAGGAGGAGGAGAGCGACGAGGAGAAACCAGACGAGACGGGATTCGTCACGCCGGCAGACAGGTACGGAAGTCGCAACGTGTCGATCTGGAGGAGTGGCCATCTGCTGCTGCCGAGTTAACTGAAAGTTTTTCATGATCGTATTAGTGAGTGCTGTGTTCTCGTCATGTGTCATTCTCTTGCTTTTAGTGTTTGCATGAACGAGTGAGGCCCTTCCTGCCTCTTTATGTTCTAACGCTCAGAGTGCTCGTTATTCACAGAGATGCATTCATGAGACGGACACGCGTGACGAAGTCCTCATGTTTTTTCTTCTTCTTCTTCGTGTGTTTCAGTGGGCTGATCACCCCCGGAGGCTTCTCATCAGTCCCCGCCGGCATGGAGACCCCGGAGCTGATAGAGCTGAGGAAGAAGAAGATCGAGGAGGCCATGGATGGGGTGAGCGTCGCTCTGCCAGTCTCCCGTTTACTCCCCAACAGACGGAGCGTTTCACGTTTTGGTTTTCAGTTAATGGGTTCATTGAAAGAGCTTAGAACATGACAGATAAAAGCATTAATGCACATTTACATAAATATCTCTTTATATTAATGGCTGCTGCATAGTTCATCTAAGAAATGAACTGACTCGCTACTTTTTACTGCCTCAAATTAGAGAAGAAATGTCTTTACGCCCACTTTAGAGCTTCATAGTTTAATGGATGAAACGCCGTTTGTTCTCTCCTCGTCACACAGAACATCAGTTGTATTATGAAATATAATTGTTCTCAGTAAAGCTGTATTAAAGTCTTTTTTTTTTTGTGCATTTGAAGCTTCGGTTGAGGTTTTCGAATGAAGAAAATCCTGTAGCCGACAATCATTCGGTTCTAAAACGTTGTCATATTGGATCTAAAATGAGAAATGACGAATATGAGCCGTTTTCTGGGTTTGACCTCGCTCCTGTGTTCATAGCAACGAGACGCCACAGCTGTTCACGGTGCTCCCAGAGAGACGAACCGGTCCCGTGGGAGCCGCCATGATGGCCTCCACGCACATCTACGACGTGTCGGGGGTAAGAGCGCTCTCACTGTTCGTTTATGTGTCCAAATAAACTGAAACGCTGCGACGTTCCGTCCTCTGCCTTTCCTTAACTCTCTCTCTCTCTCTCTCTCTCCTCTCTCTCTCTCTCTCTCTCTCTCTCTCTCTCTCTCTCTCTCGCTCTCTCTCGCTCTCTCTCTCTCTCGCTCTCTGTCTCTGTCTCTCTCTCTTTGTCTCTCTCTCTGTCTCTTTCTCTCTGTCTCTCTCTGTCTCCGTCTCTCTCTCTGTCTCTCTGTCTCCTCTCTCTGTCTCTCTCTCTCTGTCTCTCTCTCTGTCTCTCTCTCTCTCTCTCTGTCTCTCTCTCTCTCTGTCTCTCTCTCTCTCTCTCTGTCTCTCTCTCTCTCTTTGTCTCTCTCTCTCTCTCTCTCTCTCTCTGTGCGGTCTTCAGGGCCATGGCGGCCCGTAAGGCGGGGCGGCGGCCAGGAGTCCCAGGGCGTGGAGGTGGCCCTGGCCCCGGAGGAGCTGGAGCTGGACCCCATGGCCATGACGCAGAAGTACGAGGAGCACGTCCGAGAACAGCAGGCGCAGGTGGAGAAGGAGGACTTCAGCGACATGGTGGCTGAGCACGCAGCCAAACAGAAGGTACGGAGACAAAAGATGTCTTACGCGTGGTTTACCCTCATTTCGGTTTCCCCGTCTGGTGACGTTTGAATATTAATAAGCTCTTGTCTTATTCTCTCCCCGTGCAGCAAAAGAAGAGGAAGGCTCAGCCACAGGACACACGAGGCGGCGCCAAGAAATACAAAGAGTTCAAGTTCTAGAGAACGAGCCGGGAGAGGAAGAGGAGGAGGAAGAGGAAGAGCTGTACGCAGATTTTTAACTTCGGAGGATGCAGACTGCAACATCGATCATCTTTAGACCAGTAATCGTAAACAGTTTTGTTCCTTTTTAAAAAAAAAAAAAAAAAGAAAGAAATCTAATGAGGTGATATTTTCCGTGACGTGATCGGCGTCACATGAGAACGATGACGCGTTTCCTCCGCTTTGAACCTACATTTTTGTCTTGGTTATTTTTACATTGTAGCCAATGTGTGGTTTTTTTCGGTTTTTTTTGTAAATAAATGATAAAACATTCACAGCTGGTTTTCCTTTTTTCATGCTATTCATCCTTCATTTCATCACTCTGGTGGGGAGTTACTGTAAGAAGTGTTCACTTGCATTAGATTGGTGGTAAAAATCAAAGGTATCCGTCAGCTGATCCCCCGTCACAGGCAGGAAGAGGAGCGCTCACTCTGCTCCGGATTCACCGGTAGGATCTAGGACACTCCATTGTGTCCTCTGTGCTATTCTAAGGAACGTGTTGGGGTTTCTAATTACATGTAGAGGAGTTCATAGTGTTGGATTAGTCATGTTTGAGGTTTTAAGGCTGATGGAGATCAGAGCTGCAGTCGAGATTACTTCAGTTTAGTTCAAATGAGCTTAAAATCCAATAAATGGAGGCCAAACCTGTAGAGATTGAAAGCTACACTCCTTGTTCTGTGTTTTTAGGCAAAATATCTAAAAAAAATAACTTGTTTTTTTAGGCAATAAAGTGAATTGGAGATTTTTCAATGATCTCCATGAGAATGGCTATAGATGTCTGGCAGCATAGAGAAGGCTTTGACACGTTTCCTGGACCATAGTGTGACATATTTACAGAAAGCATAGCATGGTAACACTGATGTCATCATCACTCAAACCAGGCTACCAGGGGAGCACACAACACGCACGAGGGGGCTGCCTTTTAACGGTAAGTAATGACTCATTAGTTCCCATTAAAAAAAACACGCATACGCAAATACAGCACGCTGTAGTTCATGTTTCTACCGCTGGGGGGCAGCAAAGGACGCTGAACGCGGCAGTCAGCTGACCGCGTGCTGAAGCACAGTGACCTAAATAGCTGCTGCAGCCGCGTGTTGACTCGGTCACTAGTGCGCACACACACACACCACACACACACCACACACAGGCGCCAAATCAAAGGCTTTTATTGTCTTAAAAACACCAGGAATATTGTTGCACAGTGGCACCTTTGTGAGAGGGACACGTGGCCCACGAGGTAAATGACATCATCTCTTGGCACGTCGGCGTGTCTCAGTCTCTCAACCTCAGCTGGTTTGTGTTTGGGAAAGAGATAACGACCCGTGCAGTGTATCACTATAGAGTATTACGACGATTGACATTCAGAAAGTCGTCGTCTTTTACACCTTTAATCACTCGGAACAGAGCTGGTTTACGACAATGAATTCATTTTAAACAAACGAAATAGTGAAGAGCATTGATTAACACGACGAGACAGTTGATGATCGTATTCATGAATTCATAATTCCAGTTGTTTTAACAGCAACATGGCCACAGCTTCTTCAAAGGGAGGAGTCGATGCCGTTCTTTGTTATGATCAAAGCACTTTGAATAGATCACCTTGGGTCAAATACGTGTTAGTTGCGGCCTTAATACATACATGTGTGTATTTTTTTTTGCCAAATATTGCAAATACAGAGAGCAGTAATCCATCAGTATCATTCAGACAAAATGTCAGAGAATCCCAAACTATTACACTGCAAACAGTGAATCAATACTAACGTGTGGAAATCAGCAGATGTGCACATATAAGAGGCAATGCAAACTTAATTGATTTAGACGTTGGCTCCGTGCACTGTCACATAATGGCCTGTCAGATTTTGGGGGGGGGGGGTGCACTGTGTAAAAAAGTAACCCGGGATTATCCCGTGACCGTGTTTTAAATCTGCTCCATTCTAATCTCTTTATCGATGGCGGAGGCTGCTGAGAAAAAAAGCGCGTTAAAAAGAGCAGGCGGGAGAGGTTTGTATGCGGTGCGTTTCTCGAGAGTCACGCTGGCGGATTAATCCACACCGCGAGGGACGCGGAGAGATAGGCAGCCACGCGCGGAGAGAGAGCGAGAGAGAGAGAGAGAGAGAGAGAGAGAGGCTCCACGGACCGGCTGATTGTCACACGTTGTGAAGAGACATCAGCTTTTTGTTTTGCTCGGGTTGGAAGGGAAGAAAACCACCTCTGATAAACTGGCTGCACACCATTTAAAAGCACGTGCCAATGCAAACTGTGATTAGACTGACCAAACAAGCCGGTTTATGGCCTGCTGTATCATATGTGGCGGCAATCATTGAAGTCAAGGCTTTCAAAGAGCTCTGGTTTATTTAAACATGCAGTAACGTTCGCCCTGCACCAGAAGTACACACAAAGTAGAAGCAGTATCAGAGGCAACGCTTAGTATAGTGTGTGTAAATGACATTGTAATGCTTCCTTTTAACATTGACATATGCAGATGTTGCGTCATTGTTAAACTCAGGTGGTTCTGGTTGGAAACACGTACAGAACGGGTCCAAACATGGTTTGTTGTGGTCTTTATTTGAATGTTTTTGCTCCATTAAATCAAGCAGCGAAGAGCTCAATTACAAATCTTAATGGATTTGATGTAAACAAAAGCATCCTGTCCAATCATAGCCGTAAGTGACAAGCTTTATTCAGTTGTGATATTTCCAACATCCCCTGAATGCCGCCCATACTTGAGCTAAAATCTCAAATAAATGCTGTAATTATGTTCCTGCTGGTTCCAGTTAAAACCGTCCAGGAACATTTCGAGCACATGATGTTTTTGTTGGTTGTTTTTTTTTTTTTTTTTTTTTTTTGTAAGCCCCGATCACAGCTGTGATAATCTGCCAATAGAGGAATAGTCAGAGCTGGTGCCAGTAAACCAGCCAGCCAGCCGTTGGCGTGGAGTGACGTCGGCGGAGTGATTAGGTCACCTTCTGATTCATATTCAAATTCAGAGATTGTCACCGCAGCACCGACCTTTCTGTCACCGAGGGTGCAATAACACTGCAGCGGTGTTTGTTCCAGAGAGAGAGTTGCACAAATACACAAATAACAGCGAACAAACCACACACACGCATAGTACATTTATACATCATAATAGCTCCAGTACATGAAGGCAACATTAAAAACATGAAAATATGAGGTTTCTCTGAACACGTCTGGTTGTTAATGATGACTCTTCAGGGAGGAAGTTCTCAGGCTTAAACCGGTTCTGCACCTTTGTGTATTTGCCTGTTCACAACGGCTGGAGGAAGAAGTGTATGTGTGTGTGGTGTGTGTGTGTGTGTGTGTGTGTGTGTGTGTGTGTGTGTGTGTGTGTGTGTGTGTGTGTGTGTGTGTGTGGTGTGCGTGTGCGTGTGACTAATGGGAATCATTTCAGAAACACCTGACACTCCAGTGAGTTCGCCATATGGGCCTAAAATACAACGATTCACAAATTCACCCGCACTGATCCTCAGTAAAAAAAAAAGAAGACAAGACCACCAGAATAACCTGTATGAGAGTAATACTGTAATACCTATAAGCAATGCTCACAGAGTGTCATCCTGCAGGTGGTGTGAGGGTGAAGCAGCGGATGATGGGTCAATATTGGCTCTGGTGTTTATCTATATGGTCTGAATCAAAGCCATCGTAAGGAGGGGAAGGTGACGCTCCGCTGTGTGTTATTGGTGTTAATCACCTGTTCCGTTTGTTTATCTAACGATAACCAGGAAATACTCAATATACAGGTCTGTACCGGGGAATTATTTCTAATAACATTCTAATATTATTTATAATAGTTCATGTAATTTCATGTTTTTTAATGATTAGTAATAAATACAAGAATCAATACAATCAAAATATTAAACAATAATACAAAGCAATCATAAAAAATGTAAATTTATACAAATTGATGCATAATACGTTAATTTCAGAACATAACTTTAAATAAAAAATAGGTGATCAAATTAAAAATATATATTTTCTTAATTTATATCCGATGAACCTTTGTAATGGGAGGTAAAGTATAATTAGCTAGAGCCAAAATATGATATTAGAAAATCTCTAAAAAAAAACCATAAACCGATATACAGTATAGTAGTAGTATGTGTAAATATATATTAGTACAGTAAATGTAAGAATAGATGACACAAACAGAAACCCAGGATTTAAAAAAAACACGGTAACACAACCAGAGCACGCTATTGGCCAGTCCCTTTCTGTCTCTCTCTCTCTCTCTCTCTCTCTCTCTCTCTCTCGCTCTCTCTCTCTCTCTCTCTCTCTCTCTCTCTCTCTCTCGTCGCTCGTGCGTTTACGTTCTGACTGAAGAGGCGTTGCTCGTTGCTTTCTTTCATTGTGCGACCGACTACAGCGAGAGAAATTTCCGCTTCCTGCACCGACAAACCCCCCCCCCAAAAACACCAAGCAACGCGAAGTTGCTCTAAGGAGAGGACACACAGGCAGACGCGGGATTTGGCGCCTGCATTTCGGGTTTTAAACCCACCCCCCCCCCCCACGACGACCGCAATGTTTTCACTATCGAGCGGAATAGCACGAGACCGTTCAACTTTCCGTTGACGTTGTAACGTTGCTCGCGAGCGTTTTACGCATTTGCACCAGCAGGAGCCCGAAAACAGAAGCCAAAGGAAGGAGGAGGACTTAAAAAACAAAAAGGACAACACACACGGAGAAGAAGGCAAGAATACTCCCGAGTATTCCTCCTCTTCAGCCTCCAGGATGTCGGAGCGAGGAGGAGGAGGGCTCCCGCGGACTGGGGGCGTCCCGTCGCCGCACATGCAGCCCTCCAAGCCGGTCCAGCATCACCACCTCCAACCGGCCGGTCCACATGAACCTGTACGCCACCTGGGAGGTGGACCGCTCCTCACCCAGCTGTGTGCCGAGGTATGTGGGAGGGGAAGGGGGGCCCGCGGGCGAGTAAGCCCAGCATGACATATCATTTTTGTGTTGGGTGTTGTTTTTAAATGGGGGGGGATGACCCAGTCTGTGTGTTCACACTGGGGAATTTCATACATATGTCAGTGTAGGAAGGTCACATTTAAAGGCAATAATTACCCCTTTTTCTTTGCTCTAATTTGGGTATTTATCTCCTTCCGATTGGATCACTGTAGCCCCCTTTAGGACCCTTGGAGACCCCCAGATTGACGACCACCACTTCACTTAAATAGTCATTACCCAGTGGCTTTTACAACCCTAATCCAACAGCACAAACAGACATATACCCCCCCGGTCATAAAGACTGTTTGTGTTGGGGCAGGTGCAGCTTTTTTCCCCCAGTATAGTCTCAACTGTTGCCCACTGTTGATCAATCCAGACACAAAGGTTGACGACGCATCGGGTTATATTTTTTTTTCCGTACGTGACACAGCTGTAACATCTGGCACCGAATCTTACAGGCAGAAAGTGGTCGTTCGGGTGGACGACGCAGCAAAGGTCACGGCGGTGTCCAGGCGCCTCGTCCACCTCGACAAAGACGTCTCCGAGTGGGCGTGATCAGATGGGACGTCCGAGTGGACGCTGTAATCGGATGGGACGTCCGATTACGTGTGCCGAAGGGTCCGTCCCCCGTGTGTTTACGTCGCCGTGTAGTAACAACCGAGTTAGACTCGCGGTCAGGGGTTAAGGCCGAAGTGGCGCTCGTGTGATTTCCCGACGATCTGTCAAACTGACGATTTATTTCGTATTTGTGTTGTTACGCTGACGGGAACGTTCACCTGTTACGCCCCGGCTCGTAAATCTGCAACTTTTTTTCCCTTTAAATTGTGTTTTTTTTTGTTGTTGTTGTTTTTCCTCGTCCTCGTCAATCCAGATGTTTACTGAAAGCAATTAGTGGGGAATAAAGCGTGCCGGTTAAAAAAAGCTTCACGCAAAGCTCACATGCTGACATTTTAATGCTGCTTTCGAAACAAAAAAAAAATTAAAAAAAAGGCTCCGGAGCTTTGCTGGGTTAGAAGCAAAGCCTCAAGGGTATGTTTTTGCCTGCCTCTTAACGTTTCTTTGGCAATGTGTGTGTGTGTGTGTGTGTGTGTGTGTGTGTGCGTGTGTGCGTGTGGCGCGTGTGCGCCATGAGCTTGTGAATAAATGATGCAGCGCTGGTTCTATATTTTGGAACAGCTAGCATGAATAAAACATCCTTGTTAGCCTACATTTTAAATATTTTCCCTCCTGAACTTTCCTCTGAGACTACCGAGGACTTAACTTTTTCATTTTTTTTCGTGTTTGCCTGCAAATATTTCACAGACTTTTTTTTTTATTTTTTATTTTTTCAGCAGGCGTCACGGTCCGTCAAATATATTTTTCGATTTCACTGCAGTTGCAGCAACACAGAGAGACAGAGAGACAGAGAGAGAGAGAGAGAGAGAGAGAGAGAGAGAGAGAGAGAGAGAGAAAAGCCCCGTTGGGGATGGAGAGAAGTGGAGGATGAGAGATGGGAGGAGAAGAAGCGTGGCTCTGTCATCTCCATTTAAATAGGATTGCTCTCGGTGGGTAAGTCTGCAGAAACGCCGCAGCTAATCTGTGGCGCAGTCCATCCCGGAGCTAGAAGAAACCTGCGTCTCCTAAAAGGCTCACATTCAAAAGGTCCTGCTGGTGTTTTTTGCACTCAGCTGAACGTGGCCTGTTGCTCAATCTCTGTTGCTGCAAGAAGCACTCCGAACTTCCCCCACCCTCTCTCTCTCTCTCTCTCTCTCTCTCTCTCTCTAGCAGAGGTGTTGTTGCTCTAAACCTCTTCCTGTCTACCCAAAATGCCACTTGGTATGCTCTTTACGCAGCGCCGCCGTGGGTATAGAATTTGCACAAAACCAAACTGCGAAATTGTAGCGAAACCTGTAAAAGAAAAAGTAAACATGTCAAACCCCCCTGAAGGCTGTTTGTTTTTGTGCCGGTTTTCTTCTTCTTTTTTCTTGGGGGCCACGTTCAAGTGGAGGAGTGACAGGAAATGTCATCTGCATCTGTCTTCATGTTTGAGCGACCAGGAGAGGGAGAACGTTTTGTTTTGAAGGGACCAGAAGAAATCTGAGGTCTGACGTCTGCGTTCAGCTTTCCTGACCTTCTATTCCACCGTTTACAGGGGAGGAATAAATCATTCCGCTGGCTCTGAACCAGCTCTTTTAGTCCGGTGTAGCGTTGTGATTCCTCTCTCTCTGCAGCGTCATCAACACCCACACACACACCCACACACACACACACACACACACACAGGTGCTTGGCGCTATCAGAGGTGGGGGGGGGGTAAAACCTTCATTTTCTGCAGCCAAAGGATCCCGGCCGATGAGAACGTTGTGTTTGCTGTCAGGTGGAACGCAGACGGTAGCTGTTCAGTTAAAAGCCTCCTTGTGCTGCTGCTGCTGCTCGGGCGTCAGGTATTCCAGGAATGCCCCCCCCCCCCCCCCGTCCCCAGAGCTCCTCGTCCTTTTGCATTATTAACGAAAAGGCGTCCTCACAGAGCTGAAGTCCCCGTGATTCAGCTCTGAGACTCTTTCCCAGAGCGACCACACATCTACAGGAAGCAGTGGGGAGGGAATGGTTTACGGTCCCTTTTTTTTAAAAAAAATGGAGCTCTGTCTACTTGTGACCAGTGTTGGGCAATAAATATCCGACGTGACCCTCTCTAAAACCTCCCCCAGTGTTTGTATGAATCAAACAAACAAAGATAAAACGGGATCATTGAGTCTAGAGGTGTTGCTAGGTAGATTTTTGAAGCTTTGACTGTGACAGAGCCACTCCGTTTCCCTCTGTCTTCATGCTAAGCTAGGCTAATGGCCTCCTACAGCTAGCTCAGTACTCGGTATATAAGAAGGGGGGGGGGGGGGGGGGGGGGGGGGGGGGGGGGGGGGTGCGTAGTCATCTTGACGTCGCCGCGAAATCTCTCAAGGAATTGTGCAAAGTTGCGCAAACCACGAAGTCAAAACAAATCCGCAACCGCAATCCAAGATATTCGAGGAGCCCGGAGAGCAACATAATTGCCTCAGGAAACCTTTTTGTTTACGTTTGTAATGCATCACATGCAACGTAAATAAGTGAAAGCAGCGGCGCATTAAAAATGAATGCTTATCTACGGGCCCGAGTAATGAATACCGGTGGCGGAAGAGCAGCGTGTTCTGAATTATACATGGTGCGTTTGTTCGGCCCGTTTGCTGTAATTGCCCCGAAACACAATAGTGGGACGACACTCGTTCCTCCAGTGTCAGCGCTACATTACCCCCCCCCCCCCCTCCCCAAAAAAACCCCCCCCCCCCAACAACCAGCTGCTGAACACACACTAATGGAAAGGAATGGAGATAGCGCCAACAAGGCTATCACACACACACACACACACACACACACACTGCAGAACGGGTGGTGGTGGTGGTGGTGGTGGTGTTCATTAAGAAGCTTTGGCTCCGCCTCTTGCCTCGGCGCTGCTCGTTCTTCGCACGGCCGAGTGGCCGAGAGGTCTGAAGAGTTTCCTCTGAGGCTCAGCTCGATGAAGGCAAGATAGCGAGTGTCAAGTGCAAACCTCCTCCTCCTCCTCCTCCTCCTCCTCCTCCTCCTCCTCCTCCTCCTCCTCCTCCTCCTCTCCTCCTCCTGACTTCCCACGATTATCTACTCTTTCTTGCTGGAAACAAAAAAAGCCGTCCAAACTCGAGCCCCAGGGGGAGATGGGAGATGATGACACACGTGGCCATTAGTGCCTTTTTTTTTGTAATGATCTGTTTATCCAACGGCTCTGGAAAGATTTGGGGAATGCGTTGCAGTTTGAAACCAGTGAAACCGTCGCAGTGGAGAGAGGGTTTTAATGTTGTTGTTTTTATCGCCAGCTGAAAGCTGGCAGGCTGCTATATAAAAAAAAAACAAACACCTGCAGTGAAACCTCTCGACCAGCTTTAAAAAGCTGCGAACCCACTCAAACCAAATGTCCACCGCTACGCCTTTCAGATCACGGGGTAGCAGCGTCGGTTTCAGAGGCTTGAAGATGAGTCAAAGGTGCAACATTGAGTCTTAAAAGCAACCTGCAAGGCAACGCCCCGAATATCCGGTGTCAGCGATGACAAATCGAACCCCGCTTCGTCTCATGTTCAGGTCCGTGCCGCTGCTCGTCTACACCTTTTTTTTTTTTTTTAGGAGTCAGTTCTGGAAGAGGAAAAAAAAAAAAGCCAATAAGAAACCGTGTGGCTGGTGTTATTAATCTCACACGGTGTGTAGAAGTGAGAGGGAGAGAGGAGAGTAAAGGTAGTGGAAGTGAGTTGTCTTCCTCCTCCTCCTCCTCCTCCTCCTCCTCCTCCTCCTCCTCCTCCTCCTCCTCCTCCTCCTCCTCCTCCTGCTGCTGCTGTAGAGGTTGTGGTTGATTCGTGCTCCACCACTGCTGTGGTCTGAGGGGCCCCTTTGTTACGGTGGAGGTTGGTGTGCTTGAGAGCTTATGTCTCCTGGCAGTGATCCCCCCCCCCCCCCCCGCTATGGAATCATAGACTCCCATCTGGCAGCTTTCACACACACACACACACACACACACACACACACACACACACACACACACACACACACACACACAGATTTCTAAGGTGTAGTGACACCCATTCACGGACAATGTCACCGGCATACGCTTCTCTTTCACCTAAGGTGTTATAAACAAGGACGCAGTGGCATCCGGTTACATAAGAAAAAGAAAAAAGGAGGCGCTGAGAGGGAACGCGAATCACGCCGCCAACAGGTACATAATCACACTAGATAATAAAGCGGGTTTTTTTTCCCCCCTCATAATCTCATTTTCAGCCCGTTGAAACAGAAGCCGGATGCTTAGATGGGAGTACGAACCGGAATGAAATAAAGGTTTCCCATTCAGTGCCGGGGTTTTGTTTATATTCTGTATCTGGGGAGGAGAAGCTGTCTGGAACGTTCCTCCTGCCAGCAGCGCGGTCGCACATTTCAAATGTGAAACAAAAAGACACACACACACACACACACACACACACACACACGGACTCGCAGCAAACGCATAAACCGCGTCGGGGTGTAAGCAACTCGACACTTAGCTTCATGTGCTGCTACTGTATCCACCGCACAGTCCAATGCAAATGATGTGTGCTCACGTCTGTAATCCCCGGAGCTCTGGTTCCACACCGGTTCTCCCCCCCCCCCCCCCCCGGGTGATAATAACACAAGCTTGTAATGCACTTAACACACGCTGACCTTA